>NC_000081.6:101314950-101614950 GCF_000001635.26 Mus musculus
AGCCCCCACAGCCTCCATAGTGGTCACCAGAGCTGTTTCTCCATGACAGAGGACTGTGTTTGCAGTCTCTCTAGAAACTTCTGCTCATCATTTGTTGCCTCCAGCATCTCCTCTCCTCTCAT
Organism: Mus musculus; assembly: GCF_000001635.26. Classification (NCBI taxonomy): domain Eukaryota; kingdom Metazoa; phylum Chordata; class Mammalia; order Rodentia; family Muridae; genus Mus; species Mus musculus. The sequence continues at coordinate 101,315,073 of NC_000081.6, forward strand.
CTCCACACCCTTATCTTTCCAGACAACAAGCTGCAGTGGCTCGCTGGGACAATTTCTGCCGAGGTGTTACCCAGGAAACAGTTCAAAGACACACCCCTTTCTTAGCTGGGGAGACTTGAGGGACACATCTGGAAAATCAGCCTCGGGTTAGGAGCAGGAAAGGGTTTATTTCAGCTTACAATCCCACATCAGCGTCCACCACTGAGGAAAGTCTGAGCAGGAGCTCAAACAGGGCAGGAACCTGGAGGGCAGGAGCTGATGCAGAACTTGCTCAGAACAGAGGAGTGCTGCTTACTGGCTTGCTCCCTCATGGCTTGCTCAGCCTGCTTGCTCAAAGCTCCCAAGGCCACCAGCTCAGCTCAGGGGTGACACTGCCCACAGCCAGCTGGACCCTTCTATTCATTTGCAAAGAAAAGCATCTCTCGAACTGGGTTGAACAGTTGCCAGGTTACGCCATTAGTTGCAGGCTAATCATTGTGGTGAAGAGTCCCAGAGTTGGTTTGACTCCATCTTGGATTCTCTGGTTATGGCACAGCGCATCCTGGAGCCACTGTCTCCTAGTGTCTGGAGAGTGGGAGGGGCTTCTGGAGACTTCCAGGAGACCCTGGAAATGGCTTTCTAAGATGTCCATAGCAAAACTCTCTTGGGCCCAGATGAGATCTTAGACCCGTACTGAGTTTGCTGACCCACAGCATAGCTGAAGCAGGCAAAAATAGCGATGATCTTGCCTGTACAGGCCAGAACAGACGAAGACCTCAGCAAAACACATAGACTGCAAGTGGCGTGTGTGTTTTTACACGCGTGCATCCCTACAATGAAAGGAGAGATGTTACATACCCTTCAAAGAGGAGAGCAGGTCGGTTGCTGGGGAGGCATCTGAGGGCTAGTGCTGCCCTCTAGTGGGTACCACGGGTGGCTCGATGGGACGAGCTGCTGAGGCGTTGCCCAGGAAACAGTTCAAAGACACACCCTTTTCCTACTCCCACCCCCAGTCAACCGACTTGAGTCCTTGCCAGCTGCACAGCTTTCTTAGGGAGCTAGCCAGCCATTAGCGTGCCTGGAGGCCATTGAGGGAGCCCACCTCCTCAATTAGCTTTGGACTCTGTTGTGTTCCTGGTAACGCTAATGTTAAAGGGAGGAGCTGGAGGGAGGAGGGCTCTGCGGGGGGGCGGGCATTAAAGGAGAGCTGTTTTTCCATGCTTATTTTATAGATTTACTTTTTATTTTTCTTTATTTTTTTAAAATTACCTCTCTCTCTCTCTCTCTCTCTCTCTCTCTCCTCACATGTGATCCGTAGTTCATGTGTGGAGGTCAGAAGACTGTGGGAGGTAGCAGGCTCTTTCCTTTTGTTCCGTAGGTTCTGGACTAGATCTCAGGTTATCAGGCTTGGCGGCTGACACCTTTTACCCACTGAGCTATGACAGCACAGGGTCTCACAGACCTGGCTGTCCTTGAACTCAGAGATCTTCCTGCCTTGTACTTCCAGACCCCTGCCCCTTCCCTTGGCACAGCTCCTCGGTTGAACGTGCCCACTTTCTGAGTAGAATTAAGTTTTTCTTTACTCTCGACCTCCCTTGCCCTTATCTTCTGCCGTGTTTTAGTGAGCTGTGGTGGGGACGTCCTCTACAGAACCACAAAACCCAGTGTGTGCTTTGTGAGCCCTGCCACCCGACAGACCACACTGAAGGTCCAGCCCTGCACTGGGTGTGCCAGCTCCGCAGGCTGCTGGGGCTATGCCACCGGACTCAAGGTATTCATTCACCTGAACCCACAAGAACAATACCAGGTGTTCTGGCTGGTTTTGTGTCAACGTGATGCAGGCGAGAAGGAGCCTCAGTTGAGGAAATGCTTCCGTGAGGGTCAGCTGTATTTTCTCAATTAGTGATTGATGGGGGAGGTTGATGGGCCTGTCTTAGTTACTGTTCTGTGGTTGTAAAGAGACACCATAACCAAGGCAACTTAGAGAAGAAAGCATTTGACTGGGGGCTTGCTTACAGTTCCAGAGGGTCAGTCCATGACCACGGCTGGGAGCACGGCAGCAGGCAGGTGAGCGTGGTTCTGAAGCTGAGAGCTTACATCATGGTCCTTGGGCAGGAGCAAGGGCTAATTGGGTCTGGTGTGAACTTTTGAAATCTCAGCGCCCACAACCAGTGACCTACCTCCTAATCACCCCTAAACAGTGCCATCAACCTGGAACCAGATATTCAAATATACGAACCTGGGGGTGGGGTGCATTCTGATTCAAACCTGCACAAGGGTCCCAGAGTGCTAGGCTCTGTGGAAGAGCTTGCTGAGTGGTAGCGAGGCCATTGCTCCCACTGCCCAGGACCCCTTCTGTCCTCGGTCTCCCCACTCTCCCAGGTTTCTCCACTGTCAGCCAGAGGCCTCATCTTCTGAAGTCCAGTCTCCAGTTTGTCACTCAGCTCTTAGGTCAGCCACACCCTGGACCTTAGTTTTCTGTGAAGTCCCTGGTGGGGGAACCGTGCTCTCTGAAGGTCGAGACTGATTTCAGAAGAAGGCTGTTTACCTCAAAGAGCCCAGTGCCCAGGCGGCTGCTGGGAGGAAGGGCGATGGGGTGACATTTCCCAGGCGGCTCCTACGGGAGACGTGAGTCTGTGGGTTTGGCTGCTGCGTTAGCTTCACGATAACACTGGCCTAAACAGGATGGAGTCTTAGTCTTCCTTCCCTCATCGAGGGACTGTGCCAGCCAGGGTCTTTCACTGCAGCTCACTGGGCCCACAGACTGAGTGTGAAGTTTGTGTGAAACTTACTGGTTACTACCACCTTTAGAGAAGGACAAGACAAAAAGGTATATTCTTATCCATGATGTCTGTTAGCATCTTAATGCCCAGCACTCAGTCAGGTGACTGCCCCAGATTCAAGGGTTGCTGGGAAATTGGGAGACCAAAACAGGAACAATAAACCTTGCTGACTAAGGGTTCTGTTTGCAGTTAAGAATAAGTTCTTGGGGGCTGGCCAGATGGCTCAGCGGTTAAGAGCACTGACTGCTCTTCCTGAGGTCCTGAGTTCAATTCCCTGAATCACAAGGTGGCTCACAACCATCTGTAATGGGATCTGGTGCCCTCTTCTGGTGTGTCTGAAGACAGCTACAGTGTACTCATATACATAAAATAGATAATTCTTTAAAAAAAAAAAGAATTTCCCATTTGTCCTGTGTAAAGTCCTTACAACTTAGGGTTTCTATTTGTAATTAAGAGTAAGTTCCTCTTTCTTAGAGTGGTTGTAACTGTTGTAACAGATGTGTATCCTTCCCCCTCTGCCTTCCCTTTCCTTGTTTTTTTCTAACAATGTGTAACGGCTGACTCTCTTGCCCTGTGGGTACCTTATTTCACATATAAAAATGACCTCAAGAGGCTGGCAGGGACTGCTCTCCCAAACCCAGAGTTAGGGTGAGAAATGGCTGGCCAGTTCTGGATATATCCTAAAATACAGCTTGTTTAATTGGACAATCGTGGATTTGGTCTTTTCTCCAGAAAATTTGCAGGTTTAGCAAAACATTGCAATGTTCACCCCATCTTAAAACAAAGTCTAAGGTAGCCTGGGCAGGTTCCTGACTCTTCTGCCTGGCTAGGGCTCATTACCTTTACAGAAGCAAAGAGCCAGCCAGTCAGGCTTGGTGGCTCATGATTGTGTTCCTAGCACCTGGGGAGACAGAAACGGGAAGATCAGTAGGCCAAGGCTAGCAACCAACCAACCAAACAAACAAACAAACAGAAGAAAAAGAAAAGGAGGACGAAGAGGAGACAAGTAGACACTGTTGTGGGGTCTGCTTAAATCTAACACAAACCCAATATAACTCAAGCACCAGGTCAGTGCAGATGACAAAAAAATCATTAACCAAGCTGCTACCCATCCCCCGGGGCTGCAGAGCAGAGCCAGGAGCTGAGATGTGACCCCAAAGGGATGCCATTACAGGAGGTTGAAAAGAAGAAACCATGAAGAGGGATGGGGCCAGGTGGGCTGTAGCACTGTCCAATCATATTTTGGCATAACGGGCGAGCAAGGGAGTTTCCATCCATCACGTTAGGAGTAGAGTCGTGGGCCTGAGAACATGAACTTAGCTTGACCCTGCCAGTGAGACGGAAAACTTGTCCTTGAGATGTCTGGATGCAGACAACTGTTCCCTTACAAGTTGTCCCTGAGATGTCTGGACACAATCGACTGTTCCCTTACACGTTGTCCCTGAGATGTCTGGACTCAGGCAACTATTTCCTTATAATAGAAGCTGTGCCGTTATTGGGAAGTCCCCAGCTCCCCTGGGGCCTGGGGCCTGGGGCCTTGAGCTTAGTTACTCCCTGTGATTAAATGGAGTCTGAAAATTAAATAATAGCCCTTAGAATACGTTTCGTTTGCTTGTTCCCAGTGGATATGAGAGGCAGCAGGAGAGTCGGCTACACCAGGCAGGATGTGAGGCCCTCTGACAGGCAAGGAGTGGGAACTGAGAGAGGAGGCAGAAAACTTGCAAATGCAGACAACCCTCAAGCCACTTGTTACTGCTTAGTTAAAAACAAAGCAGAAGCAGGCTGGAAATATTGTGTCTCAGTGGCAGGGAGCTCGCCTAGCATGCACAAGGCCCCCGGTTCAATGCCTAGGGCTGCACAACCATAACAGACATCCTGATTCAACAACCTAAACACAAAGCTAGAGGAAGCCAAGCAGGTCACACTGACCTATGACCTCCTGGTGTAAAACTAACTAAAGCTAACAAGGTAAACAGCAATAAGTTTGGTTAGCAACTCCTCTCTCTAACACCTATCCGTGGTTTTAGGACACACACAACAGCCTCTGACTGACTGCCAAGGTAAACCATCAGTAATAGAAAGTGGTTAACTATTGTCCTCATTTGACCTAGGAGGGTGAACTGAGCCCAGTTTTCATGTCCTAGGCTCAGGCCATCCTAGACAGAATGAGGGTCCCATGCCTACTTCTACAAAAAGCCTTAGGTATCAGGGTGGTGGTGGCATATACCTTTAATCCCAACACCTGGGAGGCAGAGGCAGGAGGATCTCTGTGAGTTCAAAGCCAGCCTGGTCTACAGAGCAAGTTCCAGGACAGCCAGGGCTACACAGAGAAACCATACCTGGAAAGTCTGAATGGGACTGGCTGTTCTTTCTCAGTCAGCCCTTTGAGAGGCTGACGTCCTTCCCATGAACTGCTTCAGTGAAAGCTCTCCAGGACCGGCCAGTGTCTCAGAGCAGTCCAGACTCCGTGCCAGGCATTTAGCATGGGCTGTCAGGCTGAGTTATCCAGCCAACTCTGGGTACTCTGGGTCCTGCCACTTAAACTTAGGACACTTCCTCCTCCTCTTGCTCAGTTTGGTTTTATCTGGTGAGAGACCATACAAGTGATCCTCACCAGAGAGGACCTGCGCGGTTCTCCAGGTCTTTGATTGTGAGGCCAGATTCAGCCACACATGGCCTTCTTTACAGCATCCTAGCTGTCCAGGTGCCGAACCAGAGGCTGAGTTAGAGAGATGGGAGTGCTCATCTTACTCTCCAGGACTGGCCAGTGTCTCAGAGCAGTCCAGACTCCGTGCCAGGCATTTAGCATGGGCTGTCAGGCTGAGTTATCCAGCCAACTCTGGGTACTCTGGGTCCTGAGCATGATCTGACCATCCTGCCCCGGGAGCCTTTTTTGAACACTGTGGGCTCTGGCGTACTCAGTGTCCCTGGGTGTTACCAGTGTGGTGTCCTCAGCATCGGTCAACATTCCCATAAAATATGGTTTCCTTTTGCTTTAAAAATGTTTTTCTTAGGGCACAACCAGTCCACCCACCCTTCAGCTTTCTTCCTAGCAGGGCCCGTGTGAGCAATTTTTATTACAATGAGATAAAGACTTTGTGGCCACAGAGCAAACAGCCTGCTTCCTGCAGATAGTCTGGGGTCAGATTTCTCCTCCCCACCCGGCTGCCTTGAGACTTAGTCACAACCTTCTTGTCACCTCTGTTTCCCAGGGCCAAGCACTTTTCAGTTCTGGGTGTTGGTTGAGACTTTGAGACAGGTTGCTTCCCACTTTGATTTTTGGAAAGAAGCTGTCGTTAATGATAAAATTAAGAACGAGAGCCCCCTAACTGTAAAGAAAGCATCTTTGTCCCCGTGGCAGTGGGTACCACTGCTATACTTGAACATCAGCCAGGCAGAGTTTATCAGAGGTGAGGCAGAAAGGGAGAGGAGACATCTTTGGAAGTCAGGGGATGGCTATATTGCAAGAGAGGTACAGGTTCAGGGCCAGAGCTGGCCAGAGGGGCCTTGTAGCCGTCTACTTGAAGGCTGATGGGAAACAGCCCTGAACCCTGTCCTATCACTCAGAAGTTGTGTGACCCTGGGTGATTCACTCAGTCTTTCTAGCAATAGTAACTGCCCACACGGGATGTTGGGAGGACTAAATGTTTAAATTACTATACATGAGGGGTGAGAATAGAACCAGGTGTTTTAGTAGTGAAGGGATCTTGTACTGTTGCTGAATGGGTAGAGGGAGGGAGGGAGGAAGGAAGAAGAGAAAGAGGAGGAGAAAGAGCAGGGCTTGTAGTGAGCACTGGTATGTGTGTGTGTGCATGTGTGTGTATGTGTGTGTGTGCATGTGTGTGTGTCTTTTAGCTTGGTGTGAGTTGATACAGCTGTGAGGCAAAGCATGGTTATGTCCTGGTGTAAAGGACTGGAGGCAGTTACATGCTTTCTTTCTTTCTCTCTCTTTTTAAAAAAAGGTTTGTTTATTATATATGTATCAGTACACTGTAGCTGTCTTCAGACACATCAGAACCCATTACAGATGGTCAGGAGTCACCATATGGATGCTGGGAATTGAACTTAGGACCTCTGGAAGAGCAGTCAGTGCTCTTAACCACTGAACCATCTCCCTAGCTCTGTAAGGTGCTTTCTTTGCATGGGCTGTCTAGGCCAGCTTCCTCGTGTGCTCTGGCCTCCTTTTGATGTCCGAGTGGCCTGGATTCAGAATGCTGGGTCAACAGAGGGGCTTGGAGATAGGCATGCCCCATCACTCTACTCTGCTGCTTCTGACTTCCCTCTCTCCTTGGCTGGCTCCCAGGAATTTCAACACAGCCAGCTCACCTATAAAGGACCAGGATGGCCCTGTTTAGGAAACAACACTAGTGAGACCCTTAGCAATGGCTCTCGAACCATGCTGTAGGTCCAGTCTCCTTGTGACATGAAGCTCACAAACTCAGGGGTGCAGCCAGGAGGAATCAACCTGCAGAGATAGGAGGATGGCTGAGAACGTGGTGTCCCCAATCAAACGGACAAGCATCAGGTGCAGGAACTCTGTGTGTGTTATTCAGAGACCAAGAATGATGCCCTAGAGATCAGGCAACTTCACCAGGTTCTAAACTGTGAGCAGAGAGTGAAGGGAGTGGGGGTTGGGACATGACTGGCGAGACAGTGATCTGAGACGCAGCAGCATGGACAGACATGCTCCACAAACTTCTGCCATTAGTTAGACATCTACAACTTGGGGAGAGGGGGCACCTAGACACTCTAGTCCTGTAGGACATGAAGTGACATTGGGGGACCCAAGGCATCACTGCCACCCAGCCTGTTGGTATGTGTGGTTCTCTACAACATCTCGGGGCAGGGAGTGGAGCTTCCGTGACATTCCCTGAGAGTGTGGGCACCCAGGACTCACTTCCAATGACTACAAGGACTTCCAAGTCCGGATGAGGAGTTAGCAAACCTTCTGGGACTCAATATTCTTGGCTTTGCTAATGGCCTTTGCTGTGACACTGTAGCTGTGCCAATGATGTGAAGGGCCACAGGGACACAACTTGAGAGGAGGGGAGGGTTCATTAAGCTCCTGCCTGGGTTCACACAGGCACCATGGCTCCTCCAGAATCTCCTCTTCTCTCTGTGAGGGAAGCTAGCTGTCGTAACACGGGGATGGTGGGCAGCCAGTGGCGTGATCTACTTGTGGGAGGCCTAGGACCCAACGCCTCTTGCTAGTGCCCACATGGAGAGCCTTCTCAGCCATGTTCCTGTCAGGTGGCCAGCACCCTGATCATAACCTCCAAGAAGCCAGAGCCTGAAGCCAGCCAGCTGGGCTGCTCACAGTTCCTACCACAGAAACTGAAAAGTGTCTATTGTGGTGGGTGGCTAAGTTTTGGGATACTTGGTGACACAGTAAAGGGATAATGTTTGGAGGGTCAGCAAGAGCCAGGTAAGTGGATGTCAAGTGTTTTATATTTTACTGAAAGCACCTAGCAGCTTTTCATTGATCTCTAAATAGGAACTTGGCTTTGACAGTCTATTTATTTATTTATTTATTTATTTATTTATTTATTTATCTATCTATTTATTTATTTATGACTCTGTTCCTTTTGTGTTTTAGACAGTGTCTTACTATGTTGCCCTGGCTAGCTTGGAATTTTCTATGTAGACCGGGCTGGCCTCAAACTCTCGGGGACCCACCTTCCTCTGCTTCCCATATACTGAGATGGGTTTGACATTCTTAGAGCAAGTACAGTCCCTTGTGGAGTGAGCCAGGGCTCAAGGCTTCCAGGGTGGGAAAGGCAGGTGGGACTCCCAGTCAAGAGGGTCAACTTAGGGGTCTGCAGAGGTGGCTCAGTGGTTCAGAGCTTGTACTTGCTGAACACCCACATGGCAATACACAATGACCTCTAATTCCAGCTCCAGGAGATTTAGTGCCCTCTTCTGGCCGCACAGGCACCTGCGCTCATATGCTACACCGCTCCCCAGACACAGGTATACAGGCATAGACACGTAATTAAAACGAAACTAAAGTAAAAATTTTTTAAGGGTGTTAACTCTTGGTGGTGCATACCTATAATCCCAGCATTTGGGAGCAAGAGGCAGAGGGATTGTGAGCTCAAGGCTGCTTTGGGCTGCGGATTATCTATCTATCTATCTATCTATCTATCTATCTATCTATCTATCTATCTATCTAATCATTTATCTGTCATCTATCATCTACCTAATCTATCATCTATCTACTTACCTATTATCTATCTATCTATCTATCTATCTATCTATCTATCTATCTATCTAATCATTTATTTGTCATCTATCGCCTACCTAATCTATCATCTATCTACTTACTTATTATCTATCTATCTATCTATCTATCTATCTATCTATCTATCTATCTATCTAATCATTTATCTGTCATCTATCATCTACCTAATCTATCATCTATCTACTTACCTATTATCTATCTATTTATCTATCTATCTATCTATCTATCTAGCTATCCATCCATCTATCATCTATCTATCTATCTATCTATCTATCTATCTATCTATCTATCTATCTATCATCTATCTGTCATCTATCTATCTAATCATTTATCTGTCATCTATCATCTACCTAATCTATTATCTATCTATCTATCTATCTATCTATCTATCTATCTATCTATCTACCTATCTGTCATCTACCTATCTGTTATCTATCTATCTGTCATCTATCTATCTATCTATCTATCTATCTATCTATCTATCTATCTATCTACCTATCTATCTACCTATCTGTCATCTACCTATCTGTCATCTACCTATCTGTCATCTATCTATCTGTCATCTATCTATCTATCTATCTATCTATCTATCTATCTACCTATCTGTCATCTATCTATCTATCTATCTATCTATCTATCTATCTACCTATCTACCTATCTGTCATCTATCTATCTATCTATCTATCTATCTATCTATCTATCTATCTCTCAAAGTCAACCAGTCAGACAAATCAAGCTCAAGCCTGGGAAGATGATGTGGTAGGTAGAGCATTTGCCATGCAAGTCTGATGACCTGCGTTTTGTTCCTGTAACCCACATAAAGGTAGGAGTAGAGGCCTCAGTCCACAAAGTTGTCTTCTGACCCCCACACTCACACCAAGGCATGTGTATACCCCACCCCAACACACTGGATGACAAATAGGACTTTTAGGTCAGCTGTTCACAATTGTATATCACCCCCATTTCCCAAATAAAGCTTTTCTTACCCTTTAATATTTAATAAATAAAATTTAAAAAGTCTTTAAAAAACAGTGCAAATGTCAACCAATTTTCCTCCCACAAGTACAGATATCAGTACCACCCTTGGACATTAGATAAATGCAGGGGTCATGGTCCCTAGGGCATGTCCATTAAATTCACCAGCCTGATGGTCAGAGAGATGGTGGAGCCTGACAGGTGGATGCAGACAATATATCTGTGACCAAGAAGGAACTCATCACAGCTGTCCAACATCTGGAAGATTCACCCAGGCCAGAGACTTAGCATAGGAACATCAACTGCAGCAGTCAGGAGAGAGCTCAGGAGGGTTTTCACGGGGGCGGGGGGGGGGGCGCAAAGTGGGCACGCGCATTGTTTGTAACCGTCCCTGTGGTGGTTTAAATGAGAATGGCCTCCACAGGCTCATAGATTTGGCTACTTGGTCCACAGTTGGTGCAACTATTTGGGAAGGATTAGGAGGTGTGTTCAGGGGCCAAGGTGAGCTTGGAAGTTTCAAAAGCATTCAAAAGTCATCAAAGATGGTTCATGCTGTGATCTATCTATCTATCTATCTATCTATCATCTATCTATCATCGCATCTGATTCATGCTTGTGGATCAAGATGTAAGCTCTCAGCGGCTATGCAAATACATTTCTGCTTGCCTGCTGCCATGTTCCCTACCACAAGGGCCATGTGCTCTAACCCTCAGGGACTGTGAGCCCAAATGAACACTTGATAAGCTGACCTGGTCATGGTGTCTTAGCCCCAGCAATAGGAATGTTACTAGAACAGTCCCCAGGACTGTTAAATCTCAGGACATCTGCAGAATGAAGGTGCCCAATTACATGATATTGTCAATAGGTGCTTGCCAGGTGAGCAAGTGTGGAAGTGTTCAACTTTTGAAGGCGTGGTGCGGTGGGGCCTTTGAGACGGTTTCCTGTAGGTAAGTGGGCCGGGAGCTGGCTGAGGGCCAGGATGACCATGAATTCCTGATCTTCCCTTACCCCACTTTGCTGAGCTAAATCCTAGACCTGAACCTCATGGAGATGCCCTCATGGTTCTCTTGGGAGGGCTAAGCCCATAGCCATGCCCCTTCCCCCTGGGAGGGCTAAGTCAATAGTCACCGCCCTTTCCCCCTGGGAGGTTAAAGCCATAGTCATGCCCTTCCTCCTGGGAGGGCTATCCCATAGCCACGCCCCTTCCCTGGGGGTGAGTCTAAGCCCAGAGTTACGCCCCTTCTCCTTGGGGGGCAGTCTAAACCCATAGTCACGCCCCTTCCCCCTGGGAGGGCTAAATCAATAGTCATGCCCTTCCTCCTAGGAGGGCTATCCCATAGCCACGCCCCTTCCCCTTGGGGGGCGGTCTAAACCCATAGTCACGCCCCTTCCCCTTAGGGGCTCTAAGTCCATAGTCACGGCCCCTTCTTGCAGAGATACTTAATTTTCACGAGTGTCTTAATTTTCTGTCCTAAGGATTCACCAACTTGGTGGCTTAAAACACCAGAAATCGATTACCTCACAGGTCTGTAAGTCCATGTTTATATCAAGGGGTCTGCAGGGCTGTGGCCCTGGTGAAGGCTCCAGGGCAGACCCTTCTTCTGCCTCCTTCTGCTGGCTTTTAGCAGCTTGGAGGATTCCGCAGTCCTCGTAGATTTGCTCTGAGCTCACCACGTGCCGGTGTATTCTTCTTGTCAGTTTCTCACAAGGATACCTGTCATTAGATTTAGGGTTCACTTGGGAACTAGAGGGGATCTCACTTGCATACTCCAGATGAAGTCATCCTCCCAGGTAGATTTTTCTGGGGCCATTGCTCAACTTACTTTAGGGTTTTTGATCTAAGCCATGTATGTTTCATAGGTGGGAGAAGATTCTGTGGGTTCCTGACGACCTCACCTGGAGGACTGCTTTGGCCTGTTTGGCAAGTTCGTCGGTTTCTCTTGTGTATGCACACTGGTGCCCCTCTCGAGTGGCTCATAGGGCTACCGGCAGCTCCCCCAGAAAGCTGTTTAGAGAGGAGGGTGGAGTAATGGGGCTATATAGAGAGGTTTGGTTAAGCCCTACTTCTGCCTGCTACAGGGACTCCACGGGTGGGTCCTCCTGTACAAACTCATTGACAGGAAGGGAACCCTTCCGTTGGTTCCCTCACCTTTCAGCCCAGGCCCACGTCACAATCTCACTCATCAGCTTCAGGGCACTACTCTGCCTACTTTTCGAGCTCCAGTCCAACCATCACTGAGTTGAAGGAAGACTCAAGCTGCAGCACCGCTTGCCTCTGTTTCCTAGTTCACTCACCCTTGCCAACTGCCTGGTGGCTTTCTTCACCAGCTCTGGTTCGGTCCCAAGAGCCTAAGGAGGTCTAGTCCTATGTTGTCCACTGGAGGGCGCTCCTGCTCCGTGGAACTTGCTGTTTCCCAGTGGGGGCAGGGCTGCGGCAGCTTTTCTGCGGGAGGTGGACAAGAGAGGCTGTTGAGCCTGCCCAGCAGGTCTGGGTGTGGTGTGAGGAAGCTGCAGGCCTGGGAGAGCTGGGTTATACACACATGGTTTAAAAGGTGTGTGTGTGTGTGTGTGTGTGTGTGTGTGTGTGTGTGTGTACATGAGGAGAAGGGCAGTCAGTGATGGTGTCAGTTGTAAATGTCCTGGTTCCTCTGACTCTCTCAGGCCTAGGGTCCCCACAGTTGTGTTGTAAGGACTCAGGTAAAAGACTGAGTCTGGCCCTGTCCACCCCCACTCCCTTCCACATTTTCACTCAAGGACAGCTTTGGAGTCTTATGTCACTCTTCTTATAAGTGAGATTCAAGCAACCATACATACTCCTGCCACAGGACCATCATGGGATGTGCTGGACATGCAGGGGTGTGGGGTGGGGATCTAGTTCGGAGTCAGGGTGGCAGGGGATGTCAGGTGGAGAGAGCTGGGCTGGAGAACCTATTGCTCAGAGGTGCAGGTGTGAAAATAGTGTGCAGGTGTGAAGTGTGTACCCAGGGGTGAAGAATGCCCAGGTATGAAGTATGTGCAGGTGTGAAGAGTGCACAGGTGTGAAGTGCTGCAGGTGTGAAGAGTGCCCAAGTGTGAAGAGTGCGCAGGTATGAAGTGTGTATCCAGGTGTGAAGAGTGTGCAGGTGTAAAGAGTGCCCAGGTATAAAGAGTGCCCAGGTGTGAAGAATGCCCAGGTGTGAAGTATGTGTGCAGGTGTGAAGTGTGTGCAGGTGTAAAGAGTGCCCAGGTGTGAAGAATACCAAAGCTGTTGCTGGGAGTCTGGGTGAGAGGGAAGAGGGCCTTTGGAGCTGGAACCTGGAGCCTGCCTTAGGGCTATAGGGAGGCCTAACATGGGCTGGAGGAGTATGGGGCTGGCCTGGAAGGAAAGATGGCTTTCACTGTGCCTGGGCACCATTTTGTACATCATGGGGTCCTGCTGGGTTGGGCTGGGTGTGGCTGGCAGACAGTGGATTCTTGGTTGCTGTGGTGGGTTGAGGGTCACTCCGTGATGAGGACTGCAGGCTGAAGGCGGAAGTGTTTGGAGGGTTGTGCTATTAACCCAGGCTTTTGAAAGACCCACATTGTGACAGGGAGAATCATCCCTCTGATGAACATGGGGTGAGTTGAGGTTGGACGGTGGGGGCAAGAAGGGCAGGGACCTGGGCCATGATGGCTGCTGGAGAGCAGGGCGGGTTTCCTAGGAGGAAGAACCTCTTCACTGAACTGAACTGAACTGAACTGAACTGAACTGAACTGAACTGGAGAATCTATGAGAATCTGCATCTCTACTTGGGACACCCTGGCCTGGGACCTGGCCTTACCTGTCCCCAATCTCCTGTCTCCCCTGGTTCCCACTGCCCACAAGTGGCTGTGACTCCTGGCTAGGATTCTGGTGTGAGCCCTGGTTATATGGAGACCTGGGATTGGGTAAAAGAGCTTCAGCCTCAACCCCACTGAGTGACGTGACATGACAGGGCCTCGTGTGTGTATGTGTGTGTGTGTGTGTGTGTGTGTGTGTGTGTGTGTCCTTGGCTCACCACTCTCTAAGCCAGGGCTCCTCATATGATGGTGACAGGCCCAGAAAAGAGTCACCAGGGATGGCCCTGCCTCCTCAGGGCTGAGGGTGAGAGGAAGCTGAAGGGAGTGGTGTCAGGGATTGTGGAATGTGGCCTCAGCTGGGGCTCAGAATCCCCTCAGCTGGCTATGGCAGCTGCCTTGGAAGTGGTTGAGGTTGTAGAGACTCAGACCAGCAAGCTAGCCCTGTGCTTCTCTCTAGATAGCAGCTGGCAGGGGTTTTAGGATGGAGAGGGGGTTTCCATAGCAGGAAGATCTGGGGGCTGGGAAGAACTTTTGGCCTTTATTCCAGGAGCCTGGGTTGCTGAGGGTTGAGGTGTGGGAGGGTATTGTTGCAGAGGGCTTCCAGCTGTGAGGCAGAGGGCTTCTAGCTGTGTAGCACAGTACACTTGACTGTGGAAATAGGGCAGGCCACAGCGGGACAGTAGGTCTGGAATCTATATGACTCTTGGGAGTCCTGGAATGGAACTGCTGGGGGACCTCAGGGAAAGATTGTCTTGTTTCAAGCCCTTGCTCCCCTGTGGTGAGTCACAGGCCGGGCATGCGGGCATCTATCCCACTGCTCTGGTCTACCCCAGGCACTGCTTTCTGAAGAGGGCTCCAGATGGTGGCTGTGGGTTGGGCCCAGGTGGGCAGTGAGGTCAGAAGCAGCTTGGAGCTTGGAGCAGGGCTGTGTCAGTGGTGAAGGCAGTGTGCTTCCGGAGTATGGACAGGAACCATGGTGGAGGGGCTGTGGAGTAGGGTCAGGGTTGGGTAACACTGGAATTTGTGGTGTGAGTGTGTCAGTCTGAGAGACAGGGTTTGGGATGGGATGGGATGGGTTTATATCTGAAACATGAAGAGAGGGACATATTAACGTTTGGAGAGACACACCTATCCCCACCCCTCTCTAATGGTCCAACTTGAGGGGATCACAGGCCTCCCCACCCCCGACCAGCACTACTACCATCCCACCTAAGTCCCTGCAGCAGAGGCAAAAGGAGACAACCCCTCACTGACCAGGTCTGGATGAGGAACTGGGAGCTGAGCCAGGGAAGACTGGACAGTTTGGGCTCAGGCCAAGATTGCAGCCCACCAGGACACCCAGCCTGGGCACTAGAGTCCAGCTCTTCCTGCTACAGAAACCCCCTCTCCATCCTAAAACCCCTGCCAGCTGCTATCTAGAGAGAGAGAGGCACAGGACTAGCTTGCTGGTCTGAGCCTCTGCAGTTCAGACTTGGGGTTGGGACTAGCACTATGTTGGGTGACAGAGGTCTCTGGACGAGGGACAGTAGGCAGGGTTGGGCTGGCATCAAATACATCTTCAGTCTCCTTTGGGCCTTTTGTCTCACTTTGGCTGGGTCTTTTCCACCCTGGGGTTCAGGGAGGGGTGCAGAAGGAGGTACCTTGCAAAGAGTCCTAAGCACAAGATCTAGTGTCATGTGGACCAAGGCCCATGATGGGCCTGGGGCCTGGGGCTCTGTCCTCCTTTCTATCTGTCTTGCCTCCACCTCTTCTCTCACTCTGGACTGCGTCTGGGTGTTCTGGCCCCTTTGAGCCCTGACTGGTGGTGGGTTCAGGCTCAGCAGAGTGAGGCCTGTCCTTCCCTTCCCTCCTGGGGTGGTGAAGCTGGGCCTGCACCTCGCCTCACCTTAACCAGAAGGGTTACCTGAAGATGGCTGTCCCATCTTGTCATGGTTCTCACATTTTGAGAGCCTGGCTGAGCGGCTAGGGTCAGGGGCCCAAGGGGTCAGGGGTCAGGGCTATGGCTATGCAGCCTGGCCTGGAGCTGGATCATTCCTTCATGGGGGAATTTCTCTTCTGCCTCTATTACCTGCCAGGTTCAGGCCCTGGGGAAGCCAGGAACTGGACTCTAGTGCCCAGGCTGGGTGTCCTGGTGGGCTGCAATCTTGGCCTGAGCCCAAACTGTCCAGTCTTCCCTGGCTCAGCTCCCAGTTCCTCATCCAGACCTGGTTAGTGGGGGGTTGTCTCCCTTTTGCCTCTGCTGCAGGGACTTAGGTGGGGTGGTAGTGGTGGTGGTGGTGGTTGGGGGTGGGGAGGCCTGTGATTCCCCCCACCCTCCGCCAGTGGGACCATTAGAGAGGGGTGGGGACAGGTGTGTCTCTGAGTGATTCAGGCTGGATGCCGAAGCCCTTAGCTGGTGGCTTTTTTTCTCCCACTGGCCTGGCAGGTTCATGCCCCAGCTCTGAGTCATTAGGGTGTGGTCAAGCAACCTAGCAGCACAGTAGATGCTCGTGGCGACACACCTGGATTAGGGCATTGTATCCTGACTGCAGAGGGGCCTGACTGGTGGTGTGATGTTGTTGGTAGTGTTGTGAGTGTTCCCAAGGTGTCCCTTAGTGACTAATGGCCCCTGCCCCTGGAGCAACATCAGCTGGGTTCATCCTCCCCATGTTCCCTATCTGAGAACCAGGTGGGCTCATGGCAGGGGTGAGAGGAATTGGCTGGGGTTTGGCATCTGCGGGTGCAGCTGAGACCCTGAGGGGCACACAGGTCTTCCTAGGCACTCTGCAAAGGGCACCCCTGGGTTACTGAGTGCTGATTGCTTTGGTGTCAATTATGGGTGTTTCATAACGTGGGGGGGGCGGTTCCCACATTTCCATGTCATAGAGGGGGCTCTGGGAGGCTGTTGCTGTCCACTCACATGGCCAGTGAGGCCTGAGACAGATGTGTGGACATCAGTGATGCTGCCCTGCCCCCTCCTTGGTCCACCTCACTGCTAAGACCCATCAACATCTTTGTTTAGAGTTAAGCTGGACCTGGCACCTGAGCCTTGTTTCCCTGAAGAGTGATGGGGCCAGCAGAGCTCTCCTGACTCCCACAGGCTAGGAATGGCCATGCCTGTCTCTGAGGGAACAAGGACTGGCCGTGGCTGGTGTGGTCCAGGACTTTGAGTGTCAGGCAATGAGGGGACCCTGATCTATTCTTCACATTTTCAATGTGTCTTGGATAGGAGAGGTCATTTAGCTAAGGTGACATTGCCACCATGCTGACTGTCTTGCTCTGGCTGCCTTTTCTGCCTCTGAGGTTTGCCCTAGAATCTGGACAGGCATCTCTTGCCCTTATATTACAGGAGGTGCCTTCTGGGATATTTTCTTTCTTTGACAGGGACAAGGCACAAAATGTGGGTCTCTAGAGGATCACCCCCTCTTCACAGGTGACTGTGTGTTCCTGGGTAAGTGGTAGGGGTCAGGAGGGCCAGCAGGGATGTAAATCAGGTGTGAGGAGAGGCAGGGCAGGTTAAGGGGCTGTTAGGAAGGCTCCATTTCCCTCAGAGGGGCTCTTGGTGGCCAAGGCAGGCTTAGGGTATCCGAGGTTGTCTAGACTGGCTGATTTTCCCCTGTAGGGTCCCCAGGAGGAGGGTGGCAGGTGAGGCTCCTGCTTGAGCACTGGCTCCACCTCCTCTGCCCGTACCCTCCAGAGTCTGCCAGAAGCTGTCCCAGCACAGGAGAAAGTTCCTTATTAGGTAATGAGTGTCTCCTGCCAGGTGGGGAGAGGACAGGCTGCCTGCCAGGCCCAGGCAAAGCCCAGCCTCTGTGGTGTCTCCGAGCTGGCACTGGCCCTGAACCCAGCTCTCCTATACCTATCTGCCTGTGCAGCCCCTGATGTCTTCCTCGAGACTCCAGTGGGCACATGGGAAGTAGGAAGGTGGCTATGTCACCCTGGTCACTGTCATATGAGTGGATGGCTAGGTTACCTTCACTGCTCTCTCACAGCCTCAGGCCATGGCAGCTAGGCTGGTGCTCCCTCCCTGCTGGTGCTCCCTCCCTGCTGGTGCTCCCTCCATGTTTGTGCTCCCTCCCTGTTGATGCTCCCTCCGTGCTGGTGCTCTCTGGTCTCTCTTGTCTGAGGTTCATAGGAGGAGGGCTCGGCAGGGACCTGGCCTGAGTTATACTGGGCATAGCTTCTTGTCTTCCTGATCTGCTACCTGCACCCCCCCTCCCCACTTTCTGGCTCTCTCCCAGCTTCTCCTTGGGAGGTTGGCTTCTCCAAATTCCCAGATCACCACTACCTACTCATCCAGTCCTTGGTGCAGAGAGTTCTGCCTCATCCTGTGCCCTGGCCTGTGTGTACTAGGGGCACCCTCCAAGGTTGGGCCTGAGAGATGAAAAGTAGGACTCTGTAATACCAGGGGCTTTGGGGGCAGGATTTGCTTTGCTTTTTGAAGCAGTCTTAGCACAGGACTCTCTGGAAAGGGCTTTAATAGCAGTCTCACGGCAGCTCTGCTGACAGACAAGGAGGCCCTGGAAACAGCTGTGGGAAAGTGAGGGTGGGTGTAATTTCCCAGGAGCTGGAGACAGCTGGGAACTCAGAGTCTAGGTCACACCTCCCCTAACTCCTTGCCCTGGAGTCTAGTGCCTCTTACTGTACCCTCTATGATTGTTTAGGTCCCCTCTCCCTTACCTCAGCTTCCCTGCCTCTTAACTTGTTCACTCTGAGGACCTTGCTTACTGAGATTTTTGCAGGGTGGCTTTGTGTGGAGACAAGCAGAATATGTGAATGTGTCTAATGCGCAGAGCCACCTTCTCCCTTCTCCAGCCCTCTCTGCATGGAGCAGAAGGGACCAAGCTCCTGTGCTCATAACTACCACAAGCTTTGGGGCTCAGGGACCCTTCCCTGTGTCTTGTAGTTTTATAAATTAGATAATTCAAGCAGGCAGTTCTGCCTAATGCCAAGCTCTAATCTCGCCATTTCAAGCCTCTGCCTCTAAGCAGTGGTTTTCAAGAACTTCCTGATTCTGCAACCATGTAACACAGTTCCTCGTGTTGTGGTGACCCTCAATCACAAAGCTACTTTTGTTGCTACTTCTTAATCTTGCTACTGTTACGAATCACAATGTAGACATCTGTGTTTTCTGATGATTTTAGGCTCCCCCTGTGATAGGGTCACGACCCACAGGTTGAGAACCATTGCTCTAGAGGATGGGCTGCCTGGTGCTTCAGGACACAGTGCACTGGAGGTCGGCTTACAGGTGCCTTTTCTCCCTGGGCCCATCCCCGTGGCTTGGGGAATCACTTGATCCCATTCTGCGCTTACTGGGACCACTCTTTTATCTCCTTCCCCAGCCTGCTGGACCATGAGCTTTCTGCCTTCATGGCTCTGCTCTTCAGGTGTGCTGCCTGCTGCCCACAGTCTCCTCTTGACTCAGCATCTCTGTTGATGCCTGGCATCCCATTTGAGTCCCCTGCTAGCCTGATGCCCACGGCCTCATTACAGCGTCTGATGTTAGTGTATACAAAAGCTGAATAGTCCCCACCACTGGGAGCTCACATCCTCATCTTGGTCATTCTGGTGGGAAGCTTGATGTGTGAACCAAGTCCTGGTAGTCTGGTCTTGGCTCAGGTCTGGTCCTGGCTCCGTTCATTTCCCAGTCCCCAGCCTCCTAACCCTGCAGCCCTTCAGACACACACTAACAAGCATGACCAGTTGACTCTTTCTGATGTTATATATTCCAAAGCAGACACCATATCTGCAACACACTGGGACATCTGGGTCAGCCTATTATAAATGGGGCATCTGGTTACACAAGAGCCTGGCCTGTGTTTCTCTGCTGGCTACAGAGGTACCTATAGGCCTTGAAGAATTAGAAGAAAGAGGAGAACTCAGGATGCATCCTCAGAATGAGCATCTCTGGCCCTGGACAAAGTACACTTAGAACATTCTAGAAGCCAAAAATGTCAAGGCATGAGTGGCATATTGTATGGCTTCTCTTAGGGCTTAGGCTCAGAGGAAGACTGAGAGAGAGAGAGAGAGGGAGAGAGAGAGAGAGAGAGAGAGAGAGAGAGAGAGAGAGAGAGAGAGAGAGAGAGAAGGGTCACAGTCTGTGAACAATGATCCACGTGCACAGTTAGTGAGCACTTACTGTATACAAACACTGTGGCAGGTGAGCACATGTGTGAACAGAGTCCATGTCTGGCGTGGTCTTTAGCAATGGCTGATGTCACCACCTCTGGTTAGGGCCGTACGCGGACACATGGTGTGTCACACAGCAGCACACAGTGCCTGGGATTAGAATCTGTGCTGCTTCCTCAGCATCTGTAGCCCTAGGAACCTCCCTGAGCACAGCGCTGTGTCAGCAAAGGGGAGGCTTTGGCTAGGGAATAGCTGACTGACTTAAAAAAAAAAAAAGATTGGCTTGTATGAATGCTTTGCCTGTAGTAGGTATGTACACCGTGTGTGTGGCTAGTGCCCATGAAAGTCAGAAGAGGACCTTGAGTCCCTTGGAACTAAAGTTAGTTATGAGCCACCATATGGGTGTTGGGAGCCAGGCATGGGTCTTCTGTAAGAGCAACAAATGTTTTTAACCATTGAGGTACCTCTCCAGCTCCTCCCCACTTAAAAAAAGAGATTTATTTATTTATTATTATATCTAAGTACACTGTAGCTGTCTTCAGACACACCAGAAGAGGGCATCAGATCCCATTACGAATGGTTGTGAGCCACCATGTGGTTGCTGGGACTTGAACTCAGGACCTTCGGAAGAGCACTCAGTGCTCTTAACCACTGAGCCATCTCTCCAGCCCAGCCTCTCCCTTTTTTAAATTAAAAGATTTCTATTATATTTATCATTGTTGTTATTGTTAGTGTGTGTGTGTATGTAGCTCAGGAGATACATTTTGGGAGTTGTTTTTTCCTCCCACCATGGGCTTTAGGACTTGAGGCTCCATCTTGCTGGCCTAGATTGCTCAGCATTTTGAAATACAGTTGCCAGATGTCGGGGGTTGGGTGGGAGGTGGGGGTGGAAGGGTGGGTGGGGTAGAGGGATGGGGGATGGGGGTAAGAAACCCATGAGAACCAAGGCCACAGGATTGGGGGATATCAAGGGTGTGTGTGTGTGTGTGTGTGTGTATGTGTGTATCCATGCACACATGCATGGGAGAATATGTAGACCTCTGTGTGTGTGAATGGGAAACTGGGAAGGCCCAGGGCTGAGGTGCTGGCTGATCGCTTATAAAGTTCTCTTTGTTCACACAGAGTTTGGATCTGCTTATCTGAGAGGTGTTGGAGGGTCTAGGGCCAGGACCCAAAGGACCTATGGGGAAGACCTGTCAGGGTTGTGTGTGAGGGTGGGGGAAGGAGGAGCCTCACTAGTGAGTTTGAAGTGGATGAGGGTCAGGGATCAGTACTGGCCGCCTCCTGGGCAAAAGGTTTCCCTGAGCCATAGTAGGGTAGTGGAGACATCGTGGCTAGTGTGGTGGGTGAGTAGGGGGCAGTGAGGGTGGAGACTAAGAACCTTGGCAGGTAAGAGGGTAGAGGTCAAGGAATGCCTTTGTAAGCTCCTGTATTCATCCTTCCCACCTCCCGACCAGCAGGAACTGTCTAATGAGTGATTGATGAGGGTGGTGGGACCAGGGGAGGCTCTCTGGGACTGGGGTACAGGTAGCATCCTCCTTCTTGTGCTGAGACTCTCAGGTCCATAGCAGCCTGCAAGGGGAGGTTCCATTTCAGCTTTGGGAAGCTCCTTCCTTGTCCCGGGCGCGGTGCCCTGGAATGCTGTGCTCAGATGTGGCGGCACCGCCCGCGTCGCGTCCAGTCCCGTCCTGTCCCGTCCCATCTTGCCCAGTCTGGGCCGCCCTGAGCAGCCTCCCTGCCCAGGCACGCGGACCACCGCAGGTGGATACCAGGTGTCTACAGGAACAGAGGTTGCAAGCTCCGCCCCGGGACCTGCCCTCTGCCATGCCCCCACAGGGGTACCTGAGGCTTAGCACCCCGACTCTGTCAGGGTCTCTGGCTCACTGTTTTAGTTGGTGGCTTCTCTATGGGAAGGAATCCTGGAGGCATGAGTCATGCCCTTACTGCTTTTGAAGCCTCCCATATTTCCGGCCTCAGTTTCTTCCTGTTAAGAGGGTCACGATCCTGGCTGCGGTTGTGCTAATCAGGAGAAAAAAGGCTTGTCTGTGCTTCCGTCCATGCTCAGCTCCTTACAAAGGGTCCTTTCGTAGTGTCTTAATCCTCCTTCCTTCCGTGGGCTGTGGTTTTCAGGCTGGGGGTAGAGAACTGGACTGTATTGAAACAGAAACCTTGGTCTGTGCTGGTAAGCTGGTCTGGCCTTTCCTATCTGGAGGCTCTAAAAGGAAGCTGGGAGCAGGCTAGAGGGGCCTGAGGAATGCTTACCCAGGCCCCTGCTTTTCTCTGCTCTTGGCCTGCAGGGCTGAGCCAGAGTGGCTATGGGCAGGCACCCACCAGGCCTTTGGAGGTAGAGACTCAAACTAAAGAGCAATCTTAGGTAGCATAGTGTGGTGGCCAGAGGGGAGCACAAATGTTATCTTCATTTGACAGCTGGGTAAACTGAGGCTGGAGTTCCTCCAGGTAGGGGCCTGAACTAGATCCTGTGCCAGTACTGTTCCCTATTTCTGTCTCCCATGGTAGGCAGGTGTAATGTCATTACCCAGATCCATGGCTGGCTGCGATAATGCTTCCCCCTGATCCACCAACCTGCTGGGAAGTTCCAGAAGGGACTCTGTTATTTCTCAGGTTGGCCCTGGAGAGCTGCTCCTTCCAGGAGAGGGAGTTCCATGAATTTAGGGTACATGGCCCCTCTCCCCATTTTTCTCCCATTTCACCAGCTGGGCAGTGTACTTAACAAAGCTCAGAGGGAGAGGTCTACCTTTGTCTGCTAATGGGGTTTGGTCAGCCTGCTTCTACTGCTTCTAAGCTGTGTGGCTTAGGCCCTTTCTCTGCCTGGCCTTCAGATTCTCTCTTAAGATGAGCAGGCAGGGTACACTCATGGTTCTGGGATGTCACCCCTCGAAGGAGGGCTGTGCCCTAGAGTTAAGGTGAGGTTGCCCAGTTAAGGTGAGGTGGCCTTGCTCATTTATAGAGGGAGATGGACCAATGAGGGTAGTACTGGCTATCTTGTGGTCCGTTTACTTCAGAGGACAGATGAAGAGGTGCTGGGCATGCCATCATGCCTGTCAGAGCATTAGGGGAGGGTCTCCGACAAGTCATTTGGGACCTGGTGTGTTGGGAGTGTTGTGACTGATATAAAGCCTCCAGGGGGTGGCCTTGAAGCCCCATAGACCTTGTGACTGGCTTGATGGCTCTGTGGCTCTGTGTCAGCACATGAACCATGGTCCTTTTCCTCTTGACACAGGACAAAGAACTCCTTTCCTCTGCCATAGGCCATAGGGTATTGGGAGGATATGTGCTTGGACCCCAGAGCTTTGCTTCAACAGAGCTATGGTCTTAGCATATGCAGCTTGTGCAAACAGGGAGGGGGTGAGCAGGCCGTAGAGTCCTCAGGAGAACCCTATGCTCCCCAAGTCTCACACCAAGGCCACAATGTATCCTAGGCTCCCCAAGTCTCACGCCAAGGCCACAATGTATCAAAGTAAAGCCTTTTGTGGCCTAGGGATTAAATGATCCCTAAGCTGTCTAGTTTGCACTCCTTGTCTGTGACCAAGAGGAAGTGGAGGCAGCAGGAATGCTAGAATCCAGCCAGGTCCTGTCCCAACAGGCACCAGAGGGTTGGGCTTCATGGGCTCTAAGCACAGCGGTAGCTAAGCAGCCTCAATAAACAGTGGAAACACACAAGTGCCCCCAGTGTGTGCGTGCTCCTGGTCACGTGTATACCTAGGTTGAGGCCACAGTGTTTCAAATCATAGATAGGGACCATTCTTGTCCCTTTCCAATCCTGTCACAAACAGGCCTGGGATGTGTTCTGTCAGTCACAGAACATTTGTGCTGTACCTGGCCAACCACACACATTATCCTCTTCAGTCCCTATAGCCCTGGATGCAGGTAACCTTAGTACCCATTTTCAAAGATGGGGAAACTGAGACTCTGAAAGTTGTAC
The DNA here is from genome assembly GCF_000001635.26 of Mus musculus. Classification (NCBI taxonomy): domain Eukaryota; kingdom Metazoa; phylum Chordata; class Mammalia; order Rodentia; family Muridae; genus Mus; species Mus musculus. The sequence goes on from NC_000081.6 coordinate 101,338,900, forward strand.
AAGCCCAAGGGCAAGGGCAAGGGCAAAATCAGGCTTCAAATTTAGTTCCGTCTCACTGTGGAATCATTTCAGCACTTTTGGGATGTGTGCATGTGAGCAGTGACCAGGGTATGTGCACACATTTGCAGAGATGGTTGCTATGCTGGTGGCCGGTGTCTGTAGGATGCCTCCATTAAGATGTATACACTTATATGACCCATAAAGCCCAAATGCATATGTTTGTGTATGCGTGTGTATACATGTGTGCAATGCATGTCTATATTCACTAGTGCAAATGTGTGATGTGTGTGTACTGTGCCATGTGGTTCTCTCAACCTCCCTGTCAGCCCATGTGCCTTCTCTCCCTTCTTGGCTCTGGACACAAGTGGAATACCTTAATATGTTTCATGGAAGGACTATCAGGCTGGTGCCACATGGGTTTGTGACAGCCTTGTAGACGGCACAGGAGCCTTCGGGAGTCCACAGCTTGGGCAAGAAATGCCAGATGTGAAGAAGAAAGGGGGTTTCTCAACCTCCAACCAGGGACAGAGATCTGTAATAGACTCCATTAAGGAGCCCTGAACCTGGCCCCTTTATTTCTCTCTTAGGGTTCAACCTCAGAACTTGGGACAATTCTCCTATGACCCTACAGGGGGCCCAGAGTCAGGGCACCTGTGGCTCTCAGCACAGATCTCTGCCAGGCAATCCACCTCTGTACTGGAGGCAGTGGAGGGGAGAAGGGAACCCCAAATGGTGCTAAGCCTCTTCTGTGGCTCACATAAGTAGGGTGTTGTCCCAGTCCCTAAGGTAAGGGCTCACTGTTCAGTGTGCTGGTATAGATGTGACAATGGACAGCAGGGGGCGCTCGGAGCCTGCAGATTGTAGATAGAGCCACAAAGGAAGGCAGGTGAAAGGAGGGTAGGACTGGCTCTGTGCTGTGTGTGTTTGTGTTGTGTGTGTGTGTGTGTGTGTGCTGTGTATGTGTGTGTGAGAGAAAGAGAGAGAAAGACAGAGACAGAGAGAGACACAGAGAGAGAGACAAAGGGACACAGATGTGTGCGTGTGTGCGTGTGTGTGTGTGTGTGTGTGTGTGTATGTGTGTGAGAGAGAAACAGAGAGAGACAGAGAGAAAAAGGGGGAGGGGAGGGAGAGGGGGAGGGGGAAGAGGGAGGAAGAGAGAGACACAGATGTGTGTGCACGTGTGTGTATGTGTTGTGTGTGTGTGTGTGTGTGTGTGTGTGTGAAAGACAGACAGAGAGACAGAGACAGAGAGACAGAGACTGAGTGACTTCTCTGTGTCTTAGCTGTGCTGACCCTAAAGTCTGGGAGTTGGGGTGTTTGTACCTTGGCTCTGTTTGCTTTCCTTTGGGCAGAAATTAAGTGGCTACTGTGACAGCCATCAGACTCAGATATCTTAGCAGACACCCTGAAAGCTTAAAAAAAAAATGGAAGCAAGCCAGCAGAGGAGGGGTGATCTTTTATTTCTGAGCAGAGGCTCTGGCAAGGGACCTGGAGACATCACCCACATTCCTCCTAGGACAGCTGTGTAACCCTTGCCCTTTCCCCTGCAGATCCAGAGTCGGATACCTTGTCAGAATGTCATATAGCCTTTGATATTCAGCCGTGCTTTCTCTAGTCCCATGCCTTCAAGTCCAGAAAGCACCACAGGTTCTCCCTGCTCGAGCCTGCCTCCTTCAGTTCTAGGGTGACTTTCTGGGCTTCCTAATCCCCAGAGAGTGACAGGTGTTCCCCTTTCTCTTTTGTGTCTTAGCCAACCCCCCATTAGCTCTCTGTGGGAAATCCCAAGTGTGGTTTCTCCTTTAAAATGCTTTTTTATCAGCACACATTAATCATACATAACGATGGGTTTCATCACATTTTCACACATGTATTGATTTTGATTATATTTTTCTTCTCAGGTAGCTTCCCTTCCACTTCCAGATCACCTCCCCTTTTATGAGCCAGGGTTTCACTGTGTAGCCTCGGTTGGCCTGGAACTAGCTATCTAGACCAGGCTGGTCTCAACACAAAGATTGCCTCTGCCTCCCTAGTGCTGAGATGGAGGGCATGTGACATCACATCCAGGTTTATGACGGGATCTTGAGGGGCCTAATCCTATGCTGTCTCTGTGCAGGTAGCCAGTCACAGCTGGTGTGAGTTCATAAGCACAGCAGCCACGTCACGCCAGGAAGTCAGCACCTCACCCCAATTCCCCAACTTCCCCAGGCTCTTACGTTCCTTCTACTTCTTCCCCCCCCCCAAGATGTTCCCTGGGCTTCGGAAGGATGTTCCCTGGGGTCTGGATGATACAGACGTCCCATTTATGCATGGGTATCCGATGGTCATTTCTTCTCTCTGTTCTTGACCAGGCATCAATCTTCACAACTATGGCTGATCATTGCAAAAAGAAGCTTCTCTGACTAGAGTGGACAGGAGCAGTATTCTCTGGGCACAGATGTAGTTATTTAGATGGCCATTCTTGGGCACACCATGTCCATTTAGCAAACCAACAGCAATGGTTTCTCTACTAGAGTCTATGACTTCTTTGGCCACAGGCTTCTGACTGAGTTTTCGGTACCAGATGTAAATTCTCTCATGTGGAGTGGGCACCAGGTCCGATCTAGCACGGCCCCTTATTTTGTCTGGATACCAACCAAAGCACAAGAAAGAGATCAGCATGATCCCTTATTTTGTCTAAAGCAAAAGAAAGGGATCCAGGGAACAGGGGCAGTGGAGTTGCAGACAGTTGGGTGGTTTCTTGGAATGGGGTGTCCATGGGGGGTGGTGGTGATGTTACTCTAGACCTGATGCTGAGGAAGCAGATGAGCAGGGGAAGGGTTTCATGTGAGTTATACCACCGCAGCCACTGGGCGCTGTGGCAGCCATTCAGTGGATGGTGTTGGGGAGGAAACAGCGCAGGAAGGAAAGGGGCATCGGTCCTGAGTGACTCTCAGAACTGAGGTCTAAAATTGGAGCCAAGTATATGTAGGTCTGAGGCTGGCATTTAGCACTTCCAAAGACATCCCTAGCTGCTTTCTTTCTGCCTCTTTCCTGGAGGCTCCAGAGATGTGTTGGTTTTGCCTCTGCCAGGAGAGGGCAGTGGTGGCCGCTGTGCTGGTTGTCTGGGCTGGTCAACCTTTTTCTACTGGGGAGCAGCCTGGGTGACTGTGCCAGAAGGAAAGAGGAGGGGCTGGGTCATTTCTCTGGCCCTCACTTTCTCCAAATCTATCTCTGAGAATGAACAGGTAGGTTTAATCACTCCAAAGGACAGGCTACTGAGGCCTGATAGAAAGCCCATCTCATCTCCACTGGGGATTTGGGAAAGCTGGTAAGGGCTTGTGTTGGCTGTTAGCAGCATTATTAAGCAACTATTCTGTGCCAGGCACCATGCTAAATTCTTTTCTCATGCATCATATTAAAAAAAAGATTTATTTTTATTTTATGTATGTGGGTGTCTTGCCTGCACGTATTTCTGTGCATCACGGAAGCCAGAGGGTGTTTCATATTTCCCTAGAAATGGAGTTAAAGATAGCTTGTGAGCCACCTTGTGGGTGGCTCCAACCTGGGTGGGAATCCAACCTGGCTCTTTTGCTAAGATCAGCAGAGAGTGTTCTTAATCGCCACACCATCTCTCCAGCCCCCTTGCCTTGATTTGTAAAAGCTTTACAACAAATTAACAATGTAAGTATAGTTCAGCTCTCGGAGAATGCCCCAACCACTCCCCTGCCCCCATCCAGTGCCAGGACACACTCATCTCAGGTACTATGGGTGCAGCCCCTTTGGGAGGGGTGTGTTGTCCTGGGAACTCAGATAACTGACAGCTCAAGGTGCCAACTGATAGGCTGAAGACACCATACCTGGCACACTGGATGTTTTAAGCTTAAGAAGATTAGATATTGATGCCTGACATTTGGGAAGGGGTTTTGTGAAGGACCCTTTCCTGCTGTATAGCCTGTAACTGGGCACTGCGGTGGCAATGGGTCAAAACAAACAGCTTACCAATCAGCCTCATCTTCCCCTTGCTCCCTGCTCCCATAGGTCTCTGGGGGACTCATAAGCCCCCCAGGATGTCCTCTGTCATTCTGGTGTGTCAGCATGATTCCTAGAATAGCTGAAGGCCCCAACAAACAACCCAGATGGATGATAGGGGGATCTTTAGCTCCACTCCCCCCCAACCCCCGTCCCCCGCCCCTGGGCCTGTGTCAGAGACTTCATCTTCAGTGTCCTTACAACTCTGGAACGTGACTAGCCTGAGGCCCCACAAGGCAACCTTGATAGAGAGAACCTGGCACAACGGGGGCAGAGTAAGGGACATGCATGGATCCTGGCACTGCTCCGGGATCGAGTCCTTGAAGACGAAGACCCGCTTCCGCTTTCTCCGCCTCACTAAACATGCTCCGTGATGGTGCTCTCTGCATTTCTCAGCAGCTATGGCCCCTTGCTATCACCATCTATCTGCTTGCTCCTTCCACCAGAATTTGCCACGTGCCAACAGCATGCTAGACTCCCAGTAGACACCAGGCTGCAGTCTGTGCTCTTGGGCTGTATCCTGGTGAGCATTTAAGAGGCCTCCACATATTACAGAAGCTCATAGTTTTTCTTGTTCATCTCCAGGAACCCTGCTGGGGGCTGGGCAATCTGGGCTGAGCAAGGTCACTCTCTCCATCTTCCCTGTTACCTCTAATGCTCTTTTAACTTGGCTTCCCCTCTTCCGGGAACCCCCAGCGACAGACTTCGCACTGCACTGCAGCCTCCAACTCGATGGGGTGTCAGTCCAGGCATCTCTGGTTTGTCTCTTTCTGTTTCTGTGTGTGTGGGCATCTCCTTCAGCAGGGGTAGGGCTCCCCAAACTTAAGGACATGCTTTGTGTGTGTGTGTTTCCCTTAGATTTGAACTTGCCAGGAGAAGTGGCACGAGGGAAGGCAGTCTCAATAAACCTCAGCCTGCAGGGTCTGCCTGGGTTCTAGATGAGGGCTCAGGCAGACACTTCTTTTGGAGCTTATAGGGGTATCAATTTCCAGGCGTAAAGCATGGGCTCTGAGCTGAGGACTCAACTTGTGGTGCCTGTCCAGCTCCACCCACCTTTTATGACTTAGTCCACCCTTCCACTCGCACGACTATACCCTTATATGTATAGGTACTGTTTTTTTGCTCCAGGGCTTAAGAGTCTCAACATGCAGTTGAGACTGCTGGTCTTCCTATGGGGTTGCTCTTTTCAGCTTCTTCCAGCCTTTCCCTAATTCAATCACAGGAGTGATTGTCCATTAGTTGGTTATAAGTGTCTGCATCTGACTTTTTCAGCTGCTTGTTGGGCCTCTCAGAGGAGAGCCATGCTAGGTTCCTGTCTATTGCCCTGTGTGCAGTGGGGCTCTTGCAAGGCCTTCAGACTGTGATGTCTTCAGGGGGAATGAGAAAAAACTCTTACCTGCTCCCAGACTGGGATGGCACCCACAGCTCAAAGGATGACTTACCCAAGCTCACTTCAATGAGTAAAATGGGCTTGTTAAGGGCTGCTCGTGGATCAGTGGATGGCTAGGGACAGCTGCATTGTCTGGAAGTCTCCACCCAACCCCATGCCACCTCTGCATACCAACCTCCTAGAGTATGGCCATAGCAGAATGAGTGCAAACCTGGCTCTGGGTACTCCCTAGCATTAAATCTGCAGAGGTGACTACAGTGTCAGCCTGCATGAGGCACAGGCAGAGCCAGACTGTGGAGAAGGTAGATGTCCATCCTTGCCCTTATCAAGGTTTCTGCTGGTTTTAGCCTCGTCATCCAACTCTGAATGGATGGCTGGCTGGTTTCATCTGTGCGGCAGTCTGCATGTAATTCTGTGACACGGTAACTCATGGCAAGAGTTATGCTGCTAGGGTTTGAAGACCCTGGAGACAGTGGGACAAAACTTCTGCCCTCATGATGTTTAGAGTTAGCCAGGACGAAGAGAGCAAGGCAGCCACCTCTGACCTGCTTAGTGGAGGTTCTAGGAGTGATGGTTCCAGGGACAAAAGGATGGGAGAATTTAACATGCTCCTGTGTACATCTGGAAAGGGCTTCGCACCACTAAATTTGTGTTTAAAAAATGCTTGTAGGGCTGGAGAGATGATGGCTCAGCAGTTAAGAACACTGACTGCCCTTCCAAAGGCCCTGAGTTCAATTCCCAGCAACCACATGGTGGGTCACAACCATCTGTAATGGGATCCGATGCCCTCTTCTAGTGTGTCTGAAGGCAGCTACAGTGTACTCACATACATAAAATAAGTATATCTTTTTTTTAAAAAAAGGCTTAAGATGAATGACTCTGGTGTGCACCATAGATTTCCAAAGAACTCTTGAGTCAAACAGTAACATTTTTTTAACTCTGCAATAATAAAGATGTGAGGGAGCAGCCAGAATGGTATGGACCAGGAAGTGAATGGTCCTCAAAGAAAGTTATATTAAAAAAGATGGCTGAAAGTTAGTGTTCAGTCCATGCAGTTGGAATCTGGTAAAAATAATTTAGAGAAAGTAAAAGGATAAATACGTCACGGAACCTTGGAGCATGAAACTCATTCATGTTTGGAAATTCAAACAGGTATTCGGAGGTGAGAAAAATAGAAAACAAAGAACCGTTTGGATCTCTGGAGAAAATGAGGGGCATCTCTGTTTATCTGCCCTGAGTCCTGGGAGCAGATCCTATCTGTCAAGGTCCCAAGGGGAAGGGATAGAGTTGAGCCTATGGCCTAGCTGTGCTGTGCCCTATGTGTGACATGATGCGGTCTCCTTGCCTGGATTTGAACCTCAGGCTTAGTCAGTTGTCTATAACTCTTCATATCTACCGTATCAACAGTAGTGATGCCATTAATGACCTTTCCCATTGGCTGAACTGTTACAGGGCAGAGTGTGGCAGCAGAAGATGATGTAGTGTTCCTGATAGGCATGAATACAACCCTATCATCAGATCCCCAGACACCGTGAAGCAGTGAGGAAAGCTATGTGCTCCCTGACACTGACAGGCAAGTTGAGGTTCAGTTTGTCCAAGGTCTTGTGGGCTAGGGAGTAGGTGGGCTACAGTGTGCTAGCTCTTGACCTTTCCCTGACCCACCAAAGGAGCCACTTCTGTACTTCACAGAGAAGTCCAGGTTAGTTATTTTTTTGGGGAGGGGGTTCTTTTTTTTTTTATTAGGTATTTTCCTCATTTACATTTCCAATGCTATCCCAAAAGTCCCCCATACCCTCCCCCCACTCCTCTACCCACCCACTCCCACTTTTTGGCCCTGGCGTTCCCCTGTACTGGGAATATAAAGTTTGCAAGTCCAATGGGCCTCTCTTTCCAGTGATGGTCGACTAGGCCATCTTTTGATACACATGCAGCTAGAGTCAAGAGCTCCGGGGTACTGGTTAGTTCATAACGTTGTTCCACCCATAGGGTTGCAGATCCCTTCAGCTCCTTGGGTATTTTCTCTAGCTCCTCTATTGTGGGCCCTGTGATCCATCCAATAGCTGACTGTGATCATCCACTTATGTGTTTGCTAGGCCCCGGCCCAGGTTAGTTATTTTGAGTTGCCATCTTACCTGAGGATCTGACTGTGGGAAAGAGAAGGAACCATAGTCTTGGCCTCCTAGGATAGGGTTTAGAGAGGGTCATTTAGAACATCTGTATGTCTGTCTATCTATCCTCTATCTATCATGTATGTATGTATGTATGTATGTATGTATGTATGTATGTATCTATCAATCTACCTACCTACCTATCTATCTACCTACCTATCTATCTATCATCTATCTATCTATCTATCTATCTATCTATCTATCTATCTATCTATCTATCTCTATCATCTATCTATCTATTAATCATCTATCTACCATGTATCTATCTACAATCTATCTACTGTATATCTATCATCTATCTATAATGTATCATCTATCGATTGTGAATCTACCTATCATCTATCTATCTATCTATCTATCTATCTATCTATCTATCTATCTATCATGTATCTATATCTATCATGTATATATGTATGCTCTATCTATCTATCATCTATCTATCTATCTATCTATCTATCTATCTATCTATCTATCAATCATCTATCTATATCTATCTATCTATCTATCTATCTATCTATCTATCTATCTATCATGTATGTATGTATCATGTATCTATCATCTATCTATAAATCTACCTATCATTTATTTATCTTCTATCTATCTATCTATCTATTTATATATCTATCTAGTATGTATGTATGTATGTATGTATGTATGTATGTATGTATGTATCTATCTATCTATATCTATCATGTATCATCTATCTATCTATTAATCATCTATCTACCATGTATCTATCTACAATCTATCTACTGTATATCTATCATCTATCTATAATGTATCATCTATCGATTGTGAATCTACCTATCATCTATCTATCTATCTATCTATCTATCTATCTATCATGTATCTATATCTATCATGTATATATGTATGCTGTATCTATCTATTAATCAATCATCTATCTATCTATCTATCTATCTATCTATCTATCTATCTATCATCTATCTATCATGTATGTATGTATCATGTATCTATCATCTATCTATAAATCTACCTATCATTTATCTATCTTCTATCTATCTATCTATCTATCTATCTAGTATGTATGTATGTATGTATGTATGTATGTATGTATGTATGTATCTATAAATCTATCAGTCATCTATTTATAAATCTATCTATCTGATATAGGCACTTGCTTATTTATTATTTATTTGGTATGTGCATGCATCGCAGGAGTTAGCTTTCTCCTTCTACCAGGACCATATAGGTCTAGGAGATTGAACTCAGGCCATGAGGCTTGGCCGCTTGTCTGTTTGCCCCCTGAGCCATGTCACTGGTTCTTGATCCTTATTTTTTGATCTGGAATTTGATTTGGCAGGATTAGGCCTGCCCCTTCCAAATATACTCTGGGTTGGGCCACCCTGAGGTTGGGCAGAAATACAGGAGAAGGAACCCTACCACCAGTTGGAGAAGGCGGCCCATACAGTCCTTAGACATGGCACCGTGAATATGGATGCTCATTATAATAGGCTCCTGGTAGCAAGAAAGGGTTGGGGACCTCTTGCATCTAAGCCCTATTGGTCTGAAGTTACAGCTCGGTCTGTGGATAGGCCAGTTCCTTATAACCAGAGAGTTTGTAACTCCCTAAGGTCAACCTGGGTGAGATGTATGTGACCAGACCACCCCAAGGGGGAAGATGAGATTAGATACTCAATCAAGACATGGTGGTGTAGACCTGTAATTACAGCTCTTTGGGAGACCAAGGCAGAAGAATCAAGGAAAAGGCATCCTTGGCTCTATGAGTTGAGGCCAGCCTGGGTTACCTAAGATCCTGTCTCCAACACACACAAAACAAAACAAAGCAAGCCAGCAACTGACAAACAGAAACGAGTGCACAGCAACATTATCTGTGGATGAATCTCAGTACTTTATTCACCCCTTGCCCAAGTCAGCCAGTCTAGCAGGTGGCTGGAATGAGTTCTCTAAAATCCTGATAGTATACTCAGCACTTATCATGCAGAAACAGGAAGGGAAGCAATAAGTTAAAAGCCACATAAGTTATGAAAAAATAATATATATGTTCTATATTTCATGTCCCACTGAGGATTGCTCCCTTGGAAATGGATTAATAGCCCGAGAGAAAGCAGCACTGAGCACCCGCTTCGGGGACTCTAGGGTTAAGTGTGTATTGCTGGGTTCCTTTGGCCTGGAGGAGCTGGCAGCCTATCAACACTCCCTGCAGGCCTGGAGGGCCAGGGGCCTTGAGGAAACCAGGTCTGGGAGAATGAGAAGCAGGAATGGGAGGTGGGCTAGGAGAGGAGGTGAGGCAGGAGCCAGGACATGGGTCTTGGGAATAAAGGGAGGCAGAATGAGGCTGGTGGCATCGGAAGGCTGGCACTGCTGTGCTCCACAAACCCCAGAGGTGGGAGCCAGGGCTGGAACACACAGACACCCATGGTGGATACAGAATGGCTCCCTTGGGTTGAGTCCTTTGAAGGCCCTTGTTGGGGCTTCCTGGACCAAATTTATGCCTACGAAACTTCCAGATCTTCCCAGGCTCAGCCTTCTTCATGGCCCACCAAAGGCAGGGGGAGTAAGCTTGGAGGAAGGGAGGGGCGGGGGTGGGGAGAACTGGGTGGACCGTCTTAGGGGATAGAACAGAGGCCCTAGGAAGTGAGATTTGGGGGAGATGGGCATTTCTGGCAGGCTCTAGGGCTCTAGTGCCTGCTGTGCCAAAGACAAATGTTGAGGTTGGAGAGACCCTGGCTGGAGCCAGAGCCCAGATTTCAGGATGGTGGCACAACCTAGAATGGCAGGGAGGGGAGGCAAGGCCTGGTGTCAGACTCTTATCTCTGGCTTCTGCTCCTAGGGTGGTGGCTTGTCCAGAATAGCTTTGAAGTCAGGTCCCTGGAAGGGGGTACATGCAGGCATCTGGGCCACTCTGGGGCTCAGGCTTTTGTCTAACACATCAAGCCTTTCGTCCCCCAATACTGTCAGGTGTCTGGGAGGCTTGGAGGCAGGGGGTCTAGGAGTCCTCAGCCCCCAGGCGCAGGAACACCATATACAAGACAAAGTCCAAGTGTATCCTTCAGCCCAGTCTATGTCCTGGCTAGTGGGCGAGGATGCCAGCCTCGGTTTAGAGGCAGAGGCAAGGCAAGGCTGAGGCAGAAGTCAGGGCAAGCAGTGGGCAGAAGTCAAGCACCTTGTCAGAGCTACGTGGGAAGAGGATCTTCAGAGGAGCGGAGAGGTGGCAGGCCCCAAGATCCCCTTTGCCCGCCAGGACAAGCTGTGGCCAGGAGACTAGAGGTGGCAAATGAGACGCGGATGAGGAATGGAGCTGCCGGTTCTCTCTGACCACCCAGAGAAACCCAGTCTCAGCCAGAACCCACTTCACCCCGTTCAGTGTCTCTCCTCCCAACCTGGAGGCTCCAGGCCACGTTCTTGAGTTTAGCTTAAGTCGGCTGCAGTGGAAGTGACTTGAGGCTCTTTCTGGGGTTGCTGTCTTACTCTGAGGCCTCTGATTCCTGGGAGAGATATTTCTCTGACATCTCAGTGATCTTGATCACTGGGCCTCTGCGGTTCTTCTTCTTCCGGGAGGAGGTCTTGGTGAGGCCAGACTTGGAGGCAGCTACAGGGGACAAAGAGGGTGTGGAGGGAAGGGCTGGAGGATTTGAAGCAGCTTAGGTGATGCCTTTGGGGCCCCGGTCCCCCACACCCGATGTGTCCCTGTCTTGGGTCTCTGGGCGGGTAGACTTACTGGTTCTGCATCCAGATTTCACAGTACTGACCACAGTGGCAGAAGGCAGGTCCATCCTGCAGAAGGGAGATATGGTAGGGTGTGAAGGGAACCTGGGATTTTAACCCCATTAGGATTGGGGGCTGGAGTCTGCTAAGTGCAGGGCAATTCTTGGCTGTGGCTCCCAGGCCTGTGGTTGTCCTGTCCTGTGAGCTTGGCTAGCTGCTTTTCCTTGTCTCTGGAATCCCTAGAAGCTAGGGAGCTGAGGAGCCACACGTGCCCTGCTTTTGGTTCCTCAGACACTTGATAGTGTTAAGGGGAGAGGGGAGGAGAGTCTTGGTGTTTGAGACCCGAACATGGACTTCAGATAAACCAGGATGCTTGCACTCTGTTTGCCCCTTGCCCAGGGTCAGCTCCAGGGGCCACGGTCCCTTCTTTGCCAAGCATACACAGTGAACACAGCTGAGTACTTTTTAAAAAGGATATCCACCTTGAACTTTTAAAAAACTCTGTGTGTGTGTGTGTGTGTGTGTGTGTGTGTGTGTGTGTGAGACAGAGGGTACATGAAGGTTAGACTGGTGGTAATTAGTTCTCTCCTTCTACCACTTGGGTTCCAGGGGTAAAACTCTGGCAGGGAAGCTTAACCCCGAGCCATCTCTCTGGTCAGATTCCTGACTTTCCCATCACAGGTGAGCCATGCTTATCATTTTCCAGCTAGGCAAACAGGCCATACAGAACTAGGTCCCAATTCCAGTAAGTAACTGAGTGAAGTTGGATCACAGCCCTATCAGGTGGCTTTCAGGCCCGCCCTTGCCCCGCCCTTGCCCCGCCCCTCTCCCCTTCCTCACCGGCTTTCTTCTCCTTCCATCAGCTTGTGGTAGGTGGCTATCTCTATGTCCAGAGCCAGCTTGGTGTTCATGAGATCCTGATACTCGCGCAACTGCCGGGCCATGTCCTGCTTGGCCTTCTGCAGGGCATTCTCCAGCTGGGCCATCTTGTCCTTGGCGTCCTGGAAGGCCAGTTCTCCTTGCTCCTCAGCCACCTTGATGTTCTCCTCCAGTTTTAGGCACTGCAGCCAGGAGGCCAAAGGGAAGGAGCAGTGAGTGGGCCAGGCCTGAGGTTGCCTCTGTCCCAGTGTGTGTGTAGCTAAGCAACACTATTTCTAGGTGTCATGAGCCTTCAGGGAGCTCACTTAGACATGGGACATTTCACAAGCTACCACAAGGAGTCTAGACCAGCACCTGAGACGTAGGTCTCAATCTTCTGTATGACTGACTGGGCTTGGGCAAGGATGAGGGCCCGGGCTGTGCAAGGGGGTGGGGGAGTGCTTTCTGATATCCCAGTAGCTCTGGGCACTTTACAGAGGGTGGCTCTGTACGTTTCTTTCCATTTGTCGGGTTAGAAAACAGGCCAGAGGCACGCATAGACCTACTCAGGGCCATTTGCCAGGTCTTGTGTGTACCCTGTGTGACGGAGCATGTCTCCTGACCCAGAAGTCCCCACTGGCCCTTCAGAGGTTTTCTCACATGGCTCTTGACGGAGACGATCTGAGACCGCAGCTTCTGGATGCGCACGTTGAGGTCTGCAATCTCACAGCGGCTGCTTTGGAGGCTGTTCCCGAACTCCGCTGAGCGGGCAGCTCGCTCCTCAAGCTGAAAGGGTGTGGAAGAGGGATGGTAAGGGTGGCCTGCTGCAGCCCCTTCAGCATCCCTCTCGGCCTCATTTCTTCAGTCTATTCCCTCTCCCCCTCCAGCCCCGTGTTTTCCTGGTATTGTTCTTCCGGCCTCTCATACCTGGCCACCCTGTGACTCCAGGAAGGCCCCATACAGCTTCCCCTCCCACGGCCCCTGCCTTCCCGGAGCCCCGGAGCCCTGCAGGAACTGCCTCTCACATTTTCTATGCTGCCTGTGGACTGGATGCTGCAACACTCCCTGCATATGCTCCCCGATACGCCTCAGAGAATCTCAGGGCCCAGAGCCACAAGGCCTTAGCCACCTCCGGTCTAGTCCTTTTTAGGTTAGTCCCCAACCTGGCTCCGTGAATATGCTTCAGCCTCCTCCAGGCTTCGAGCAGCGATGGCGTCATACTGGGCCTTCACTTCCTCCACGATGCCGCTCAGGTCGATGTGGCAGCGGCTGTCCAGGCCCACAGTCACAGACACGTCCTTCACTTGGGCTGTAAGGTCTTTCAGCTCCTGGGCAGCACAGAACGGGGAAGGCTCAGGACTCCTGCAGAGGACTCAAGGTCTCTCACACACAGTCCCTTTGTACCCCCAGGAGATGGAGTCTATGCTACCACCTGTGACTTCCCAGGGAGTCAGGTGGCTCTTACTGCCCTCTCTGTCTCCCCATGTTCTCCCTCTGAGTGAGGGCAAAGGACAGAGGTGGCTCTGACTTTCATAATCAGGCTAGGACCCCTCCCCCAGGCTGGTGGGAAAGGCCCATGCCCCTGGCTGGTGTAGAGGTTGGGGGGAATGGGGCAGGCTCCTTGCTCTCTGTTGCCCTCTGCTTCCTCATTGGGTAGGGAGCCCCAAGGAGCCTGGCAGGGTCATCTTGAGCTGTGGGCCCCCACATTTGTTGATGGAACATGTAAGTTTACTGGGCTAGAAAGGGTGGAGGAAGATGCTAGGCAGGGTGGGGATGGAGGGTACAAAATGCTCTGGGCCCAGAAGCACCTCTGCTATGAGAATCATTAGTCCCCAGAACCAGCTGGAAGTAATAATGACTCCCTCCCCCAGGCGGCACTCCAGGGACAACAGTGTGCTAGCCACAAGTGCCCAGAGTTTATCCTTTCTTGATCATGTGGGGAGGTGGAGGCAACTGCAGGGAGTGGAGTTCCGCTGATCTCCCGTGTTCTGTTAGCATAGCTTAGCACAGAGGAGCTAAGCTATCTAACTATCTCTAGTGCCAGGCCAGCTTTCCCACGGGAAACCTCAGGACTAAATAGTGAGACATGTGGGAACAGGGGTCTCTCAGGGGCTGCAACGTGTTGTCATAGGCTGGGCTGCTTCCTCTGGAGGTGCCTTGGGGGGGCCTCAGGCTGGGAGGAGGAGCAGACTGTGTGTCATCGGAGCATGGCTGCCAGCACTCTCCACAGACAGGTGAGTCTGCTGGCCATAGGGAGCAGGCAGGGAGCCAGCCGAGGTGGCTTTGTGTGGCTGCAGCTCAGTCTGTGGGTGTACTGCCTGGACCTCTGCCTCTTCTGGCATTCACAGATCCCTGGCCTTGTCTCAGTCACGACTTTCCAGCCGGTGCTTCTGGTTGCTGACAACCTCATTCCCAGGCAGGATTCAAACGGGAAGGGTGAACAGAAATTGGTGGGTATCGCTAGAAGTCTTCAGTTGCCCATTTCACTTTTTTCTTCCTTACAGTTTTCTTATTGAAACGCGTGCAACACACTTGTCAGTTTCTTCCCTGCTTCCTAGGACAGCTGGCACTTGGTTCTGGAGGCCTGCTTAGGTCCTGATTCAGCTGGTTCACTCGTGGCCATATATCTTGACTTTCCTCACTTTTGGGGCCCCCTCCCCCTGTTCATCATCTTGCCTAGAGAGCTTGTGGTGGTGCCTCTAGTTTCCGCCCCTGGCAGGGACTGGGACTTCTTATTGGTGGCTTGTGTTCTAGAGTATAGATTCAGGGACGAGGTGGGGTCAGATGGACTCTCTGGGCAATGGATGGTGCCTTTCCCATTTGCTTGTCTGCAGCCTTGACCATCAGCACTTCTTGGAAAGGAAGCTCAGGGGCTGCAAGAATTCTGGAGGCAGTTTCAGCTGGCAGGACCTCAGCCTGGGGACCAGGAGCTGTGGGGATCTTTGACTAATCTTTGGATGAATAGAATATACATCTCTGGGTAATGGCAGGCTGACGACACTGACTGGAATCAGGATGACAGTCCCCGAAGTCCCAACATGGCTCCCTGCAAATGGGCACCTGCTAGGACAGTTTTAGAGATGTAGTTCTGGGAATCCCCTGGTGGGCACACAGTGGAAACCAGTGAGTGAGGATCATGGATATAGCCTCACACCCTTCATCTCAGGCCTGACTTGGCATCTGGCCCACGAAAGTCCAGGGCCTGGCCAGGAGATGCTACAAAGGACAGGTCTTCCCTGTTGGGGCTGAGGGATGGCTGACACTGATGGCACCACCTCAGACCTTTCTGGAAAGAAGCAGGCGAGGCAGAGTGAGATAAACAGAAGCAGGAAGTGATGTTTGGAACAGCTGTGTGCCTGTCCAGACACGCTGTCCCTCCGGGAAGGAGGGTATAACAATGCTTGCTTGTGTGGTGAGGTGCCACCTTGGGGTGGGCCCCTAACACCCCAAGTTGGCAAGAATTGCGCCACAGTATAGTTTAGAGTTTCTCTAGGGAGCTGGAGTTGGAGGAGGTTGCTGTGTATATGTCTGTCTCACAGTGTTACCCCCTTAGGGGCACCGAGGAGACAGTGGCTTTCCCGGGGAAACCAAGTGTTGCTTGGTAAAACAGCTCTCAGAGGCACTGTATTCTAAATGCGACCCCCTTGGAGTCATTAGGTGACTCTGATCAAGTTTTTTTTTAAATGCCCCCAAGCCTCCATTTCCCACCTGTAAAATGGGTGCCAGACAGAACTAAAAGCAGTTAATGCTTTTTAAATATTTACTCCATGGAAGACATTATTCTAAGTGCTTTAGGATCTGTTAAGAAATAATGTCTGGGCTGGGAGGTGACTAAGTGCTGGGCAAGGCTAAGACCTGAGTTTGAGTGCCCAGAACCCATGTAAAGCTGGGCACTTAGTGTGTGTCTGTAATCCTCCTGCTCCTAAAACTTTTGAGATGGGAGGCAGAGACAAGAGTGTCCCTGGAAGACTGAGGGCCACCTAGACCATCATGCTATGCTTTGAATAACAAAAACACCAGGCTCAGTCAGGGTGAAGGGGGAGAACTGACACCAGAAGTTCTCATCTGACCGCCACAAGCACATACCTACAGATGCACACACACACATGCACACAGAAACACATACACGCATGCATATACTCACACATGCACAAACTCACATACACACACAGGCACATACCCGCGCATGCACACAAACTCATACATGCATGCATGCACATACTCACATATGCATATATGCATGCACACACACATGTACACAGGCACACATGTGTATACACATGCAGGTACTCACACAAGCACAAATGTGTACGCATGCACACATGCACACACACTCCCAACAGCACAGTGCCTGTATTGTGCTTCCTATTTTACAGATGGTGAGATAGAAGCATGGAGAGAGAGAGAGAGAGAGAGAGAGGGAGAGAGAGAGATATTAAAGCAACCTGCTCTAGCCAGCTCTCATAGTTACTGAGCCAGGTTTTAAATCTGGCTACTCTAAAAATGTACTCACTCCGTCGTCATCCAAATCCACAGAGTGCTCAGGAGCATTAACTGTGAGTTGGTCTGGAGAACACTCGGCACGGTACCCAGACAATACTAAGTGATCAATACATAGTATCTAATGCCACAGTTGCTGTGATTGGCATGGGTAATAAGGCTGGGATCTAGACTGCAGGGCAGAGCAGCCTGTTCTGAACCTGTCTCCCTGCCAAAACCATTTAGATGGTGCTGGCACCTCTGCAGCCTCCTAGGAGACTGGCTGCAGGGGGCTCTCAGCTGATTCTGCCCAAATCTCCCAGGACCCAGGGCATCTGGGAATGGCAGGCAGTACTGAGACTAGACACATGCAGATTCCATGCACACTGCAGAGCTGACCAGTGGGTTCTACCCAGCTGTCTGGAAATGGCCTTGTAGCAATGTGCTCCCTGGTGCTGGGGAGAGAGGAAGGCTCCCCACTTTTTTGGAATTCGATAGGATATAGGTCTATAACACAAGGCTTTTCTGATCAGACCCAAAGTTGAAACTCAAGTGTCCAGGGCTCCGAGAGCTACTCATAGTCCACTGTGTTTTCCTGTCATGAGAGGGAGCTGTAGCCTATACCTCTGTTTGCTCAGGCCTGCTCTGTCCAGGAAGGGAGCCAGTCATTGTCAGTGGCTGTGGAGCATGTGGGACGTGGCTCATCTGACTGAAGTGAGCTACTGTAAGTGTAAAGTGTGCTTCACTTTACATTTTACACTTTGCAACCCTCTGGCTCAGAACTCATTGTATAGAGGCTGGGGCCTTGAACTTTCAATCCTCCTGCCTCTCTCTCCTCAGAGTTCAGATTATGTCTGACTCTGAACATTTAATAGGAGAAAGAAAAGTAAAATAGTCCACTAGTACTTATATTGATTATGAGTCAAAATACTCATACTTTGGATATATTGGATATTTGGATAATATAATAACACATTAAGGGGAATATGGCATTAAAATAATTCTGTCTCCCTTTTTGGGGATGGCAGCACTAGAGATGGTTGAGTCCTGGGGTTTCCTAGGGCCAGGGAAGCACCCTACTAAAAAGTTATAGCCTAGCCCAACTTCCTGTTCTAAAACATGGGTTCTAGAAAACACTTGCATGTCTTGGATTTTATTTCTGACAAGCAGCCTGGGCTTAGGGGCTCACTGGCATCTCTTTGGCAAAGGCCATTATGCACACAGAGTGGATTATAAAACCCACATCCTGGTGCCCAGCTCACTGGCCACCTTGGTGCTCACAAAAGTAGAAGCAACTGTTTACAGCTGGCCTCTGTGGCCACCTGCTTCTCAGAGGCTTCAGCCAAACACAGATGGGGTAAAATCGCCCCTCTACTGACATGTGCAGGCTGGTGCCCTGGCCATTGGTTCCTCAAACAAGATGGCGTGAGAACTACTGTTTACATTGTCTTTGGTAGTATATCTCTACAATACAGGGGAAAAGGTGCCCAGGTCACATGCAAACAACGTGCCACTTTATGTAGGAGACTCGAACATCAGGTGATTTGGGTATATGTAGGACTCTTGCATCTGACGGTCAAGGATGCTATGGAGGTTTGAATAAGAGTGGTCCCCATAGGCTCATATATTTGACTGTTTAGTTGTCAGGGAGTGGGACTATCTGAGATGGAGTAGCAGGTGTGGCCTAGTTGGAGTAGGTGTGGCCTAATTGGAATAGGCGTGGTCTTGTTGGAAGCCTTTATGATAATGAACTAACTTCTGAAACTGTAAGCACAGTCCTAGTTAAACTCTCTCTTCTATAAGCATTTCCTCGGTCATGGCATCTCTTCTGTTGTTCTCCTCAACTTACAAATGTGTAAACTGAGGCACAGAGAGGCGACAACAGTTTGGCCAGAGTTACAGAAACTCTAAAAAAGAGGAGTCAAAACAGAGCCCAAGAGCGGTGGCTCCAAATAAAGAGCTGTGGCTCCGTCCAAATGGAGTTCACAGGCCTGGCTATTGACAAGGGAGCCAAAAAGTCTCTCTAGGCATATTTCTAATGTTTGGTTATGGCCAGCCTCCTTCTGCCTGGGTCTCAGCTGCAGGCCCCCCACTTTGCCTTAGAGCTTTGAGTTTGCCAGGCATCGGTATGCATAGTGGAGGACAGACTCTGAAGCATTGGCCCCGGATGCCTGCCTGGCCCACACCAAGCCAAAGAGAGCTTGGGCAGAACAATCAACCGGTAAGGTTGTGGCCTGGGCTAGAGGGCTGTGATGGGCTATATGCCCTCCAGGGATGCTGGTGTGGTCAGCTGGGAGCTGGCCTTCTTACTGCTCCTGAGGGTGGGGGTTCTCCCCATTATGCCACAGATGACTGTGAGTTCCACAGGGGTCCTGGGATGCTGAGTCCGATGGAAGAAAGGCCCAGTCTCCCCTACCAGGCTGGGAAGCAGTGCTCAGAAGTCTGTGGGGCCCATGGAAGGACTCTGCTTGCACTGTGACTTTGTCACTGACCTTTGGTCCAACCTTGGCTTCTTTGCTATGGCACCAGCTGCTGGCAGCACTTGGCTTTGGAGCCTGTCAACCCTAGCAATGGCTCTCTCTACTTATTATACTGTAGATGTTTGTCAGAGATCACGCCTGTACCCCTTAGCCATGAGACAGGTGATATGGAAAGAGAGAGAGAGAGACAGAGAGAGAGAGAGATAGAGAGACAGAGATAGAGATAGATAGATAGATAGATAGATAGATAGATAGAGAGAGAGAGATAGAGAGAGAGAGAATGGTAGGATACCCAGGAAGGTATAGCGTTCCTGAAGAGTCAAGTCCTTGAGTTCCCCAGGCTCAGCTGAGGACCTGGGAGATAGATGGGGCTATGTTCTAGGAGCTCCTCTGTCTGCATTTGCCATATCATTTCAAAAATTAAAAATTGTGCTGAATGCCATCACGAGTCTTTCCGTCTTCGCCAAGAGTGGGAGAGGGTGAAGCTCTCTGTTCATCAGAGCCAGAGGAGCTATGGATTGGACTGCAGGGCTCAAAGAGAGCTCAGCCGAAGTAGGCTGTGTAACAAAGGGAAATGTAAGGACTGTTGATACCCAGAGAGCACTTGGGAAGCTGTGATGTCATTGGCTGGAAATAGCGACTGTTAAACACGACCTCCCCTTGTGTTTTCTCACCTGCTCATAGACTGTTCTCATCAGCTCTAGGAAGCCCTGCAGGCCCTTCAGTTTGGTTTCCAGTTCAGTTCTTCGGAGACACTCAGCATCCAGGTCCTGGAGTTGGGAGTGGAGGTGAGAGTGGAGACTAAGAAAGCCAGGGCTTGGGGCAGGAGTTGGGCAGGAGTCAGGGGAGGGGGAGGATATCCAGAGGAAGTCTGCCTCTGAGCCTGAAGAAAGACAGCCTGCTGCTGGGCCTTTTGCCTCTTGGTCCCTCAGCCCATGTGCCTGAGGGTTTTGCTTAGGTATCAAGGTAAGTGGATGATGCTGGTGACAAGGGCAGGGGTGTGTGTGTGTGTGTGTGTGTGTGTGTGTCATGATGGAGGGAGGGTCATGATGGAGGGAGGGTCATGATGGAGGGAGGGTCATGATGGAGGGAGGGTCATGATGGAGGGAGAGTCATGATAAAGGGAAGGTCATGATGGAGGGTCATGATGGAGGGAGAGTCATGATAAAGGGAGGGTTATGATGGAGGGAGGGTCATGATGGAGGGAGAGTCATGATAAAGGGAAGGTCATGATGGAGAGAGGGTCATGATGGAGGGAGAGTCATGATGGAGGGAGGGTCATGATGGAGGATCATGATGGAGAGAGGGTCATGATGGAGGGAGGGTCATGATGGAGAGAGGGTCATGATGGAGGGAGAGTCATGATGGAGGGAGGGTCATGATGGAGGATCATGATGGAGAGAGGGTCATGATGGAGGGAGGGTCATGATGGAGAGAGGGTCATGATGGAGGGAGGGTCATGATGGAGGGAGGGTCATGATGGAGGACCCTGGGCACTAGGTGTTACCTTCTTCAGCTGGACAAAGGTAAACTCCAGGTCTGTGCGCTTGGAGATCTCGTCCTCATACCTGTGGGGAGAGATGTTCTTTAGCAATGTTGTAGAACTTAGGGTTTAGTTAACTTTCCTTGAGAGTCCAGGTCTCTGTTAGATCTTTGTGCTTTGTGATGATTAGAGAAGGTAGCCATTCTGGGTGTGGAGGCATATGTTCATAATTCTAGCACCTGAGAGACGGAGACAGGATTCAACAAGCTTGAGGACAACCTGGACTGCAAGTTCTAGGCTATTCAGGGCCACATAGTGATGCCTTGTTAGGACAAAAAACAAAACAATCAAAATCAAATAAGAGAACTTGGGTCTTCCTTTGGTGGGCACAGACTCTACTGCACAGCCCTCTGGGAAGCCTTCTTGATGGTGTACCCCTTTCATGGTGGCTCTTTTCTCTACCCACCCCCCAGAATCACAAGTGCAGGTGGGCTATGCCTGTAGTCAGTCCTCTTCTAGCATTTAGCTCATTCCTCTTGTTAAACTAGAGAATCTTGAGGGGAAAAGACCAAATCCATGATTGTCCATTTAAAGCAAGCTGCATTTTGGGGTGCACCTAGGACTGGCCAGGTGTCTGTCTCACCCTAAGTCAGAATTTGAGAGCAGCCCCTGCTGGCATCTTGAAGTCCCTTTTGTATGAGAGACAAGGTGTTCACAGGGGAGAGCCAGTTGTTGTACATTGTTCAAAAGAGGCGATGAAAGGGAAGCAACAGGGGTAAGCATACACATCGTGCGAATGGAGTGCCAAGGAGTTTACATGCCTGTCAACTCTCTTCCATGTAGCTTCCCTCCTGTGTCAGGCTCACCCTGGGTTTGTAAAAAGGAGATTGTTGGGTGGGGACAGAACCCTTTGGTCCCTCACTTTTCCCTCTTCTAGGTAAGACAGTAGTCTTGGCCTCATCAGGTGGATGGCATCTGCCAGCCTCAGATGTCCTATCCTCGCCCTCAGGGACAGCCCCAGTGGATGTACACGGATATGGGTTAGCTTCTTTTCCCCTTTCCAGGAATGCCTGACTCAGGGTTCTAATTACAGGTGCCTGCTGCCCAGCCTTTGACCTCCTGGAAGGGCAGTGTCACAGTGGCCCTGGCAGCTGACTAGACCCACATGTTTTCTGAAGGGGAGTGGACCTAAGGATGGCAGGGTTCAGAGGGCACCAAGGTCTCAAAATTGGGGAATAGGCTGCACTTGGCCTTACCCTGTCTTCCAGGAATCTGTGAGGCTCTCTGAGGGTCATGATGGGGCTGGACAGGGGTCATGCATCAGGGAGAACAAAAATGCTCAGAGGTTCTGACTACAGGTGTGCTGATTATAGGTGTCTATATGTGTGTAACAGGTACCACGGGCTCCCTTTCCTGGTGGTCCCTAACACCTTCTCCTGTGACCCTCAGAGATTGCAGCTGGGGAGGACCTCAGGGTCCTGTGAGGAGTGCAGGCTGAGCAGAGGGCTCAAGTGCTAACTCCCCTGAGGGGCAACTGCACAGCTTAGTTACAACTTATGTGTGTGCGTTGTCTGTGACCAGGAACATGTGAGGTCCCACTGTTTGCTGCAGATCTGTCACCTAGGACTGCTAGCGCTTTTGCCATGGCCTCTAGTACTTCTACAATCAAGCCTCTGGTGGCCCTGGGGGGAGTGGGGCTGCCTCTCTGAGCATCATTATCACCCCTTAGGATTGTCTGAGTGAGGCATGCTCTGGGAGCCTTTGTAAAATTCCCCTACCTTGGGGATGAAGACAGTGAGCCCCTCATCCTGCTGCCCTCTGAATGCAGGCAGCTGGTTAGCACCCACATTTCCTCCAGGTAACAGAACCCACCAATTGAGCTACAAATTAGCTTTCAGCAGAGTCTTAGGTCAGAAGATCCAGAACTTCTATATCTGCCAAGAGAACCGAGGCAGGTCAGTGATGAGACCTGGAGGGTTGGAAGAAGTGGGTGGAAAGGCCTCTGGAGGCAGTTTCTGATGTGCTTATAGCAAAGGCGCCACCCCAATGCTGGCTCTCTGTGGTTGCAGACAAGATGCTCTTCGGGGAAGCATCTGGTAGGACCTCTGGGTGCCAGGTCCCTGCTTAGCCCCTTCTTCCCTTTCCATTCCCTGGGCAGCCTCCTTGTCTGCTTCCCCTTTGGATGGCCATGTCATCTCGTCTCTGTCACTGTCCTACTTGTTCTTAATGGCTTAGAGCCACCTCCTTGGTGGCCGTGTCCTCTGAGAAGGTTTAGGAGGTGCCTGGTCCTGACTGAGCACTGTGGAGCTGCCTATCCTATGAATGAGGCCTTCGCTGGGGATGAGGGGTCTTAGCTTCTAGACTGTTTCAGGTAGACCCACCAAGAAAGACTCACTGGGGACCTAGTAAACACACACACACACACACACACACACACACACACACACACACACACACACACACACATTTTAAGGGCAGCCAAATGGCCTGCCCTAAGTAGGGAAAGACAGCAGGAGAGTTGGGGCTAGAGGGAGCCTGCCTAGGTATCCTTCCTAGGATCTTGAGACATCCTCCCAAGAGGGCCAATGCCTGGAGCCTAGGCTAATGGTCCAGCAGAAGGTCTAGGGCTTAGCATGGGTTCCAGGCTGTGGCTGGTACCTAGTCAACCTGAGTCTCTTGTTATTGAGTCCCAGCTTTTGTGTGAGCTGGAAGAGCCCCTTCCTCAAAGGGTGTACAACCTGCTTGAGTGTGCCCCGGCCTGCAGTCTGATGCTTAGCTAGATTCAGCCTTTAGCTGTCCCTCAACTACACACTTCTCATCAAACAACTTGTGCAGCTCTGTGCTGTCCCTGAGGTTCCTGCTGTATGAGCTTGGGCACCTTGCTTCCTCTTGCTAGGCCTCTACATGGTTACACTGTTACACTGTTACATTGTTCTTAGTAACTAGGAGTTAGACTAGCCAGATCTTGGGGACCTCTGCAAGTCTCCACCCACAGAGGCTCAGGTGATGCCTATCTTCTCTCCCACCTCCAATCCGTAGCCAGCTCCTGAACCTGTTCTCAGGCCCTTTTTAGCCTGCTAAGTCACCCCCTCCCCCCTTTGTTTATTTCTGGGAGCAAGACTGAGCTCATCACCCTGCAGAGGCAAGGCACAGCTCCTCCCTGTCCCGGCTCCACCCCACACCAACAGCTTCAGCTCTAGCCTGCAGACCCAAAACTCCTGAAACCCCATTATAAGACTTATTCTCTTCTTCCCCTCCCCAGAGGAGCAGCTTTAGCCTAAACAGCAAGGCAGACAGGAAGCAGGTCAGCAGCTAGGTGACAGCAACCAGTGGTGCCTGAGAGGGACTCAGCTGCAGGTCCCCAGGGATGCCATGGTGCTTTGTCATGGCCATCGAAGGTGGCAATTTTGTTTAGTAGTTCCTGCCTTGTGACTCCTATGAGGTGCTCAGACCTATTAGAGAGCAGTGAAATGGGCTGCTACCCCTGGTGAACAAGTGCGGGGAAGTTCTGAGTGATCAGATGCCCATGTGGGTTTCCTAGGATTTGGGAGGGCAGGGCTCTCTGGGAGGGGTGGCTTATATGGAGCTTCAACTCTGGAGCCTGGGTTTCTAGGCAAGCTGCCCTACCCTACGCTCTGCCTGGCTGCCCCTAGAATGCTGGCCCTACCTCGGATTGGTAGGGTGTGGACCACACTGCAGGACAGGGATCAGGCATGCTTGGTTCCCCATGCCTACCTTCCCCCCCCGCCCCCCGCCCCCAATCCAGGGTGGAGGCCCCTCAGAAGGAGACCTGGACCTGAGGACAGGCTCAGGGTATGCGATGTTTATCTGCTCAGCCTCAGCTGCCTTGTCCTGGAGGACTTGCCCACTGCTTGATCTTAGAGGGTCACCTGTCCTGAGCCTTCCTAGGCTAGCCAGCTCAGTTCAGCCAGTCTTGGTCAACTTCAATTTTCTAGGGGACAGGAAAGTCACTGCCAGGCACAACCTGAACTCTCAGTTTCTTGCTCATGGCACCTGAGGTTAGTGTCAGTCACTGTGTCCACTCACTCAGAGGTCAGTCAGTAGGCTATGTTTGCCTGAAGCCACAAAGCTAGGGTCTGGGATGAGGATACATACTTCCTACTTCAATGCCTAGGCTGGACCTGTGACTACTGAGTGGTGCTTGCTCACCATCTGTCCGTCTGTCCCTCTACCCCAGTAGCTGTAAGAGAATCCTGTGGGCAGGGGCTATATTTCCATCATCTTTCTGATTTGCCAGTTACCTTGATGCCAGCAGTATTCCCTACAGGGGGATTGCTGCTTTATGAAGATAAGCCCTGTCCTGTCTGTCCCCCGCCTGCACTTCAGTGTTCCTTCTTCTTTCCTGATTCCAAGATCATATCCAAAGTGTGCTGCAGAGCACGGCCTTTATGTTGCTTTGCTAGAGGCAAGATGTCTGTCCCAGGGTAGTACACAGGAGTTGGCATGCATGCAGGCTCAGGAGAGACTGCTGGAGCCAGGCCTGTGTTGTGCCAGCACCCAAGGGCTTAGCTGTAAGCTGGTGGGGCTGAAATTTGGTGGATCGTCAGGGTCAGTGTTATAGGTTCTTCCCATACCTGCAGTATGTACATATATGATGTTCTCAAGAATCATATCTAGAGAAGATCAGTGTTCTACCACACACTTCCTCTTTCTCCACCTTGGGTGCACCCCACCAGAGTACAGCCTGGTTCCTACCCTCAGCCTCTACCCCTGGTTCCCAGTGTGAGACCTACCTGACGCGAAACTCCTCCACCTTCTCTAACACCTGCAACAGGTTGGCCTCCAGCTGTCCCCGCTCTTGGCTCACTTTACGAAGCTCCTCCTGCAGCCGGCCCTGGAATGTCTCATAATGGTGGCTGAGGTCGAAGGTGGCTGATCCCTGGCCCTGCAGGAAGCTCCATCGGGTCTCCAGCAGTTGGTTGCGTTGCTCCAGAGCTTGGACCTGCAAGAGCAGGAGGGTACTGAGTAGGTCATCGGGTGCCACACTGGGTTCCCTGGACAGGTTGGGGGACCCCGAGGTGGGGCTCCCTGTCACAGGGCAGCTCATCTGCACACATTCACCAACACTGGCTCCACTCAGCATGCAAAGCCACCGCCAGTTCTTGGCTGTTGAGTCGAAGATGCAGAGATAAGGAGAGGATGAAGGTGGAGACCAGAGATTGACGGCTTCCTAACTGGGCAGGGCTTCCATCCAATGAGGGAGGGGAGCAGGGGTGTGGAATGCCTGCCTGTCATAGGCTGGTGCAGGACTGGGAGAGCCCAAAAACAGAGGCACGGGAGACATCAGGGTCCTACCTGCCTCTCCTGCATGGTAAGCCTGATCTCACCTGGCCTCAGCAAGGTAGGCTTGCTGTGTGTTTTAGTATTAATCCTCCTGATCCAGACTTGCAGATTCTTTGAGCCTCAGTTTCCCTAGCTAGAAAGTTGAGGTTGATGATACTGCCTGAAAGAGCTGTCAGGGGGCAGAAGGTGGGGATGGGCTGGGGAGGGAGGAAGCTGCTGACGTGTAGGAGCTGCCAACTCCTGTGCACCAGACTGGTTCCAAGTGCTTTGTGTTCCAACTTCTTTGAGGCAACACCCTGTGGAGTGGGTACCTGCTATCAGCACAGTTTCCAGAGGGGGGCCATCCAACCCACGGAGCTGTGAGAATCGCCTGAGGTCACCGAATTAGCAGGCAGCAGAGCCAGGCCTGGCACCTGGAGTTCTGTTTGTTTGTTTTGGGACCTGGAAGCTCATTACATAGGTGAGGGTGACCTTCCATTGCTGGTTCTCCTACCTCTGCCTCTCAAGTGTGGAACCACAGCTCCTGGTTTGTGTAGTACTGGGGATCTAATCTGGGCCTTCCTGCATGTTAGGTGAGCACTCTGCCACTGAGCTGTGACCCCAGCCCTGAACTGAGATCTTTAACCACTGTGTTGTGTCTCCTGTGGGCAGAGCATTGCTGCCCTGGAGCCCAGGGCCCTTCTGAAGCGGCAGAGTCAGGGCGGCCTTGAACATGGGGACACGGAGGCCTTTGAGCCCTGTGGTTTTCCCAAAGCTTTGACTGTCCCCCTCACCTCCTCTCTCTCCCACCAGCCTTGGAGAGTCTCTTGTTTCAGTGGGTGGAGTTTAAGTCATCTTTAACCATGGCCTGCTAAGGCAGAAAGGCTCCTCCCTGTGATTTCTACAGGCACTCACAACCTCTGGATCACAGTTAGGCACCCAGAAGGCTGCGTGCCTACTTCTGTTCTAGCTTCAGTTCCCACGGGAGTGTATCCTAGGATGATGGAGACTTCCTGGCTTCATCCTCACCCTGCCTATCCTTTTGGGGGGTCCCTGCCTTCCTCCATTTCATGTGTTCTCTCTGTTCCCCCTGAAGAGTGCCCCCAAAACTCAAATCTGGAAGTCCCCCACTCCCACCCCGGCTTCTCCCTTTTAGCCTGGGAGCCCTGGGTGGCCACAGAGGTGAGAGCTGGCTGTGCTAACTGGATGGTGGTATGCTGAGGGTGCTGGCCTTGCTCCAGGACCACAGCAAGACAGAGCTGCATCAAGCATGTGGCACTTCTGTTTTTGGAAGGGAGGAGAGCAGGAACATTGGATAGAGGCACGGACTGTGACTCTGGTGAGCGGTCATTCCCCTGCCTCACACCCATCTTGCTTTGCTGGGAAGTTTTTGCAAGACAGTGCCTTAAACCTGTGCCACAAGCAAACTGGTTCAGTCAGGCTGGAGGTCAAGAAGGTTCTGCCTAGCACTCTCTCTCTCTCTCTCTCTCTCTCTCTCTCTCTCTCTCTCTCTCTCTCTCTCTCGCTGTGTGTGTCCATGTGTGTGGGAGTATCAGCTCACCCCACCTTCCCTCCGTTTTGACAAGCAGGAGTCCGTGTTTACACTGAGGGTGCGGTGAGAGGAGAGACTTGAGGCTCTTACCTCCACCCATGAGCAACAGAAAAACCTTTATATCAGGAAGTTCTTCCCTTAGTCTAACCTCTGTGGGAAGATGCTACGAATTGGGCTAGCCAGTCTAGGTAGAGAGCATGTGTTCTTGGAGGACCAAGGATATACTCTCTGACTTCCATTAGTCTTGGGGAGTCTCTTGTCTCAGTGGGTGGGGATGAAAAGTCACCTTTAACCAGGGCCTGCTAAAGGCAGAAAGGCTCCTCCCTGTGGGAACAAAGACCTAGGGAGGGCCAGTAATCCTTGGTCCCCAGAGGAGCCACTGCATTCTCCTCTAGCCGGTCCCCCTGCCCTGTGGTGCACAGGGGCATCTCCGGGGCCCTGCCCTATCAGGCACAGTGGCAGCTTTGGGGTGGCTTCCAGAGCAAATTCCTGGTTTGTTTACCCCTCACTATGCAGTTAGGGAAGCAGACTGGGAGCTGCAGGGAGCCAGGTCAGGCTGGACAGGACTCACGGTGTGAGGTTTCTTTTTCTTTTTCCTTTCTTTTTTACAGGGGACTCCAAGTCACCTTTTGAGCTCTTGCCTGAATCTGCGATGTACCCTGGGGAAGGTCCAGCCACTGAGTCAGTAGGGAGACATTGACCGGGATCCCTGACATGCTGGGAAGATGTCAGATCCCAGTATTAGCCAAGGAGCACAAGACCTGCAGGACAGCTGACCAGTGTCTGATGCCAGCAGGGCTGAAAACAGGGACATCCAAGACCCTTAGAGCTAGCATGACCCACCCTAGTCTCCAGCTGTCCACCTCTGAGCTGGCCAGTGTCTGATGCCAGCAGGACTGACAACAGAGACATCTGAGCTGGCATGACCCACCCTTGTCTCCAGCTATCCACCTCTGCTCCTGGATGGTCCTCTGGGCTTGTGTAGTCCTTCCCCAGAGCCCCAATGCCTAGGCTGTCTGTGTGTTTGAGATCCCCGCAGCAGTCTGATAGAGAGGACGCTGCCCTCCGAGGCTTCCCTCGTCTTTCCCCGTGGCTGTGGACTTGTTAGCCCCCCACCGGCAGGAGCCCCAGAATCTGAGGCACAGAGAGGGTAAGTGACTTACTTAAGGAAACACAGACTTCAAGGCAAGCACACACCACAGTGGTAGGCTTTTCTGCCGGGCTCTAGAGGAACGACTCCCTTCGCTTCCACAAGCACTCGTTTCTCTGGGAGGCAGAAGGCTTCGAAGGGGGAGAGGAGTGGAGTCCTCCTTCCTCTTCTCTGCTCAGGATCCCAGCCTTGCTCTGGGCCTGGAATCCATTTTCTGTGCTTTCCCTGCCAGTACTTCTCTCTGAAGCCTGGGCTGTGCCTTGCCCTATGGCCCCTCCCCATCCTTTCCCTTCCTCTTCGGGCCTGCGGTGTGTGTGGCTAGGAGCTCCCTGAATGAGGCTTATTTGCTCAGAAAACTTGCACTATCTGCTAGATGTGTTCCAACTACTATTCAAAAGTCGTCCCATTTGATTGAGAAACCCATTACATGGATGTGCACTGAGGCCCAGAGAGGTTCAGCAGGTTGCCTGCAGTTACACAGCAGACTGGTGGTGGGTCCAGGGTTCAAACTCAGAAATAGGGTTCTAATACTTTTTTAGTCCCTTGGGGTCTCCCAAGCCTCTGCTTAGCACAGGGCTGGAACCCATAGTTCCCTGTACCCTACAGTGATGGGCACCCCACCTCAAGGCCAACTTTGAGAGCTAGGAAGCTTGAGTTCTGCTAAGGACCTTCAAGGACCCTAACTGTGAGGGCTCCTTCCCTGGGCCCACACCCACGGTTCCCACCCGGTGCCCATGGCAGTGGCACAGAGTGACATCAGCATTGGCAATCGTTCGAAGGAGAGAAAAGCCACCCATGGGAGCCAAATTACATAGTTCAGCGAAGCACTCCTTTTAAGGGATTAGCCAGGCTTGTCAAGGAGGCACCTCTGCAGGGCCTACCTCTCAGGCCGTGGGTTCCATCTGCAGCTGTGGAAAGGTCTTCTTGCTCCTCCCCCAATGTGGGCATCTTGGATGTAAATGAGGAGACTCTGAACTAGTCAGAAGAGGCAGGGAAAGACACCATTTCTGCCTCAGATCTCTCTCTCTCTCTGTCTCTGTCTATCTGTCTGTCTGTCTGTCTGTCTGTCTGTCTGTCTGTCTGTCTGTCATACACACATACACATCATACACATCATACACACACAGACCTGAGTTTAAATATAAACCGTATCAGTTGTTGGCTCTGTGACTCTGGGCAATGCAATGAGTCTCTCTGGTCCTATTGCCTCATCTGCACAGCTGGGAAAACAACGTTTGTAGTGATGTTAGTTAGCACTGGCCCACCGCCGCCTTGCTACGTTCCTGTGGCATTCAGGCATCCAGGCCACACGTGGCACTCTCTTCTCACTGCCTGTCTGTCTGTACACCCCCACAGCTCAGGACCCCAGAAATGTGCAAGGGTTTGCAGACTCAGAAACCAAGAGGCAGATAAGGACTGGCCAGGGTTCCCTGTTCTGCGCAAAGTCATGAGATGTCTTTCTTTACAGTTAAGGGGATTTGAGGTGAACCTGTGAGGTGCCCTGTGGTGCCTAGCACACCAGTGTGTAGTTCAGTCAGTGCGGCTCTGACACAGGAGGAAGCAGGGCTGGGAGGATTGTTCACAGAGGCTTCTTGGAGTGGTTGAGTGGGCACAGGCTTGGAAGGTAGACAGGACTTCCTGAAGCCCTAGGCTAGCTGCAGGCAGTGAGTCTAGGAAGTGTGGGGGCCATGTTGTTAGGGGCCTGTTCCTTCCACCTAGGTGAGTGCAAAGCAGGCCAACTGTTGGCTGCTGGCTGGATTCTGACACAGTCCTCTACATTCCTTTCTCCTGACAAGCCAAAGTTGCGTCTTTACTCATACAAACTCCATGGCAGCCTCCTTCTGCCCCCGCTCCCACCCCCACCCCTTTGGACCTGCCAGAACAGTGGCTCTACGGATGAATGGGGAAAGCCAGCAGGGTGGGAGGGAGATGCTGGTACAGAGGCTTGGGGTTTTGAGGGCATCTTAGCAGTATCTCCCATCCACCCACCTGGGCAGAAGTCAGCAGGCCACACCTCCATAGGCCATCCCGAGAAGCACCCCTTGACTGTTACAGGGGTACACGGAGCCCTCCCATCCCCAGCCAGGTAGTGCACCCTTATCCAGTACCCCGCAGAGTCACCCTGAAGTTCCTTTCACCCCAGACACCAGGATGTATCAGGTTTCCCTAACCCATCTCTGCAGGTTTAGCCATGCTGCATCCCCATTGGCTGGGATCAGGGGCGGGGCATGACCGATGCTCAGGGAACCACCAGCCAGGTCACCTGGAAAGCCTGGGGCCCTTCTGTTTTGGTGCCCTCTCCCACTTAGCTCACCTTGCCAATCAGGGAGGCAAATTTATCATTGAGAGCCTTCATCTCCTCCTTTTCTTGATTCTTCTGCTGTTGAACAGCTGGATCCACCTTGAGGTCCAGAGGCACCAGCAGGCTGGGGTTCACAGTCACCTTGGGGATGGTGCCAGCTGGCCTGCAGCTTGTGAGGCTTCGAGAGCTGAAGCCAGGCCCAGGGAGCCCACAGCTGCCCCATCCTGAGGTCCCAGGCTGGGGACTGCCCGCAGGGGTCATCTCACAGCCGCTGAGGCTGCTGAAGCCAACGACGCAGGAGCGGTAGGCCATGGTGGCCCCCCTGGGCCTGGGAGCCGGAGGGCTCACCAGTGAGCTAGGGAGATTTGGAGTTGGTGGCTGGCAGCCGCCTCCTGTCACATCCAGGGCCGGCTGGGGACTGAGGCGAAAACACCTGTTGCATAGTGTTCATTAGCTACAGGAGGGCGGGACTCCTCCAAGCCAGACCAACCTGTTAGTTAGATGATGTGGCTCCCGCCCTCCCCGTACCACAGCTTTCTGTCTGCCCTACAGGGGCTCTGCCTTGTTGAAGGGGCTTGTCACAGTCCCCTGCAAGAGGGGCCTGACTGAGGAGGGGGCCTGCGGCCGGGCTGGCTGGGTGGGGCAGGGTGGGGCCGGGTGGTCAGTGCCAAGAAGGCGAAGTTCTGAAGGAAGGAGCAGGGAGAAAGGCGGGCAGCCAGCCACAGATCACGCTGCATACCGAAAGGCTGACGTATCTGGGCTCGCATACTTCTGGAAAAGATGAAGCAAGTGTAGCCCTGAGCTCCAAGGGTGATGACTGCCCTGGGCGCCATGCCAGGCTGTTGTTGGAAAACAGCCCCCTTATTATTTATCTTATCCATCTGTCAGTGTCCCCTGCTAATTTCCCATTCCCTCTTGCCCTCTCTCCCTTACTGAGGACCAGCCGAGTGCACCCCACTGACTCAAGGCCTGCAGGAAGCACATGACCGAGGCCTAGAGCTCTTGGTTTTTGAAACGTGACGTGACATTGGGTTGCGTGCGGAGTCAGCTTGGTTGTTCCCACTGGTAGAAAACCTCAATTATGTGGCTGTATTTTACCCTCATCTGAAAAATGGGCTTAAGATTTCAGTCACAAGCAGAGTAGAGGACCCACTCCAAACAGCTGGCCTGGGTTCAGAGTCCTCTCCCCCCCCCCCCCCCCCCCCCCCGCTCCAGGGGCCAAGAGGGTCTCTGATTGGCTGTAGTTCTGCCTCCAGGTGTCCAGCTCCTTGCCCTGCCTTCTCCTTCACTCTTCTTCCCGTTCCTCCTCCATGGCTACCCGTACAGCTTCTACCTTCTTCATGGAAAATCTGGTACGGAAACAGGCATCAAGGTGCCCAAGGAATTTCTGGAAACTACAAAGGTTCTCAGCCCAGTGCTCAGCCAGGGCCTGCTCTTCCTTATCCAGAGATGGCCTCTTCTTACCCACCCTGCTAGGTCCAGCATAATCTCCCTGAGCTCAGAGAAGGGTGTGTCTGTAAAAACCAAGGGGACTCGGCCTTTGAGGGGACCGAGGCAGTCACACATTTTAACCAGGCATGATGGTTGAGCCACATGACCTACACCTGCCTGGGGTCCAGGCCTGGTTCCCATGAATGGGCACTTCTGGTTCACTTGGATACAGAATTCTGCATCAGGAGTCTGTCTGGATCCTGGATTCCAGGATCTACCGTGGGTAATTGGGTTCCCAGGACAATGTATGCCCTACTTCTGTGGCATGCTATATGTACCCCACTCAGCAGCCTGGTGTGTCTGGTATGGCCGCCCCAACCTCCCACCGTCTTCTTCTGGTATCTGAATGGCATGCTGTCAGATCTAGTGGCATACCCTTCCTGGTCAGCCCAGAGTGCTCTGAGGGGGCAGCCAGTGGCATCTGCGCTTGGTACGGCCTGAGTGTTCTCTCTGTCCTTACCATTGCCTCCATTTAAGGCATATGCCAAATGAATTCACTGTCCTCAGTACAGAGGGTGGGGTGGCGTGCCTGGTCTCAGGGCACTGGTTGTTTATGGTGACTTTGGAAGCCACCGGAAGGGCGGGGGACCAAGAACGAAGCTGGTTTTGTCTCCTTATTGTTTGCTTTGGTCAGGTCGGTTCCTCTTAACGCTCAGTTCAGCCTGTCACGTCCCACTGAATTTGACAGGTTCTTGGTAAGTCACAGTCAGTGGTCACTCCCAGCCGACATGGAGGCCTTTGTCTCTGGGGGCTTTCCTTAGGGATGCTCTTGACTCCCTAGAAGAATGGCTACTGGGTGGGACATGGGAGCTATCTGTTGCCACCCCCCCCCCCCCGGCTCCGAGCTCTCTTTGGGTGCTGAGGTGACTTTGACTGCCACGGCTGTGATTGCCAAACAGGAACAGCAGAAAAAAAAAAGCCCCAAATAAACAAACTCTACAGCTCTGCCCCACCTACTTCTTGGTCCTTCCTGAGGAAGTCCTCCCATGACCCCTAACCTCCTCTGGCTCTACTTCCCTCTCCTTGGCATCCCTGAGACCCATTTGAACAGGTTGTCTCTGACCAGAGGCTTTCCCTCTCAGACTGGAAGGGCATCTACTTTTGCTGAGCTCAGATAGGATCCTCTCCAGGTCTTGTTAGGACCCAGGGCCCCAGGGACTGAGTGCCTATCAAATCAAAGTCTGTGGTAGTAAGGGTAGCAAGAGATAAGGAATGTTGAGTTTCACTGGAGACTTCCCAGGTGCTTCCTGGATATGCTCCAGGCATGCTTGGGTCTGGGCAATGCCAGCTGGCAAGGATATGAGGATCTTTGTGGCTGTCTGGGACTCTGGAGATCTCCTTTATCACTTCCAGTGACCTCTGACCTGTCTCCCTTACTCTTCTCTGCTTCTCTTCCACGATTTCCTGTTGTTCTCTCTGCTCTTCCCTGACCTGTCCCTCATGGTTAGGGAGGAGAGGCGTCTGGCTGGATGGTCTTATAGGAATGGCATTCATGTCTATGTCATAGTTTCAGTGTCTCTTTTCTGTCTTGCTCTCCTTGGGACGGCCCTGGCAGCCTCTCCCTGTAAGAGAGCGGAAAGTGCTTGCTTCGTGAACATCGGTAGGAGTACTGGCCAGCCTTTGAGCCAGCATCAGTGAATCAGGGGAACATGGGAAGAAAGAGTGTCTCGGAACTGCTTCAGGCCTCCACAGACCTGCTCATGTTCTTCCTTCATCTTGGTTCCTTTCAAATGTATTCCTGTGTTGTCCATGACAGAGGACTCTGCCTGCTCAGTGCCTATTCTCTTCCTCGGGGGTCTTCCCTGGAGGTAGGGCTAAGCTGAGGCTCTAGGGGAGGCAGGGATGGGGGAGTGTAGCTCTCTAGCCTCTGAGCATCCTGAGGATTCCAGAGTGGGGAGCAGAGGATGGCTTTGGGGAGGATGCAGGGTTTGTAGAAAGGGCGGAGAGATGAGGCCCATTCCGTGTGCCAGGCAAGCTTTGTACACCCTTGGCAGAGGCACCAGCTCAGGTAAAGAGCTCTGAAATACCTTCCAGGAGGGGCCCCAGGAAGAGGAAGAGCTGTAGGGGTGGAGCAGAGGAAGGGTGCTGCTCTAAGTACAAGCTGGGCGGTGCAGATCTGTGTGGGATGGTGACCGTGGTGACAGGAGCTGGCATCACTCGAATGTCACAGGTACTGTGGAGAGCAGAGGAATCCTGATTTCCTAGGAGCCCAGAGGCTGCAATCTATGCATTTCACTACTGGGTCAAAGTCCTCCTACGGTGGCTGCCTGCGTACTTCCTCCATTTCCCAGCTCCTCGGTTTCTTTCCTGTGGCAGTCCACCCTCTGTAGCCACACCTGGACAGTGGCGTGCGGCCACGTCACGTTCGGTGTGGGACATCTCAGATGTGAAGCACTGACATCACGAGGCTTGACTAGACAGTGTTCAGAGCCTCTGAGATGAGTCAGGGTGCTGTCGATCCCTGGAGGCTACATCCTATTTCAAGACAGGCTGTGAGGATATCGAGACAGGCAGATGGGTGGGTGTTATGGGCACCAGTGGCCCAGAGTTGGGACATCTGACTTCTCTTCTGGTTCTCTGCTGCTTAGCAACTGTGTGATTTAGTCAAGCGCCTGATCTCTCTAGATTCATGACGTTAGGTTATGCTGAACACTCATTTAAAATTTTCTTTTTTCCTAGGCAGTTGTCATTGCCCCCTGCTCTGCCAGGCTCTCCGCTTGCAGAGTGAACCAGGCCCTTAGCCAGGGAACCCTGGGAAGGGCGGGCATGCCCAGCTGTGTAATGAGGGCAAACCTTAAGGGCTGGGGAGGCCGCAAGGCTAATTGCGCTTTCCCGTCCTCAGCCCACTTAGCCCAATTTGTAGTTATTTATTGTTGGCTGTTGACGTGTTTGTGTCTGCCTTTCGGCTGAGTTCTGTGAACACAGGGGTGGGTTAGGGCTAAATTCCTTTGATACCACACGTCTTCACATAGAATCTGGCACACAGTAGGTTCTTGGCACTAGCCATTTCTACGTAAAAGGCCATCTTGTACACAGAGCATTCATTCTGCCTACTGGGACAGAGGACTCAT
This sequence comes from Mus musculus, assembly GCF_000001635.26. Taxonomy (NCBI): domain Eukaryota; kingdom Metazoa; phylum Chordata; class Mammalia; order Rodentia; family Muridae; genus Mus; species Mus musculus. The sequence continues at coordinate 101,374,305 of NC_000081.6, forward strand.
CACCAAGAGTTTTGAGATATCTCGGAGTCACAGACCCTGAGTGGTCTGTGCAGGAGTCTCTGTGTGGACATAGGTGGTAAGAAGGTGACCTGTGGGCCCTGGCTTTACAGGATCTGGTTGTCTGCTTGCCTGGGCTGAGTTGGCTAAATCTCATGTCAACACAGGGTCCTTGTCCTGGAGTCTCATGAAGACCACAAGCAACCGACTCCCAGAGGCCTGTATTATACTGAGTCCTAAATATACCATTCCTTGTATTTCCCACCCAGTATCTGGGGACCCTGATATCTTCCTGTCATAGCCGAAATCTTGGTGGTTGGCTGAGTGTGGTAGCTCATACCTTTAATCCCAGCATTCGAGAGGATCTCTGTTGAGTTTGAAGCCAGCCAGGGCTACAGAGCAAGTTCCAGGCCAACTAAGATTACATAGTAGCATCCTATCTCAACAAATAGAGACAAATAGAAAAGAAAAGAAAAGAAAGCTGTGTGGTTGAGACCAGAAGGGTGTCCTTGCAAGCTTCCTTAGGTGACTAGAAGCCTCAGTGGTTCTAGATTATAGTTAAACATGTAGTTGGGGCAGAGCAGGGACCACTCAGAGGTGCCAGGCTCTTTCCTTTTGCAGATAGGACCCAGCATGGAATATTTTGTCTTCTCTGGTCTAGGCTTCAGCTACTCAGCCCTCCCTTGGGAAAACCAGCCTGTGGCCAGTTCATGCCGGAGGCCTCTTGGCTTAGTTGTCAGGCCTGCCTCTGGATGGGGAGGAGCAGGAAGAAGGATTGCACAAGGGGAAACTGGCAGAGGGCCCCTGCTTCCGCTTGCTGTTGATGCCCTCGGGGGAGGGATGAGGGGCTGCAGGGCAGCTTAGTTCCCCAACAGCATCCTTCCATCTGCTTGCCAGCCAGGAGGAAATGACAGTCTGAGAAATAGTGTCCCCCGTGTCCACTCTGTGTACCATCCACTATGCCCAGGTCACTTCCAGCCCCGAGGATGGCTCCTGCAGGTCTTAGACACACACATACTCAGAGCTCCCTCCTTCTTGCCTCCTCAGAGCCTCTGCGCTGGCCTTTAGCTTGTTCTATCTGTTCCTTCCTGCAGGAAGTCTTCTCTGAGACTCCTTTCCCTTACTTTGAGGGACCACTCTTGATGCAGCCTTCACTACAGCAGGGGTGTTTCTTCAGTTATGGTCCTGTAGTCACAGCTGCATCAAGAGCTCTCCCTCTCTGAGGACCCCACTTCCCTCCTCCAAGCACTCCTGGAATCTGGACCATCGGAGAAAGCGTCAATCCTGCCTTCCCCCTGCTCTTTGGCCATCTACTCAGGAAATGGTTTCGTGATTCCCTCCTTGGTGCAAGCCCTGTCAAGCAGTGGGACAAGACAAGCTAGGCAGAATCTGTACCTGGAGATGCATCCTCTAACCCCAGGAGTAAACGTACTGCATGGCCCACAAGACCAAGACTTTCTGAGTTCTAGGATTCCTTTCTACCTCGCCTCAGCTTCCAGCCGCCCCAGTCTGGCTGGTTCCAGCCTCCTTACTCTTCCCTGCCTCCTTCGCAGCACACAGCTGTTTAGGAGCTGTCCTTCTCCCTGGGGCTGCTTTTAGAGAGGAACAAAGAGTCATTGGGAGGTGGACAGCTGACAAAGGAGACTGGAGGAGTGGTGGGGCATGTTGGAGATGCTTATTTGTAAGCCTAAACTCTCCCCCAAGCTCTAGAGACTGCCTTTATCTGGTCTGATAATAGACCGAAACCATGCTCTACCCTGTGGAGAGATCTGTGCACCTGCCAGGTGGCAGCAGCCTACAGTGACACTAGGCTCTGCTCCAGCTGACGAGCTGGCCAGATCTGGTAAAGAGCAGCCAGGCGGGGAGCCACCAGGCTCCAGGTGGCTCACACCCCGGGGAAGGGTCCTCAGTGCCCATGTAGGAGACTTGCGGAGATCTGGAACCTGAAGCCTCAACTCTAGTCCTTGGGTCTCTCTGTTCCCAGCATTGACATGGCCAGGGAGTTTTGTGGTCTTTCCTTGAGCGTTTATGACACCTGCCTTGCAGTGCCCTGCTGCTGCTAGGCATCTGTGTGGCCCCCTCTTCATCCCCCAGTGTCTCCCCATGGACATCTGTTGGGGATCCCCTGATGCAGACAAATGTGAGAATCTCCAAGGTAGCTGGTATGTAAAATGCTAGCCTGCACATGGCCTGTTCCCTGTGTCCCAGGAAGAAGGTAGGAGTCCTTCCATATGTCCCACAATTCCTATGCCAGTGTTCAGGCATGCTGCCACATCCAGGCAGTCCCAGAGATACTGCACCCCACTTTGAGGATTGGGGTTTTCACCTAGATCTTCTCCCCCTACTCCAGCCCCTCTCATGTTTAGGGGGGCCCAGTCCCTCAGTTAACTTCTGAGTTTCTAGAGGAAGTTGGGAGATGAGATATGAACTTGGCATAGACTGAGGAGAGATACCAAAGGGTCCTGGGTTGATATAGACAAGAGGGCGGGGCCGATGGGTGCAGCCGAGCTTCAGAAATGTCCTGCAAGACTGGGCAGCGGGAATCTGATGACCTCAGCTCTTCTCTGAGGTGCCTTTGGCTGTGTTCAGAGAGGACAAACAGCACCCGGTAAGGCTGGAATCTAATGACTATTTGCAGTGAGCTATTCCTCCACATGGGGTCTGTGCTGTCAGGCTATCTCTCTGCAGTCTGTATATACTCATGTAATAGTAGTCCAGGCTGGGCTTCCTACCCTCCTGCTGGCCCCAGGGCCCTGCAAACTGATGGTAACAGATGAGGAGAGGGAGACTGTAATTCCCAGGAGCAGCATGCACCAGTCTGCCACAGATCTCTGCAGTGTATGCAGTCTCACAGGGAGCAGCAGCCCTAGAGACACCCACACTCCTCACAGTCCTCACTGCCCGGGTCTGCATGTGACCCTCTAGTCCCCGAGGGCCCTTACCTCCTCTGTCTGTAGATGGCCCCTTCCAGGCTCAGGGAGCTGAAGACTGAAGGTGGCCTGCGTGCGATGCTCACAGGTTTTCCACATCCCCTTGACCATCTACAGGGTGGGTGCCGTTTCCTTTAGCCATTGGGGATGCCAGGGTGCTGCATCTCAAACCGCTTGCCCAAGGTTAGCCAATAATAACCCCACTCCTCACCCCATCCAGTGAGTTGGGGAGGCAAGCCTGGCTTACCTGGGTGGACCCAGGGTCATTTCCTGAGCCCTTTAAATGGAGGTGAAGATCTGGAGGAAGCTAAAGACTGTGGCTGGCAGGTAGTTTTACAGAGTCACGAAAGAGCCTAGGTAGCTGACATCCTGACTTTAGCCCACTGAGATCCATGTCAGACTTCAGACTTTGAGGGCTGTAGAAATGAATAAACTTGTGTAAAATAAGAAGCATAACACGTGTAAAGCCATGAATCTCACGGCGATTTTTATAGCGGTATCAGGAAATGAGAGTCCGAGACCGTGTAAAGCGATACAGGAAGAAACTGACCCTGGATTTGGTCAGATAAGTGCTGCCTAGTCGTCTGTCTGTTCTCTCTGCAGCCCACAGGGGACAGAGAAATGTCGTGAGAGAAGAGGACAGGGAGTGGGCCACACACTGTGGGAGACCTCCCACTTCTCTGAGCCCCATCTTCTTGCCAGTCTCCTGCCATGGAGATCAGGAGGCCCTGAAAACCTGGTCACGGTGGCCATTCGAAGGGTAGGAGCTGGCCTTCAGGCTGCTATTTGGAGGGCTATGTCTTCCTTTGCTTGGCTTCTAAGCTTTTCGTAGTAGAGGTGTGAGAATGGGGGTGTGTAAGAGCTTCCCCTTTGATTCGTGTGTGTGTGTGTGTGTGTGTGTGTGTGTGTGTATCTCAGGGCAAGAGGATGCCTGTGTGTTGGGGTGCCTGGTTGTGGGAGGATGTTAGGTCCTGGAGACCTCTTAGACCAATGTGTCTAATTAGCTCATGTGTGAGAGTGCATATATATCTTTAGTCACAGCCTTCATGCATGTGACCATGTGAGTATAGCCACCCACACTCCTTGTGTATGAAAAAGTACATGTCCGAGTGTGAAAACACAATTTCCCACACCCCCTTGGGAACATATGCCTCACATGCTTGTGTGTATGTGTTCTCTTCCCTGTGTGAACACGATGTGTGTGTGCTCATGTTCCCTTGTGGGTAGACACCTTTTTGCATCTGCTATAGCCTACCTCAGGGTGTGAACACACAAATGTCTGCTGATATCCTGTAATGGGAGTATATGTGACCATTTGTGCATGTGAACGTAAGACATGTATTTGAATGTGCAGAGATACAAGTGTGTCTTTATGCCCCTGAATAGACATGAAGGTGGGACTGTCTCCACTCACACTTCTGCTTGTGAGTACTTGAGCGTGTGTGCACTGCTCTTTGCGTGTGCCTGTGTGCATTTGTGTGTGTAGGCTCCTTGGACCCAGGGCTGCTCCCCTCCCCCCACCAGCATTGCCTCACCCCATGACACAGCCACTAATGACTATTTGCTATTGTCTGTACATGGTGGCATCACCCGCTCTAATGACAGTCTCCCTGCCTAATGACCTGGCTCCTGCCCCATTATTTGGCAGCCATAGGGCCACTGGCCTGGTGGCTAGGGAGATGTTGACGAACTCCACACATTTCCTGCTGGGTGTCTGTGGGGGTGGGGGTAGCACCAATTCCACCCCCTCCCACAGCCCTTAGGGTGCTCGTGTGGGCCAGGATTTCAGCTGGCAGGTAGCATTCCTGGGCAGAGAGCCCCAGGTGTGGGCTCTGCCTTCTTTCTGGGCAGGGCTGGTTGTCTGCTGCTGAGCTGATGATATTCTCCGTTGCCCCTCCCAACAAGGTGCCCTGGACCCTAGCAGGCAATCTGATCTCCTTCAGTCACCATAGACAGTGCCTGTCAACACGAACTGAGATGTCCCTTCTGAGAAGGCCTCTCCGAGCCCAAGATGCTCTGGTCTGGGGCAGCCTCTGATGAGCAAGGGAGTGTGGAACTACCAGGGAGTTCTCGAGGCCCTGGGCAAGTTCCCTTGTAAGAAGGCCACTACCCTTTCTCATCATATCTTTGTTATGACTGAAACATTATGTTAAAATGGCCTCTGGATTCTGAAGGAGGAAGCAAGAGGGTTCCTGTTCTTGCTTGCTGCCCCTTCAGTGAACTTATAGCTTCTTCTTATTTGTATCCTCATGGCTTGGAACCAATTCCATCTTCTTTATACCGCTTCTTACAGGTTTGCCTCCTCCATTTGAAATTTACTCGGTTGGGCAAGGACCCAGAACCATGCCTCGCTCATAGAGACTCACTAAAAGTCTTCCCGGCATGGGAGATTGCACACTTGGCTGTAGATGAGTCCTGAAGTGAGTGGCAAACTCACCTTTCGTTTTTACAAAGCCTCCTTAGGCCTTGACCCATTGTGAAGGGCCTCTGGTGCTCTAGCTCCAGGGAGGAGGGAGACTGTGTGTTGAGGGGCTGGCACCGAGGGCAGCTAGGGTGACTTTCTCTCTGCCTCCTTATCTGTGGCCTTGTCTGTCCACTCATGAGACCTTATGAGTAAGGGAGAGAGGAAGGAGCCGATGCAACGTGCCACCTCTCTCACCTGCTGAGTGGGTGTCCCGGTCCTGGTGGGAGCACTCACCCACCTTGGGCTGAACCTTGCTCACATCACCTGCAACAGGATTTCTCAGATGTTTGTTTGTGACTCACTGGAGGGTCACGAGGATGGAGAGCTGATAACGCATCACAAAGCACAGTTTCACGACAACGCGCATGTGCTGGCCTCTGTGTAAAATATGTTCTGTATCCCACAGGGCTGACACAAAATAACTCATGACAGATAATCTGACATTTGAGGGCAGGACCAGGACAGCAGGGACTGGCTCACCCCTTCTTACCCCAGCTCTCAGAGGCCCCTTCTCTCCACGTTTTCCTGGAGAAGGTCTGGTGCTAGGTAGGCAGAGTATAAAGAAAGGCCTTCCAGGCAAACCTGCCCCATGGACCATCACTCCTTCTCCTTCAATTCTGAGCCCTTAGCCAACCTAGCTCATGGCTGGGGCGAGGGCATCAGAAAATGCTTTCCATGAAAGCAGATCACTGGACTCCCTGGTAGGAGTGCTGGCACTAGGAAGGTTCTAGCAGCCCTCACCGCCAGTCTGTCACTGGCCCCCGGTAAGGCCCATGCTCAGGGTAAGCTGGGAAGTTGGCAAAAGGACTTGGTTTCAGGGACTTGGTGTCTTCCCATAAATACCTCCGGCACTGGCGGTCCGATTGGTGGGGTGTGAACGCTGTGTGGTATATGTATACAGACTTATGTGCATGTACACAGAGGTGAGAGAGACTTGAGTGTCCTGCTCTGTCATTTTCCACCTTACTCCTTCAAGGTCCTTGAGGGAGGGTCTCACTGGAGAGGCTGGGAGCCAGCAAGTCCCAGGGACCCTCCAGTCCACCTCCAACAGTGCTGGGTTATAGGAACACGTAACCACACTCAGGGTTTTGCATGGGTGCTGGGGGTTTGAACTCAAACCATGCCTTGCTCATAGAGTCCTCATGTTTAAACAGCAAGCACTCTTACCCAAGGAGCCAGATCCCTTGATCTGCTCTTTATAAAAAGCATTTCCTGATGCCCGACTCCCCTGTAAGCCACGTTGGCTAAGGGCTTGGAGTTGAAGGAGCAGAAGCAGATCCCTGGCCCAGGTACAGGGAGATGAGGAGGATATACCAGGGAGGCCCACCTTTTTTCTCCGCCTGTCCGCACCACTCTCTACGACCCAGGCAACACAGACAAATGTGTCTTTCTCAGCTCCGTGCTTGGCTACCCATTCCCTCACAGGGCTCTGACTACTGTGCTCACCCTGCAGATAGTGAAATAAAGGCACAGAGAGGTCAAGTTCACACAGTCAGGAAGGGCTAGGACCAAGGCTCCTTCCCAGGCTCCTTCCCAGGCTCCTTCCCAGTCTCTCCCCATAGCTTCATGTGGCCTTGCCGGGAGCCCTCTGGGTTCTGGTGAAGATGCAGTATTGGCGGACAGCTTGGTTTCTGGGGCTAGGAGGAGTAGAACTGGTCTCGGAAGGATTTGCAGTACACCAAAAGGCGCTTCTTTCCTTTGACAGAAACTAATCTCTCCTAGGCACTCCAGAGATTTCTGCCCCCATATGACCTTATCTGGGGCCTCCCGGAGAGTCCAAGCAGGAGAAGTGGGGAGAAGCTGCTTACCGAGGGGAGTTTCGTCAGGGAGATTGCTTGATTATCAAGAGGAAAAAATTGCAGCGAGAGAGATGTGACTTCGATTCCAGAGTGTTCCTTGGCACTCCTTAAGGGCAGGGACTAATCCTCTAGCAAAATGGACTTAATTAATGCTCGAGACTCTCGTAGCTAGCAGAGCTGAGATCTATGAGAACATTTGCAAAGGAACACATAAGCAAGGCGACTGAGCACACAGTAAACTTTGCATCTACGTGCCGAGGGGACGTGGAGTAAGCCGTGGTTGGAGCTGGGTGGGGCCTGCGGGGGGTGGGGGTGGGGAAGCTTCCCGAAAGGGCAGCGTGGGTTAAGCTGGGAAAGACCAAGTTGTCTCTGTGGTGGCTGAAGGCAATAGGCCTTTCAATAGCATCATTTCTGAACCCTCCAGTCCCGAGGGACCCCACACCCGCCACCTGACTCAGTGACTGGCTACTCTGAGAATTTACCCTGCCTCCTGGGTGGGGACTGTCCAGCAATATGCCTGCCCAGTCCTCTTGGTGATACGGAAATGTGGTATGGCTCTAAGCCAGGTCCTCCTCTCTGGACAATGTAGGAAATGGATCAGTTAAGTATCTTCTCCATGGGACTCGTGGAGAAAGGAGGAAGAGTGGCTTCTTGTGGAGAAACCAAGGGAGAGTATGAGAGGAGCCCAGAGACAGTTCTAGAGAAATTCTGGCCTGGGAATTTGCACATCTGAAGGGGGATTTCAAGTGGGGGCAAAGGATGGGGAAGAGGGAGAGGGGGTCCCTTGGGTAACAGGATGAGGCAGGGCTATGGAGCTGGAAGGTTCTGGGCTTGGTTGGAACTTGCTGGTGGAAAAGGCTCTGGGAAGCATTTGTGTATAATAGCTCTCAGGACCCGCACACAAACCAGGATGCAGTGGTTGTCCTTGGTGGTCTAGCTCCTGGCATTTCAGTCCTGCCATTTGAAAGCTGCAGCTTGTCTTACCAAGGATTGATGGAGAAGGTCTTTGACCCCAGTGGCTCAATTGTACCTGGGTTGGGCTTGACTTCCATTTGGTCCTACCTCTAGGGGTGGGCTGGTACCAGGACAGAAGCATCTATTTGGGGATTTATAGTCACTTTATAACTGGCGTTTAGGTGTGTGCCTACAACAACCTCAGAAATGACAGCATTTGTCGACCATCTCCTGCCCAGCAAACTCTTAACACAGGGCAACTGTCCAGAGTCCCTGGGGAGACAACAGTAGGGAGAATATCACTGGGAAAGTGGAGTGACCTGCCCTCCTCCCGTCCTTGATTTCCAGACAGAGGACTATGAGAAAGAGGCTGTGCCCAGAGTCAGGGGCCTGAGGAGGAACAGAGATGGTGGGTCGGAGGTGGCCAGAGGTCACACGTGGTCAGAGGTCACACGTGGAGGCCAGAGGGCCGCTGCATCAGAGTCTTGTAGGCTGGTTTTGCTGTTGGCCCTCAGCAGTTTTCCCGCCTTCCCGTCCTCGGCCCTGTGCCCAGGCTCTGTTGTCAGCACCTGCTCCCCCGGGCCAGCGCCTGGCAGATGTAACCATGAGCTCATGGGGTGGGGTAAGTTGGCAGGTCCCTCATCTCCCTGGAGCTGTGGCAGGTGCATGTCACAGCCCTGGGCCCGGCGCCTTAGTAATCTCCCTTCTGGCCTTCTCCCCTGTAAGGAGGCAACTCTTCCAACTAGCTAACTAAGCCTCCATCACCTCAGACTCTAGATAGATGGTGTGAGGCCCTAAGACTAAACTACAGAAAGGATTTCCTACTGGACAGATAGGATGGGTGGTGGTGGTGGGGTAAGGGGCAGAGGGGCTAACATCAGGAACAGACCACAGGGCTCCTACCTTCATTCAGTTCACTTTCTGTGGTGAAGGAGACAGGAAAGCAAGAGGCTAAATAGGTGGAAGAGAGAAGGGCTACATTTGCCTTCCAAGAGGTGGAAGTAGCCACGTGGAGTAGGTGGACTGTTTCCATCAGGCACCTCTTGAGTCTGAAAGGAAAAGCAGCAAGATGGGCCAAGGCAAGACAGCAAGTCTGACTTCCCAGGTGGCAGTGTCAAATGGAGGCTGTTTGAAAGGCTGGGCTTAGAAGAAATGAGTGACCCAAGATGGGCTTTGTTGGAGTTCTGAGTAGCAGTCTGTCTGTGTGTCTGCACACACATGCATGTCCACTGTCTGTAGTTAAGAGATTTTTCTGCCCTGGTGGCTCTGAGTGTACAGCCTTTGGGACAGTTGCCCTTTGTGGATGGTTTGGAATCTCTTTAAAAGTAGGTGCCACACACAGTTTCGATTGGGGACTAACTTGATCTTCAAATACATTCCAATTTGCAGACCACTTGCTTCTGTTCTGGAGTCTCCATCCTTCTAGGGATTATTTTCTCTGAGCCTTGTCCGAGGACTCTCTCCTTTTCCTGAGGGTGACCAGGTATCACAGATGTTAGGTAGTGGTGGGCATGGTTCATTTCCTCTCTGTGAGCCCACATCCTGTTCGGACTTCTTACCTTCAGGGTCCAGCAGCTACAGGCTGGAACTCCTTAGTGAGTTCACACATGTTCCTAAGATGGTGAAGAGGGTTGCTGGGGCCACTGCTGTGCGTGCCTGGGCTCCGCCCTCAGTTTCCATTTAGATGCCGTATTAGCCGGGCCTCTGCCAGCCAATGCTATCCTGTCCCCTGCCATGCTGAAGCATCGGCTCTCAGAGTCTTCATTTCTTGGCTCAGTGGCAACCCAGGATGTCAGGGTCAGATGGGACCCAAGAAGCCACCCAGGCTTAATTAGTCTTTTATATATAGAAAAGTCGTCAAAAGAGGGAAGGGGCTCACTTAATGTTGTGCAACAAGTTAGGGGGACACACGGAGTGACTCCCATTCTATGGCTTCTCTTACCGTGTCCCAATGTCTGCCTAGTTTGGACAAGCCCACCACTAACTCCCTTTCGGCACTTTCCATATTCTTCTCACTCTTCCTGCTCTGACTGTGCAGACCCATCCATTTCTCAAGGCCCAGGTGCCTTAGTCAACTCTGGAACCTTTCTCCCTGGGACCATTAGCAGCACGGGTCGTTAATTCCCCTTCCCTAATTGCCTGGAACACAAATGGGCATGCTAATGACCCGGGTTCTAGCCAGGCTCATTTGTTTCCCAGCTGTGTGACCTTGGGCTAGTTACTTAACATTCTTAACCCTCTGGTTTCTTATCTGTAAAATGGGGCATGCGGTTCATTCGGAGCACAGAGGAGACTTGGGAAACTCCAGGGTGAAACCTAAGATGTGGCCGGTGTGGGTGGAAGACAGTGGTTGCTTCCTCGGCTGTGGTTTGAGGGGAGCCTCACTGGGAAGGGCTATGTTATTGGTAGTGGGGATCCCTCAAGGCTTTTCTGAAAGGGAAGTGACAAGCCCCTACCAAGAACTTAGGGTGGACGAAAGGGCAAGTGCATGCGCACTGGTGGATCTCTGTTTGGATTCTTGCCCACCACTGGGGATGAGTGGTGTTAGATCTCTGAAGCTAGTACCCTGCCTACTCCACAGCCTCAAGGATTAAACGGCTTAGCTCGGAGGCTGAACGGGGACCACCATTCTCACTGCTGTGGATGTCATCTCCACTGTGCTGTGTGGTAGCCTGGCCTTTGTACCTGGGTCCTCTTTGCTCCTGGGTGTTGCTCCTCTGGAAGCTTCCCAAGGGCAGGGCTCAGAGTATCATCTTCTTGCTCTAGCTACTTGTTGAGAAGAGATGATGTCATTCCTTGGAGCCTCTGGGCTGCTCTGCGGAAGCCCGGAGGATTTTGGCAGGTTGTCGGGTTCTCTGGTGCACCCACAGGCCTTGTACCGTCAAAGTGATTTCAGAACTCGGAATCTGGTGTGGATGCAGAGTGACTATCTGTCTTAGGGACTAGCTAGTCAGCAGTCTCTGATGTCTCTGCTGAGGCCTGTGAACCACATAGCAAAGGCAGGTCTAGTACCAGAGAGAGAGAGAGAGGGAGAGAGAGAGAGAGAGAGAGCGTTAGTTGAGCAGTGGCTTCCAGCTGCCTACCCCAGCTACCCTCTGGCCAAGAGGAGCCAGAATCACAACATGATGAAATTATTGGTGTTTAATAATCGTTGGTAACATCCATCAACACGTCTGAGGTGTTGAGTGGTGTGTGAGGTGCTAAAGATACTGATTTGGCAGAGATATCCCGAGTTCTCACAGCAGGGGGTATTGCAGAGTAGGAGAAATTCACAGAAATACTCAGGGGCTGTCTGCTCCAGGAAGGGCTTCTGGTGGGGTGGGGTGGGGGGGCTGTAGGCTCTGAGGTGCACACCGACCCACTCACAGTGGTGGGGTGTGGCTGTACAGGGAAGACACCAGCACACTCAGAGACCTGGGAACAGTCCTGTGATTTGGGAGCAGGCAGGGCCTCTTGCCATCTGCCGATAAAGCCACAAAGATGTAGCAGCAGGCAGAGGTGGGTGCCTCCTGTGTGGGGGAAGTGGGCAGCCATGGAAGGGATCTTTGAGCAGGGTTTGCTACGGTCAGATATGGACTAGAGGACTATGGGAGGTTTGCCTTCTGGTTTCATCAAGGAGGATGGAGTGAAGTGAGAAAGTGAGGTCACCTATTTGCATGGAGTGAAGGCTTTGGTGCCAGGGCTCTGATACAGGGGGAAACTGAGGGTCAAATGCGCACTGTGGTTCCCTCAGCAACTCCTTTTTAGGCCTCTAAGGCTGGACCACATCACAGTGCTGCCTCTCCTGACCTCTGGGAGTGCTTGGGTGCTGGAGGGACAGGGAATTCTGGGAATGAAGCTATGATAAACAGCCTGTCCCAGAGGTCATGTCAGGAGGTCTCTCAGACCCTCCTAGGCCCCCAGGGCAGAAAGGACAAGGAAGACTGTGTCACTGGTTAGGTCTAAATGACAGGCCTCACCTACACTGCAGCAGTGTAGGCCCCACAGCTTCCATGTTGTTGTTCAGCTTTGACTCTATGCACAGCAGGACAGGAGGGGTCTAGGCAACAAAGACTTCTGGCCCTGTCTCCAGGTCAGGGCTGTGGAGATGTTAAGGTATGGGGTGGGTGGGGGAGATGGGAAACTCACTATCCAGCTCTGCTCAGCCCCCTCTGCCTGCGCTCTAGGACACATTTGCCTGCCACCCAGAACTTGCTGGTGGTGGTATTAGGCTCCAGCTAGCCTATGCCAAAGTGCTGAGGTAGTGTACACCTCTGGGCTGGAATAGTCTAGCCAGCAGAGGTCAGCGGGGAGAGAGACACGATGCCTTACCTTGTCCATGCACTGGGGTCCCTGCTTCTGGAGTTTTGGCTCTAGCAAGCTAAGTTACAGACTCCCTGCTCCCTGCACTTCACGTGAGGTGGTGAACTCTGCTTGTCTGCAGAGCCCTCCAATCCAGGAACCTTCAGATCGCTGGTCTGAAGAAAGAAAGGAGGGACCAAGGAGGCATAGCTCAAGCAGTGTCTGTCTGTCCTGACCGAGTCCTGGGTTGGCAGGTAAAGGGAGCTATGGCTGGTGATACGAGCCTATGTGATGGCCATGTGGTTCCCTCCCTGTGTCTTTCTGCTCTGCTCTGTTCATTTCCTGTCCCTCTTCTCTTCCTCGTCCCTCTCAGCCCACTCCTCTCCTGCTTCACCCTCTCCATTTCTTCACCCAGTGCCCCCCCCTCTTCTCTCTCCCACCTCTTCCAGTGCTCTTCAGTTCCCTCACCTCCTCCTGGGGTTCAGTCTCTCTGAGTTCAAGCTGCCTGCCTCGGTAGGAGATTATCCCACATCCTACATGATTCCAGCCACCAGCATGTCCCTCTCCTGCCACCACAAGGAAAGCTGGGTCCTAATCTGCAGCCCAGTGGTGCCACCTGCTGCCCACCTGGCAGGTGGTAGGACTGAGGGGAGCTTGTTCCTCAGGTCTCCTTCATCCTTCCTGTCTCAGAGTTCAGGTTTGGGGCAGAGAACTTGACAGTGACTCCTAGAGATGAGGCTGGGGATTGTAGCTTCTGGCCAGTGGCAGCCTCTTCCTGTTCGTAGTCCCACCCCAGGTTTCTGTGTGAACAACTTGGGTATGTACTTGTCTGCAGTGTGTGCGTGCCCTGCTGCTGTGCACTGTAGCCTCCCATCTCACAGCAGCCGGGGGATTTGGGACACAAGAGCAACATGGAGACACATGGGTGCCTGAGAACTGAGCATAGCTAGGGCTTGTACGGGGTCTGTATATCTGGGAGGGCCTGGCTGTTTACCTGAGTTAGGCATATGTGCACGCCTGCGTCGTCACATGCTCATGATGGAGATTAGCCCCTAAGAAGGCCTTTGTTGCCCTATGAATGCTGAGGTGTGCTGGGGAAAGCAGTGTGTACCCTGTGGTTCTGGGGCAATTGAAATGGTAAGCGCCTTTCAAAGAAATGCCAGATTGACCTAGGACACTATGAGTCCCCAGTCATTTAAGTCTGACTCAGTGGCCACCTGAAACCACAGGCATGAAAAAAAGGCTAAGTTGCCCCCACGCCTCACTCACCCACCCACCCACCCACTCCAGCAGGGCCGGGACCAAGGAGAGCAAGGACACCTCCCTGTGAAGCTCCTTCCGGGTGCAGCCTGTGCTGTCAGACTGACTGTGGACCATGCTAGCCCCACCCAGTGGCTGAGCTGGGGCTGCAAGGATCTTATCATGATGCTGGATGCTCCTGTAAGAGCAGCCAGGCCTGGCTCCTTCAGGGTGGGCTTCTTTTTTGGTCCTCACTTCCCTCCTTTATCAAAAGGGGGAAGGTGCTTTTACATCCCCAGGGTCAATATACCCGTGGCCATGTGGCGGTGCACAGGAAGTGCTCAGGAAGTGATAAGTGAGTGTGTTTTGAGAGCTGGCAGCTGCCACAAGCCCTTTCTACAGCATCCCCTGGATGAGATGTGAGTCACTTGTGGCTAGGTAGCCAGAACACTCAGGTTCCCATTCTGGAAGCATGAGTCAGCCCAGGTTGGGGAGGAGGGAGGTCACCGTGGGGTCAGATGCTGGACCCAGGCAGGAACACACACATGCTGCCATTTTATCGTGATACCCATTCCTGGATCTCCTGAGTACCCTATCGGTGTGTGTTCAGGCGCTCCGTGATGTGCACATGCCTCTTAGACAGAACATCTGGGGGAAGGCCGTACAAGCCTGGACGGGATCCTTGTGTCAGCTACTGTTCCATCCCTGGGCTGGTTCAGTCTAAAGAACCTCTCATTGTCACTGGAGTTCCAGAGCTCAGCCGGGGCACAGCCTTGTGTGATACCTAAGTGTTTCATGCTTTATCGAGGTCTAGTCTGTCTCATTGGTCCAGACGCCTAGGGTTTGCAGAACATTTGTAGGTAGTGAGTTCCTGTTAACCCTTTCATCTAACTGCCACCCTCTCTGACTGGGACCCACCCAGCTGCAGCAAACGATGTCTGTTCAGGGTAATGGACAGTGCCCGAGGGCGGGCTGCTGACTCCATCTCTGTGCCTAGCAATGACAACCATTTTAGCCTCTATTTTGTGTCTCTTTAGCGCCTGGCTTCTCATCCTGGGAGCCATCCTTCATGTGGGGCCAAGAGCTCGTCAGTTCTTCCCATGTCACGTCGTGACCTTGTCCTTTTGGACAAGCACGTACTAAAGGACCAAATGCCTTGGAGAGGCCTGTGCAGGCTGAGGAAGGAAGGATGAAGTACGTTGCTGTCACCTCTCTTTGCCTTCCAGGCATGCAGACAAAGGCTCTGAGCAAACACCCACACAGAGAACATACAGGCAGGGAGTGGTGGCTCATACCTAAGATCTGGGACTCCCGAGCTGAGGCAGGAGGTTTGTGAGTTCCAGGTCAGCTGGGGTTAGACCCTGACCTGGGGTAAGACCCTGTCTTCAAAACAGAGGAAAGCAAGAAGAACAGAACACAGTAGAACAAAACCATCAGACAAATAAGATGGTGAGAATGATCCATTCCTGCAATCACAGCAGTAGACAGGCTGAGACAGGAGCTGACATAGGCTACATACAGGGGTGGAGGCTGGTCTGGTCTCAGTCTAAAAACAAAACAGATATGAACGGAGACTGTAGAAACCTCCTCCTCCAACAAAACAAAAGACATAAACCCACAGAGACACTTAGCATCCATTGGGCATCCCCTATGGCTCAGCCCTTGACAGCGCTGGGAGGCAGGGGACTCATGGGGAGGCATGAAGCTGAAGTTGCCCAGGCCTGTGGGCAGCAGCTCTCAGACACGCAGGGAAGATTCACATCGACAGGCTTTCAGTTCTTTTCCATCCTTGTTGGTTTGTTTGAGGCAGAGGCTCACTATGTAGCCCAGGCTGGCCTTGAATTCTTGATCTTTCTGTCCTAGCCTTCTGGGTATTGAGATGATGACATATACCACTAGCCCAGGCCATTTTTCATTTCTTGACATTTATAAAACTATCCCTGAGAAAATTCAAGCCTGTTAAATGTTGCAAAATGTGGACCAGAGCTTGGCTGGCTGGAGAGGGGGTCCCCTTGGTGTCTGTTGATCCCTGCCTATTCTTGCCTGGACAGTAACACAAGGTATATGGCAGAGGGGTCTGAAGACAATGAGGTGTGGAGACTTAAATCAACAAATATGTATTCAATATTGTCAATCTGATGTGGCCACGCCAGTGGGCAGAGGCTCTGCTTCCTGCTTTCTGTCTCCTCCCAACCTTCACCTTCTCTGAGCCTCTGGGCCTGAGGGAAGGTCTTGGCTGCTGTGGGGTGTGAGAAGAACCAGCTTGCTTCTCCTCCTCTGGGCCCCAGAGGCCATTGGCTTCTTGAGTGTTTAACGCTGAAATTCCTCTCTTAAGCCTTGACTGTGGCCTTGGTCTGGCCCTCCCCAACCAAGCCTTGGGTCTGAACCTCTGGACACAGAGGTGTGTGCCCAGCCCATGCCTGGCACCCTGTCCCTGACAGTCAGGGTGAACAGGTTTGGTTGCCTGAGTTGGCTTTAGCCTTTGCTTTTAGTGAGATAAATGAAGTCGGAGCGTGTGGTGGCAGCTGATGAAAACATTTTTGAACTCTGTTTTTGGAGTCCTTTGTAACTTGTGGAGAAGTCGGGACCTGATGGTCCTCGATCCCAAGTACTACATGTGGTGTGCCTTTCTTGTAAACAGATATTCTCTTACTTAGTTACAGCATGGCCATTAGATTCAGGAATTCATTATCAATGGGTAACTGCCACCTCATTGTCAGACCTTATTCAAGTTTTACCAGTCGGTCTAACGATGCCCTGTACACAGCAAGAGGAACTGGCTATGGTCATGCATTGCTGCATTTGGCTGTCATTTCTTTTCTGCCTTTCCTTACCTCCTCTCCACCCCTCCCCTCCCCTCCCCTCCCCTCCCCTCCCCTCCCCTCCTCTCCCGCACTGCCCCTTCCACTCCCTCTCTTCCTCTCCCCACCTCTCTGATGAGGACTAAACTCAGGGATGGGGGCGGGGCTTGTCAGGGATGGGGGCGGGGCTTGTCTATATACAGGCTCTTTCTTCCCCCCAACCTCTATCCTTCCTCTCTTCCTCCCTTTCTTCTGTCTTCCTTCCTTTCTTTTTTTGTGCTGGGGATTGAACCAAGGGTACTAGGCAAGTGCTCTTCCACTAACCTGCACTTCTAGCTCTCAGTTACTGGGTCTTGTTAGAAACTTTTTAACCTGGAAAAGTTCCCCCATCTCGACACTAGTGACTTTGATACTTCCTTGAGGTTAGTAGAAGGTTCCCAGTCTGGGTTTGTTTGATATTTCCTCCAGATTAGATTTCTCTTGGGTTTTGGGTAGAGAACCATAGAGCCAGTGGCCTGGTAGGCAGTAAGTGACTTCAGTTTGTTCCATTACTGGAGATGTTAACCTTTGTCCCTTGGTTAAGACGGTGTCTGCCAGGTGTCTTCATGGTAAATTACCTTTTTCCTCTATTTAATTAGAAAATGTGGGGAGAGACTCTGTGTCCATGTAAACACACCCCGATCCTCATCAAACTTCCTCTCTCCGGTCTCAGCGTCACTGATATTTCTCGGCTTAATGAATACTATGGTAGTAGCCAAGTCCGAGTTATTCCCAAGTCCAAGTTATCCCCGAGGTGGTTACTAGTCTGTGTCTTCTGTATGGAGAAACTCTCTTGTGTGTGCGTATGACTCCTTACCTCGCGTGACTGACAGGATTCTTACTTTACGTGCTACCTGCTGCACCTGTTATTTTGATGTTCATGTCCTCTCTGGGAACAGAGTGCCTTCAGGCTGGCTTTGGTGCTGTTCAACACACCTTTCCTACCCTTTAAGTATTTCCTAACTCTCTGGAACAAGGTGTTTCTGCGCCAACCCTGGAAAGAACCATTTCTCCACAGAGCGGGTAGTGTATTTAGATGCCACTGTGATTTGCTTTCTGTTGCTGTGAGAAATGGCATGACCAAAAGCAACCTGGGGAGGAAAGGGTTCATTTTGCTCGTACCACCACATCATAGCGCATCATGAAGAGAAGTCAGGGCAGGAACCTGGAGGCAGGAACCGAAGCAGAGGCCACAGAGTAACGCTGTCCACAGGCTTGCTTTTCATGGCTAGCTCAGCCTGCTTCCTTATATAACCCAAGGCCAACAAGAGGTAGCACTGGTCACAATGGGTTTGGCCCTCTTACATCAATCATCAATCAAGAAAATGTCCCACAGACTTGCCTGTGGGCCAATCTGATGGAAGAATCCTCTAAGCTGAGACTCCCTCTTCCCAGATAAGCCCTGTTTTGTGTCAAGGTAGCAAAATGTAATCACCACAGGTGCCAAGATGTAGATCCTGGCTGTGCTCATTGCCTTTGAGGATTTGCTGATAGATCCTTGACTCACGAAAAAGGATTCTG
Source organism: Mus musculus (assembly GCF_000001635.26). Taxonomy (NCBI): domain Eukaryota; kingdom Metazoa; phylum Chordata; class Mammalia; order Rodentia; family Muridae; genus Mus; species Mus musculus. The sequence goes on from NC_000081.6 coordinate 101,392,330, forward strand.
CTTCAAGCTTTACTATTTCTGAGAAGTAGTTCTAAAACGTGTTCAGCTGAAAAGTAGCATGGGAATAATGGGAATTTTAATGAAAGACTATGAATCATGGATATCTTTTAGTGCTCCCAGGGGACTCGTTCCAGAAGTTCCCCTCCCTAACGCTGGGCTCCGAAATCCAGGATGTTCATCCTTTACATAGAATGTTGGCCAGTGAATTGTTACTCTCTTGATGTCTCAAATATTTTGCTCAGGGCAGTGGATTCTAGCTGTCTGGGATTTAAGGGCATGAGGTTCTTCAGAGTGAAAACTTCACACCAAGGTCATGGTGAAGCTTCTGAAATTCATTGTTTGGACTGTGAGGGGTAGGAAGGCAAGTGGGAGGTGCGCACATCCTGTGGGAACTCATTGAAGACACTAAGTTGCAGCTGTGTTTGTCTGGGTGGATATTAAGGATACTGAGGATACTAAGTTGCCCCCATGTTTGTGTCACTTTGGCATCTCTGACAGCAGAGTACAGCATGGAAGTGACTTGAGGGACCAACTTCTTGGATGAGCAAAGCCAGAGGGCTACCTTCTCCTTCTTAGGATTCTCATGCCCTTCTCTCTTATGCTTCTCCAAGGATCTCAGTAACTTCCCAGGCACATATTGAGAAAACCCGCACAGAGCCAGGCACAGTGGCCCATGACAGCAATCCTAGCACCTAGTTAGAGGTCATGGGAGAAGGATTGTTAAGTGTTTTAGTAAGGGTTTCATTGCTGTGAAGAGACACCATGACCACAGCAACTCTTACAAAGGACAACATTTAATTGGGGCTGACTTACAGTTTCAGAGGTTCAGTCCATTATCATCATGGCAGGAAGCATGGCAGCATCCAGGCAGACCCTGCTGGGTTACACAGACTGCCCACTTTGGTCCCCAGCCACAGATTTAGAACCCACTTCCATCTGACTGGGCCTCCTACAGCTCCCTCTTCAAGGCTGGTCATTTGCTAAGAATGCTGGTCAGAGGACCAGTTCACTTCTGTTTATCAGCTTATTAAAAAGGTTTAAAAGATAGTTCAGGGGTGCAACTCAGGATTGGAAGCTTATTTAACTTGTGCAAGGCTCTGGATTCAACCTCTAGTCTCTGTGTTTGAGAAGTTGGGGGCTTTGAGGGGCATGTAAGTCTTCACTGACCTGAAAGTTCCCTATTCCCTAACTTAGGGGATTAAGGGTACTTTTGTCTCCAGCCCCATTTGCTTCTCTGGAGCTCAGGGCCAATGGGGCAGAAAGCTCCAGGCTTCCAAACTTGGTGTGGCCTTTCTTGTGACTGAGGTCCTGGGCCCTCCTGCAGCTCACCTGTGTGACCTCAGAGCCTAAGATGCTCGCATGAGGGACTTAGGAAGACTGTTGGAAACTGAAATGTCAGAAGAAAAGTCACTTCAGTGTCCCTTCACTTCAGGAAACTCCATGGGGGTTGGAGCTTTGTCAGGAACTGGGGGCAGAGACCAAACATACTGTATGTATTCCCTCTCCTGTCCCAGCTGCTCATAGCAAAGCACAGTGTCCCCAGTGCATCTCTTCCTTAAGCACGGTTGCGTGTGTAGTGTTGCACTACTTTTCCATGGAGCGCTTACTCAAGACAACAAAGACATCCTGTGCTTATGAGATGCCAAGCCAACTGTGTACCAATTGTTATCTCATTTAATCCTTGACATAATCCTGCAAAGTAGGCACTTTCTTGACATTGCAGATAAAGCCTGAGCCTCCCACTGCAGTCGCCAGGAGCTCGAAGCTGGGATCGGGACCCAAGCTTGATCCCACATTTGTGTCTATTTTGGTGACCAGCCTCTCCAAAGTACAAATATTTTTTTTTAGTATAATTCTATTCTCATAACCCTGATTCTAAATGCAGGCATATTATAGTCAATGAGGAGCTGTCTCGTAACTTACTCAATCATATCCCTGTTGAACTATTGTATACTAAATGTTCTCTCTCTTCGTGTGTGTGTGTGTGTTGTTATAATGATGGACATTTTCATAAAAGTCGTTTAACTGAATTGTTTTTTTTCCCCTGAAGGGTTACCTGAATTTGACTGCCAGATTCAGAACACAGTGGCTTAGAAAATAGGCAGTACCTTTAAGATAAAAAATACCTAGCGTGTATTTGAATATATATATATATCATTTATTGAAGGACCATTTAAAGACAATCTGTGTGCCAGAGATGATGGCAGCAATAAAAGATGTTCTGTCACGTGGAAATTCTAAAGCTTTGGGATATCTGTACTATATTTTTATTGCTTAGTCAGAAAGCCTGAATCAGGGCACCTCAGTTACATAAACCCACATTTCAGGGGCTGGACAAAGCTGAGGGGAGAGTTGAGGGCCAGTGCTTAAACTAAAGGTTGGTTCAATCAGTTCAGGGAAACGGGGCATGAGGTGGACAGGGTCACCTGCTGGCTGATGACTGTGACAGTTCCTAAGTTCCTCTCAGCTCCAAATACACAGACACTACTTAAAAAAAAAGAAGGGCACATTGAATCACATTTTCTCTTTGTTTGGCACACGTTTTCATTCTGTAGCACAGGCTGACATGGATCTTTCAATTTTCCTGCCTCAGGCTCACAGGTGCTGGGACTACAGGAGTAAGCTCCTAGAGCCTGTGCATTATATTCTGGGAGCTGCTGGAGTTTGGATGCTAATTCACACCTCTGTGTTCTCGGGGCCTTTACCGAGGTCAGCCAACAGGGGACGCAAGAGGGAGCCAGGTGCTTGCTCTCTGTGGGCTACCTGGCCACTAGCTTGCTTGGTCTGACAGCCAATTGGCAGTTTTCCAGCACCCAAAGTCACCCTAAGAGTGTCCACCCGCTCAGACATACCAGGACCGCTGGGCTTCAGCTTCTCCCACAGGTCTCAGTTTCGACGCCCTCTAACAACTATGTTGCTGTGGCTGCTTCACCTACTAGTTCTACCATAGTTCCCTGTGCCCCTTCATGCCTGCAGCCAGCAGCTCTTTATCTAGTTAATACTTTACGCTGACATCTCTGTTCTATTAATTGGAGCAGCCGTTGTCCCTCAGGGGAGCCTTATGAATAAGGTCAGACTGGAGGCCCTGAAATGTTGAGGCCCATGGGACCACATGGTTCCTTTTTTATTGATTGATTGAGACACAATCTCATTGTATAACTTAGGCTTACCTGGAACTGTTGATCCTTATCCTTCTGTCTTCAGAGTAATAGGATCACTAGCACATGTCTTTTATGCCAGCAACTTGCCAGTGGACCTGTTCCTTGTTGGCTGTGGCTTGTTCCAGAACTTTCTAGATTGTTCTAGCTAGGTCCAAATAATCTCCAGCTGTCCTGAGAAATTCCAACTGGGATGTTTTGGCAGCTATATGTTCTGTAAAGTCAAGGGTATGTTCTGAAGAAGAGAGTTCATTTCTAACAGTCTCTTTTGATAATGCACACAAATATCTTGTTGATTCCACATATTAAATGGCCATTCTTGTTCATTAGCAATCAGTGAGCATTTAGTAAGGGTCAGGTGCTGTGCTAGACAGTGGGGATGTGGGGGAGGTGTTAGTCCTTATCTGGAGAGCCTGCTGTCTAACTGGGAGAGACACAAACAACTTCCAGTTAAATACGGGGGACTCTTACGATCCCTTCCTAATTCTGCAAACAGGGCAGTGCTGTTTATTTGTTTAAGTCACACACAAATTCCACATCAATTTGAAAGTAGGGCCTGGTTTTACAGGATTGACTCACAGAACAACATACACGAGCATACTGTGAGTTTCATATTTGCTTATGTACAGTTTTGTCCGTGAGAAACCCCGGGTGACTCTGGAAGCTGAGCCTAATATTACCGAGCCAGGTAGGAACCACGAAACGCATGCTTTGAACATCTGCTAGTGGCTTCCACTTACTGCCCACATTTGTCTATGTGGGTACTAAAGTCTTCTGCTGCTGGGTCTCAGGCCACTCTCTTATCACTGCTGGGGGACACCTCAAAAGCCCTAGCACACTTTACCACATCCACCGCTACAAAAACTTGAACTTTGCTTTTTCAAGGAAAAAAAAAACCTGCAACACCAATTTCTTAATCATTTAGTAAAGTAGCTGCTATTTTGTTCGGCCCCCTTTCTGTTTGGGTGTAACTGATGGAGTTTTTGAGACTCATGTTCTTATCTTACTTTTCCTTTCTAAGCCCGGTGGTTCAGGAATTTGCCTGGGTTTGTGCAGCTTGGTGCTTTTTAGGAACACATCTGTGGTTTTATAGCAGCACAGCTGTAATTTTATAGGTGCAACGGCTGAACGCAGCAACAGCATTCTCAGCTGTCAGCACGTACAACGGACAAAGAAAACAACAAAGGGGATGATTGCAGAATGCTTGGAAAGGAGAAGGTAGGGCAAGTTGCAACTTAGGCCTGAGAATGCTGACTCTGGAGGCATCTGTGGGAGAGGACTGAGTGAGCTCCAGTATGGGCCCTGGGCATCCTAATCTCCTGCCGAGTAATGAGGTGTCAGGCAAAGAAGAACGGCCTCCACAAAGTCTGACACCTTACAGAACTCAAACTGGATGAAAAGATGCTTCAAGTTCCCCTCAGCTGTGGGGAGAGTCCTTATTGAATAGCCAGGGGCCATCATTGGTAGAGACTCCTGAAGGCTTGTGCTTTAACAGGGGACCCAGGGTAACCCAGAAGGCAGACTCACCTGAATGTACCTGGTAGAGCTCGGAGATGGTAGTCAGAGGTCCTTAAGCAAAGCTGTGCACAGCTGGAGAGACCCAGGTGGTTGCACAGCTGGAGAGATCCAGGTGGTTGCACAGCTGGGGAGATCCAGGTGGTTGCACAGCTGGAGAGACCAAAGTGGTCTAGACCAGGCAGAAGGAAGGGTTATATACACAGGTCACCGGAACAGATTAGACTCTAGACACAGTCACGGTCAATTGATATTTGGTAAAATTACAAGGCAATTCTATAGAGAAGGAACAGCCTTTCAAAAAATGAACTGGATATTCAGATTTAAAAGTAATTTAATATATTTTACACAAATTGCCCAATTGTAGATCATAGATTCCAATTTAAAAAAAAAAACCAACTATAACACTTCCAGAATAGAATGAAAAAATAACTTTGTAATTTGAGGCAGAGAGAAATTTTTTAGGAAAAAAACACAAAAACATGGAGCATGAAAAGATTGGGTGAACTGGACTTAAAACCCTTCAGTTTTTAAAAAGTGCCACCAGAAAATCAAAAGATGGGAACACAGCTCAATGATAGGACAGTTGAGTAGTACACCCAAGGCTCTGGGTTTGACTGACTAAAAATATTCACAATTTATATGTTTGACTGGGGACCTAACTGCAAAATATATACAGCATACACTTCAATAAGAAGACAAATAATTCAATTTAAAAATGGATGAAATATTTATTATATGCATCATAGGGTAAGACATGAATGGCCAGTAAGTGCATGAAATGTTTGTTAATAATTACTTGGAAATCAATTACAACTGTCATTGGCTGTGACTCAGGAGGCGTACTGATAATATCAGGTGTCTGTAACTGTGTTGAGCAACTAGACTGTTCATATCTTGCTGGGTGGATAGTAAATGATATGGAAACTTTTTTATCTGGGGCTGACCTTGAACTTGCTATGAATTCAGCTTGGCTAACCTCTGCTTTGGACTTCTCCCATCTCAGCCTCCAAGTGCTGAGATTACAGATGCGTACTGCCTGAATTACAGATTATACACACACACACCCACATACACACACATACACACACACACACACACACACATATATATATATATATATCTGTAATCCAGAAATTCTACCTTTAGGTACTTATCCAGGAGAAATGAACACTGTAGGTATATATTTCTTGCAACATCTTTTAAATAAGGGTTCAACCTCTCTTCTAGCCCACTATCCATCAGAGGTATTGGAAGAGAAAAGTTATTAGGATATTGAAGTGGACCTGTTTACCTGTTTGGGAGCAAGCTTGATCCTCTTTGTCAGCAGTTCAGTTCCATAGCAAACACCAAATAGAAACCAGAAGCTGTAGTGTAATCCTGAAGAACCCGCAAGGTTCACTAACTGGCCTGAGGTGAGGTTGTAGAAGTGGCAAGCTGCCACCGGAATGCCACGAGCAGTTCTTTGGCAAGTTTCTTTCACTGGCGTCATTACCACAAGTGGACCTCAACAATGCTATGTAGGGCAAACGAATACATGTCAGTTGTTAGTGAAGAACAGAATGTCGGCGCAAACCAAACCAATGCTCCATCTCCCACTGTGTGTGGGCTCATATTTATACTCCTTCACGTCCTTTCACATGTTTGCCAAAGCTGTGTCTGCTTCAGGAAAATGTTCTTTCATGTGTCTGCTTTAACAGGACATCCTTTCAATCTGTGTGCCCCAGCAAAACATCATTTGACATAACTGACTTTCCAAACAAACCAGAAGTTTCTATTTCAGAACATTGATATGTAAAAACGCTCATATAAAGGTCTATTTATCAACTTTAATTAGAGCTGAAGAGACTGGGAAATACTACCAAGATCTACTTGTAAACAACGTGTGCTATACATACATGAATGCTATTTAGCAATTATAAATAATAATAATTGATATAAGCCACAATATGATTGAGTCTCCAAAAATTTAACATGAATTAAAAATCTAGACAGTAAATAGCACTTATTGTATAAGTCTATTGATATGAAATTCTAGGAATGACAAATTCATATATAACAGTGAGTGAGGGTATTGCATGCTTATGACCTGGGTTGTAGGCATTGACTATTAAGAGGTACAAGAGAATCTTGGGGTGACAGATATGCTATTTATCTTTATTTTGATAATAACAACACACTTATTAGAATTGGTCCAACTGTGTGGTTGAATTGTATGTAACTTGTACCTCAATAGGTTGATGCCTACAACCTGTTGAGACTGGTTAAAGTCTACTTAGAAAGTGATTGGACCTTGGGGCCTCCTAGCCCACTCAGAACATCCAGATCCTGCCTATTCATATTTCAGCACAGGCCAGGAAGTGTATTCTCTGGAGAGAGTTAAATGGAGTCTTTATCACAGGGGGCAGTAAACCATGCTGTGGCATAGTGCCTGCAGAAAAGATGGAGGGAGTGAAAGGTGGTAACAGAAGGCTGAGTCCTCTAATCCTGGTCTTTCCCCTGGCATTTAGAATGCCAGAACCAGGCAGGCAGTGCCAACAACTCACCTTGGCTTGACATTCTGCCTCTATGCACCAGAGTGTCCAGCTAGCCTTTAGTGACAACTCTGAAATGTGAGACATCCACTGGTCACTGGACATCAGTCACCTGAGAAGGGTCACTCAGACAAAACCTAGAGCTTAAGGCACAGATAGGAAGACAAGCAATAAACCCCATAAAACAAAACAAAACACAAAACCCCAGATTAAACAGGAAGAAAACAGCTAGTAAACAGAGATGGAAATGCTGATCAAAAGTCCCTCTCTTATTACTGTGTTGGAGAGATATTACAGTACAGGTGGTACTTCATCCATGAAGCAGGAAGCAGAAGCACAGATGAAGGATATGAAAATATGAATATGCATTTTCAGTGAAAGAGCTAAAAGCCTCATGTTGTTGCCTTTGGGGAGTAGAAATTCTCAACAGAAATTTGTGATTGTGTGTGTGTGTGTGCTCACGCGCACATGCGCACTTTTGGACATGCCAGAGGACAGCCTTGGGTATCATTCTTCGGTAATAGTTACCTTTTTTTGAGACAGGGTCTCTCACTGGCCTGGATCTTCAAGGTAACTGGGATAGCTGGCCCCTGGGTCCCAGGGACCTTTCTGCTGCTGTGTCACAACTTTGGGATTACAAGCACACTACTGTTGGCTTAAAATGATTTCTTTAGGCTCTTCCCAGGGACCTAGCAACAGAGACCCAGCAAAAGCTTGCATCATCTGCTGCCATTGCCTGCCAGAGCCAGGTGTGACAGCAGCAGCTATAACAAGGACTGATCAATACTCCAGTCCTCCTCTCCGCCTCCCTCCTCTCTTTCTTGTGTTCTTAGCCTACCTCTTTCTTTCTCTTTCCTCTCTTCTCTGCTTCTACTCCTTCTCCAGGTCTTCACTCCCACCATTCCAAATAAACTTCTCTTTTACCAGGTCTGTTGCATGGCGTGATTTCTCAGGGGCACACCTTGGCATGGGCCTGCCAGGTATCTCCTTACCCCCATCGTCACTACATTATATTTCATAACAACTACCATGCTTGCCTTTTTTTTTTTTCTTCATAGCATCTGGGGACTTAGATCTCTCGGCTTATAAGACAAGCACTTTACCAACTTCACCTTCTCCTTAGCCTGCATTATAAGCTTTGTGTTTGCCTCTAAATCATATTTATGTATAACCTTGGCAAGAATTTATAACAATATATCTGTCTGTCTATATCTATCTGGGAAATTATAAAAACGGCGGGTGGAGTGGGGAAGGGTGTCTCTACTTCATTGTCCTGCTGGGACACTAAACTGACTATGAGAGTGGGTAGGGAAGCTCAGTTGCTTGCTGCAACCCAGAGCAGATGCAGGAGGGACTTAGGATTCTTAGAACCCCAGGAAGGCGAGGCAAGACACCCATGAGTCATGGATACTGGCGAATCACTTTCTTCATATCAGAAAAGGCCACTCTGCAAAAGGTTTTAAGTATGAGATATGCTGCCATCAGCTTCCCGGGAAGGCATTCACTCTGCTTGCCCTTTCTGTTGACACTGAAGGCAGCATAGAAGCTGTCCTCCCTCTTCACACAAGAGGATCCTATTCACCTGCCCATTTGCTCCAGTCAGAAGGAGGATCCTAGCAGGACCTATCAGACCACGTGCCACCAACTGAAGAATATGTCATGGGAATTAGAAAGACAGAATTTTAAAAAAATGTCTGCAGCAACAAAAACACCCCTAGGGTCTTCGACAACACTGCTAAAGAATAATTTGGAAATAAGAACAACCTCACAAATGACAAAACCTAATTTAAAACCCAGTTAAATAAGTTAAAAGTAGATTCATCAAATGAGTAGACTCTCTTGCCACTTTGAGTGAACATAGACTCTCTTGCGGTTTTGAGTATCAAGGGAGTGGAAGTTACAACTGAAAGGAGCAAGGAGGTCGAAGCTGGGAAACTTTGTATCTGAGGGTTGCTCTAAAAACAACACAAGGAGTAGAAGCAACAGGGAAAAAATGACAGAGAAAGGTTTGTGTGACCCAAAGGAGGCTTGAGGCCAGGTGTGGGGCATAGGCTGGTGATTGGAGCACTTGAGAGGCGGAGACGGGAAGAATAGGAGTTTGAGGTTAGCCTTAGCTACATAGTGAATTTGAGGCCAACCTGGGCTATGGGACACTCTGATCAAACAAACAAACAAAGACTTGAATACTAAGATCTAGAAAAATAATAAATAAATATTTAGTAAATATTAAAATAAATAAAAATAAGACACATATGTAGTGCTTAAGACTCCAGAAATTTGCTCAGCCTCAGGTCCAAGAATCTTTGCCAAAATATTTAACCGTGAGAATTCCAGAAGAGGAGACATTTCCAGAAACACAAAGATACCCAATGGAACATTTCTTAAGGTAGCCTAAGCAAATGAAGTTTAAACGTGAAATCTCAAACTCACAGTAACAATTAGACAAATATCATAAGAAACATGGAACAGCAACAAGCTAGTAAACTTTATAGTCAATAAATGCGTCATGATAAAGTGATTTTAAGTGATCATAAATTGGAAAAGGTTTTGAAATGAGTGAAAATACAAGTCAAGCCTTAGTAATGGATTGGAGCTACAATGTCAGGCTATTTCAGCCAAGCCCAGGGTTTGGAACAGGGGAGTTTTGTGGGGTTGGGAGAAGAGTCAGGGAAAAGGGGAAGTGAAATCTGAAGTCATCTGGCCTGAGCTGAGGGGTCGCAACACTGTAGTCTTATAATCATTAATTCTTAGTCTAATACAGCTTGGGAAAGAAAAGCAACTATTAACAAACCCAAATGAAAACATTTCCAAGCACAAGGCAGGGGAAACATGAGATGGTCCTGCAGGATGGGAGGGTGTGGGATTGAGGGAGATAATGAAAGAATTAAGCCATTCTCCCCAGAGGCCCCCCCTTTAAAGATAAGGTCTCACAATGTACCCCTGGCTGGCCTGGACTCACTGTGTAGACAGAGTTCGCTTAGAACTCAGAAGGTTGCCCGCCTCTGCATCTTTAGCTCTGAGTGTTAGTCATCATGCCTAGACCTTTGATTTTTGAATCTCTGTCTCTGTATCTCTCTGTCTCTTTTTCTGTCTCATCTGTCTGTCTGTCTTTCTCTCCATGCCCATCTCTCTCCCTCTCCCTTTCTCCCTCCTTTCCTCTCTCTATCCTCTCTCTCCCTCTCATCCTTTCTCTTTCTCTGCCTGCCCCCTCTATCTCCCTCTCCCTGTTTTCCTCTTTCCCTGCTCCCTCCCTTCCCCTCTCCCTCCCTCTCTCCCCTTCTCTCTTCCTCCTCCTTCTCTCCCTCTCTTTCTCTAAACAATGACCCTATGTATCAAATGCTTTTATAATTAAAAGCAAAGCTGTAAGAAACACAAAGCCTTCGTGTGCAAAGACTGGAGAGGACGCCTTGCGTAGTTTGTCTAGAGCCTGCTTCCCACCACGGCTTCTTTTCTTTCCCAGCATTCTCCCCCGTTTCTCTTCAGAAACAATGAGTAATGCTTGCCACTAGGGAAAAGAGCTAGAGAATGATATGTAGATAACCTGGGAGGCCCCAGAGTACAACCAAAGAACATGTGACAAGCAGAGATGGCTATCTGTGCGCTTACAAGTTTATATTTGTCGAGGAAGGGTGCTGTTCTGGCTTGTTCTGTAGGGGATTTGTTGTTCTCGTCTTCTGGAAAAAAAATAAAACTGGACTGTGTTATGGGATTCAGAAGATGCCAAATTGGAAGCCATAAGAGCAGTGGTTCTCAACCTTCCTAAAGCGTCGACCCTTTAATACAGTTCCTTGTGTGTTGTGGTGACCCCGAACCATAAGATTATTTTGTTGCCACTTCATAATTGCAATTTCGCTACTGTTATGTATTGTATTGCAAATATCTGTGTTTTGTGATGATTTTAGGTGACCCCTGTGAAAGGACCGTTAGACTAGGATCTCGACCTGCAGGTGGAGAGACACTGCATAGGGAGATCAGTATTTGGAGAGACTCCTGATTCAGAAGTTGAAGTGGCTGAGGTCAGAGGTCAGTGTTGGGTGTCTTCCTTGGTCATTCTCCACTTTTTTTTTTCATTTTTTTTTTGATACAGGGTTTCTCACTGAACCTAGAGCTCACTTACTGTCCAGCCATACCCTTTGTGTCCTCTACCTCCATAGCATTGGAACGACAGGCGTCCACGGCACCCAGCTTTTTATGTGGGCGCTGGGAATCTAAAGTGAGGTCCTCATGTGTATACAAGCACTGTGGCAGTTGAGTTGTCTCCCTAGCCCCACCCACGGCTCTGCCATTTTGGTGGGCTATGCATCACTGTGTAAGTGAGGCTAAAGCGCAGGGCTGCCACATCGCTCACAGTTCTCCAAATATCTGTTGAATAAATAATGAGGTACCGATCGATCAGGTGATGTGACTAAGGTTGCCCTCAGTGTGAACTGTACCTGAACCGTCTTGAGCTGGCCTGGCGCTCTGTCTAGCTTGGTACTTAGCATGCCCTGCAAGTCTTCTCCTGGTGTCCCACTGAGCACAGACGTCTATGTCCACAGAGCCATCGGTGACCTGGTGCGTGTTCTCCAAGGCCAACATTATGACCACCATGAAGAGCTCGAACTGCAGGTTCTCTTTGTGCCGCTCTTGAGAAGAACTTCAAGTTGGGGTTGGAGTTGACCCAGGCCCCTCTGCACCCAGGGGGATAGAACTTGAAGCTGGTCTTGGTGCTGTAGCTGAGCTCCAGCAGAGAATGCTTCCATGAGGGACCGGTGAACTCCTGCAGGCTGCTGAAGGGCTCTCACTTTCTGCTCGCCATTTGCCCATTTTATATCAAGGTGGTCAGCAACAGAAAGTAGGGGAACCATGCTTTGTATAAGTAGTTCCAAGAACATTCAGCAAGTACATGCGAAGTGCCAGGATTCTGATAACCGGAAAGTCTTGTGAAATTGGGAATAAAAATAAGGAAGGTGGTGTCCCAGATGCCAACCTTGGGACCTTTACTGGGAGAGGCTAGGAATGTCTAACACATGACAGATGTGTCATTGATCAGCTGCTAAGGTGACATCTCCATTATTGGATCTTTGTAAGGGATTCTGAGCTGGAGTACACTGGATTGTTCTGTTTCTCAGTACTTAAGCCCCATGGGTCAGACACTGCTGAGGCCCACTTTACAGATTGATAAGTGGAGTCTCACAGAGGTCAGTTACAAGGACATGCAGCTGGGATGAGGCTGTTCCTCTGGAGAGCTGTGCAGCTTCCCCTGAGGCGACTGAGCTCTTAGGGTGGAACACCATGAGGAGAGAGACTAGAGAAAGTCCACACATGGAATGGTCAGCTGTGGGGAGTGAGGGAAGACCTAAGTGGATAAAATCCAGAGTGGATGTGTGCTGTTGTCATGGGCACCACCACGTCGAGGACCCTGATATCTGAGACCCATGGGAAATATTAAAACCACCATCAGGCTAGGTTGTAGGCAAAGTCTTCCCTTCAGTGTATGCAAAAAACGAGCACCCTAGCTTCTTCTGCCTCCCAGGTACTTACAGCCCGAAGACTGCTCACCAACAGAGACTGCCCCTACAGCTTAGCTGACCCCGCCTTCCTGTTCAGCTCTACCAATGACCCAGTGTCCCCATTCAACTGTTCTAATAATCATGCTGAGCTTCCGGGGTGCCTCACGTCTTCATCGAGGAGCCCCGAACACCCAGTGCCAATATTTCTGCCTCTGTATGTTTGTCTTTTCTTTATTTCCTCAGTAACCCAGGCAAGCAAATCCCTGGAGCTGTACTGGAGAAGGCGGATGCGTCTGCCAGAAGCTGACCTAGATAGATGCTCTAGAGCCTGACTTGGCCTGCACCACCCACGGGGGACATCTGGATATATGTGTGCTCACTGCCCTCAGCTCATCTTCCTTGTCTCCTGTGCTCTGCCAAGTCTCTTAGGAGCATTCCTTTGGCCCCTGCTTCCTCGATTTGCACAAGTCTCTCTCATTTCAGATCCCTTTCACACACCTGCCTCTCATGTGTCATTCTGTGTGCATAGGTCTCACCTGTTGTAAATAGGCCTTTCTTTAAGCTTGCTTACTGCTTTAAGACAACTTTTCTATCATTTTCCCTTTCTTCCAAAGGGTCCTTCTGGAGCTGGAGCTGGAGCTGGCTCAGTGGGTAAAGATGCTGAAACCAAGTCTAGCTAACTGTGTTTGACCCCCCGAAACCCACATGGTGGATGGAGGGAGCTGACTCTAAGCTGCCTTCTGACCTTCACATGCGCACCGTGTAGCATATCCTCTGTTGCTGCACACTTACAATAATAAATAAATAACAAATATAAAGAATTTCAAAAGATCCTTTCAATATCTGCTTCTTCATGCCACTTAAACCTCATCTTACTGGTGATGTCTGACTTCTCACCCTCATGGGCAATGAAGGTGCACAGAGAGGAAAGGCTTCTGTAATAGCAAAGGAAGAGGTGGTTGGAGGGAGCAGGGTGGAGAAGGGCATGGGAATTCTAGGAGGAAGAGGTTGCTAATGGAGTGGAATTCTGGAGGAGATGACAGCAACTGGTGTCCCAGGGACAGGAGGGGCCGCTCTGTCCTCAGTTTGGAAGGAGGGAGGAGAATGAGGAAGGGAAGTCAATTTGGGAGGCAGGAAGGTGGTGGAATTTCTCCCAGAGGGGCTTTCCACAGTGAAGAAGAACACAATGATTCTCTGTGGCGAGGAGGGGAGAGACGCATGGAGAATGCGAATCAGCTGGGTCCTGGTGTTGGTGGTGTTGTGCTGTGTGTGTGTTATGTGTGTGTATGTATGTGTATATGTGTGTGAGTGTGTGTTAGTATGTATGTGTATGTGTGAGTGTGTGTTGGTGTGTGTGTATGTGTGTGTTAGTATGTGTGTTAGTGTGTGTGTGTATGTGTGAGTGTATGTTAGTATATGTGTTGGTATGTGTGTGTGAGTGTGTGTATGTGTATGGTTTCCTTCCCTCCTTTCTTCTCCCCTCCTCTCTCCTCCCTTCTTCTCTGCTCTTTTTCTTAGTCCAAGCTGGTCTATCTCAGACTTCTAAATGCTAGATTCCATGTGGATATTTCTATTTCTGGCTTCAATGTGCTTTCCTTCATAGATGCTAAGCTATGAAGTTTAGGTTTTGTGGGGGTTTGAGTATGCATGGCCCAGGGAGTGGCACTATTAGGAGGTGTGACTCAAGAATAAAGATGAAAGAGAAAGTTGCTGGAATTGAGCAGCTTCAGGAGTGAGGAGGGCGGATCATCTGTGTGGAGACTGAGGCTGCTGGAATAGGTGGGAGCCGAGGACCTTCCTGCTAGGGTTCTTGTGAATGGGAAACAGTGGATAAGAGGTGGCCAGAAGGTGGCTGTGGCCTAGCAGGAAGTGGCTGCAGCTGAGGGAGGGAGGCACGTACAACCTCGGAGGATATTTTACCCAGGGATCTAGAAAGGGAATCAGCAGGGCATCTTCCTTTGCTTTCTGCGGCTGTGATGAACACTGACCCAAAGTAACTTGAGGAGAAAAGGGTTTATTTCAGATTCCAGGCCACATGGCATCAGTGAGGGAAACCATGGTAGGAGATTGAAGCAGGGACTAGAGGCAGGAACCCTGGTGCAGGGACTGAAGCAGAGACCATGGAGGAATGCTACACGCTAGCTTGCTTTCCCTGGCTTGCTGAGTTTCAGTTTTAACGTGTCCCAGGCCCATCTGTTCAGGGATGGCACCACCCAGAGTGGGCTGTGTCCTCCCACCTCATTCAGGAATCAAGACAATGCCCCCACAGACCCATGCACAGGCCAACTTGACAGAGGCAGTTACTCAACTTGAGAGTCCCTCTTCCCAGCTGTGTCTAGGTTGCTGTTAAGTTGACAAAAATTAGCTCAGAGACAGGGTAATGGAAAAGAAAGCTTAGAAAGGTGAGGGGACATCTGGGTGAAGAGAGGGAAACAGTTGAAAGTGGTGGTGGGGGGATGACATGAGAGGGCAGCGGGGGAAGGGGGCATGAGGAGAGAGGGCAATCACACACACACACACACACACACACACACACACGTGAAGAAACCCATCACTGTGCAGGCAGAGCTAAAGCGTCATTAAGATAAGTAAGGCCTTGCCAGTTTTGCAGCAGATATGTAAAGATTGAAAACTCAGGGGAGCTGGAAAGGTGGCTCAGCAGTTAAGAGTTCTGGGTGCTCTTCCAGGGAAACTGGATTCGATTCCCAGCACCCAGGTGGCAGAGTACATCAGCTGCAACCCCAGCCTCAGGAGATTTGACCTCCTCACTGGCCTCCTGGGTACTTCATACATGTGACTGCATATGCACATATATGCAGATGAAACACCCATACACATAAAAACCAATTGATGAACTAAAAGCTTGAAAACTTAGCAAAGAAAGGATGTATTAATGTGCCACCGAGTGCTGCTGTGGTGGTTTGAATGAGATGTCCCCGTAAGTCTTACCCATCTGAATTCTTGGTCCCCAGTTGGTAGCTATTTGGGGAGACTTAGGAGGTGTGACCTTGCTGGAGGAAGTTTGTCACTGGGACAGGCTTTGGGGTTTTAAGACTGTTTCCTGCTTGTAGTTCAGGATATGAGACTTCAGCTGCTGGCGAGCCACCTCCTGCAGCCTCTGCCCACCATGATGGACTCTAACCCTCTGGAACTGTTAGTTGCAGAATAAACTCTTTCTTCTGTAATTTGCCTTTTAACACAGCAACCAAGTTGTAACTAATGTAGCAGCTAGCTCAACTCATCATCAGGGCTCCCTAGCACTTGGGTTTCCAGTTTTTCCTGAGCATAATACAGCACAGAAGGGACCGTTGGGTACATGTGCAGTTATTGTGACCACCAGGAAAAGAAGAACCCTGACTTAGTCAAGGGCTGATGGAATTGTCTTGTTTCACTTATTCATGTAAAGGTTGATGACCATATTTTAAAAAGATTTATTTATTTTTATCTTATATGCATTTGTGAGTGTCTGCATGTGTGTGTGTGCATGTCTGCATGCGTGTGTGCACAGGTGCATGGCTGGTGCCCATGGAGGCCAGAGGAAGGTGTCAGATCTGGAATTGGAGTTGCAGATGGTTACAGACCTCCAAGTTGATGCTGGGAAAGGAACTCCATCCTTACACAAGGGCAGCCAGTGCTCTTGACCATGGAGTCATTTCTCCAGCCCCTGCTGATGTCTTTTAAATTCTGAGATCTTTTGCCAACTTTCCCTGCAGGAGGAGGTGACAATCAATAACCCCAGTAGCACAGCACAAGGCTGGAGTGCTGCTAACATGGGTTCAGTCTTCACTGGCTTCACAGGCACAAAAGGGTTTCAAGTCTACTGTTTGAGACAGAATCTTGCTGTGCAGCTCTGGCTGGTCGTCAGCTCACAGCCTTCACTGTCAGCTCCTGCCTTGCTTGGGTCATGGGCGTGTGTCACCATGCCTAGCCTGGCTTTGTGCCTCTATTCTTTTTCCTACCCCAGTTTGAGAGGTGCTGAGCAGTCCTTCATATTTGCAAGTAATTTTCTTTGTTATAATTGTATTTACTTTATTTATATATCATTTATTTATTTAGTATGTGTATGTGTGTACGTATGTGTATGTGTGTATACGTGTGTATGTGTGTATGTATATGTGTGTATGTATGAGTATTTATGTGTATATGGGTATTGTGTATGTATATGTGTGTATGTGTATATATATATGTGTGTGTGTATATATATGTGTGTATATATATGTGTGTATGTATATGTGTGTATGTGTACGTGTGTATATATATGTGTATATGTATATGTGTGTATGTGTACATGTGTATGTATGTATATATATGTGTATATGTATATGTGTATATGTATGTGTATATGTGTGTATGCATGTGTACATGCAGATGCCTTCAGGCACTCACAGAGGCTGATGGTATTGGCTCCCTGGAGCTAGAGTTGCAGGAAGATGTGAGTCACCTGACCTGAGTCTGGGAACTGAAATTGGGTGGTCTTAACCACAGATCCATCTCCCCCATCTCCCACGGTCCTAATCATCACCATTATTATTATTTTTTTAAAGTAATCTAGTGGTTCCAACTACTGGGGTTCAAATCTTAGCTTTTCTACATTTTAGCTGTGGGAGCTTGGGCAAGTGACTTAAATTATTTGTACTTCAATGTATTCTCTTCATATGAGGACCATACTGGGTTTGGTGAGACATGTCTATAATTCTAGCACTTAGGAAGCTGGGACGGGGTCATCAACAATCTGAGGCCAGCTTTGGCTACACGGTGACAGCCTGTCACAAAAGGTGGAGAGGTACAATACACCTCTGTGTCATAGGTTATATCATACGGACAAAATGGTTCAGTACGTTAAGCCGGCACATGCGCAGAAGATACCATGTAAACCACAGCCCACATTCTCCATGCCTGTTATGTTCTTCAGGATGGTGGTGTACAGTCAGGAAAGTAGCCTGCTGTCCATCACATCCTTCTCAGCCTGTGTCCCTCAGCTCCTTTGTGTTATGCTTGTATGCCCTGAAGTTTTTGTGTGTGCCACTATTAGAGATTGAGCATTGGTCCACATACATGCTGGTCACGCACTCTGCCATTGGCTACCTCCCCCAGTGGCTCACGCAGACTGCTAAATGGCTTTTAGTCTGATCAGCAGTCACAGTTCAAGATCATGAAAAAAAAAACTCCCCCCCCCCCCGGTCTAAGAATTAGAATGTGTGTTTTTTTTTTTTCTGGTCTTGAATACAAGTTATTATGTTTCTCCTGCTCTGTGAATGGAGCCACAATGTCCACTGGGCCAGGATTGCAGGGGCCAGGCATCCAGGTCAGGATTGGTGGATACAGGTAGTGCTAATAATCTGTGCTCACTGCTGTTGGTGGTTGGGTTCCAGAGGATGCTTAGCATAGTAGCCAAGAGAGTCAGGGGACAAGCAAAGTTTACACTTGGCATCGCTTAGTGTGAGTGTGAGTGTGAGTGTGAGTGAGTGTGTATGGTATGTGTGAATGTGTGGTGTGTGTTTGAATATGTGTGTGAATGTGTGTGTGTGAATGTGTGTATGTGAGTGTGTGTAGCCTCACTGAGTTAGGCAGAAGACAATGGAGGAGTTTGTGGGGCTAAGGCAAAATATAGGAGGTAGTCTCTCTAAGGTCTGCATGTGGTGAGAGGGGAGGGGAAGGAATGGGTAAGAGAGAGAGAAAGAGAGAGAGAGACAGAGAGAGACAGAGAGAGACTGGGTTCAGATGAACCACTAGGCTGTGAACTCTTTTGGGGCAGGAATTTGATGGGAGGTGTGGTGTCAGGGGCTGGCAGCCCTCTGTGAAACACTTCAAAGGACATTTGTGTGTGTGTGTGTGTGTGTGTGTGTGTGTGTGTGTGTTGCCTCCACCTGGCACTGAGTGGCCTCTCAGGTTGGTCTGGGAATGTGGGAGCAGGAGGAATCTAGCTAGCACTGGAGTTTTAAAGAATGTTCCAGGGAGGGGTAAGAGGCCCAGGGCAGATGTGGGGTAGGCTCAGGAATGAGGAAGTATTTCTCAAGCCTGTGTGTGGTGGTTATAGGGGGCCGAGGCCTGGACTGAAGTGCCCAGGTACTTTTGTCTGTGTGCTTCCCAGCTCTTGTTAGACCCTCATCCTGAAGGAGCTGTGGCTGAGGGGGCCAGGACCCGTCCAGGTCAGCGCACTAGCTGTGCCCTGCTGGGGCTCAGCTTGAGAAAGAGAAGGAGCTCTTGGTGTGGGTGAGAAACAACCTCCAAAGTGGGGGATGGGTGGCAGGGGCTGTAGCAGGATGGAAAGTGGGGTGCAGAGGGGGACAAAGGACTGAGGAAGCACCTTGAGGGGTAGGGAGTCTCCTTGAGAGCTTAGGGTTGTCTACCTGAAAAGGCAAAGCAGGAAGAATATGACATTCCCATCCTCCCCACCTAGGACGCCCCTAAAGGACCAGTCTCACTGCATGGAGCCAGAGGTGGGCTAAAGGCTGTCCAAGTGAGTCTGGGAAAACTGGAAGTCCAGGAGCACTCCGAGGAGCACTGAGCACACCACCACGGGTTACCACAGAGGCCAGTTTTAGTTGATTCCCTTGTCAGGCATAGCCTAGTGGGTTTGTAAGCAGGAAAAATGAGGCAGAGCAGGGAGGAACGTCTGGATGTGAACGGGAGACAGGACACACACATGTGCATACAAATGTGTTCAGTTGTGAATCCAGACCCCCCATGCACAGACTGCACTCATATACACTCACACTAGTGTGTTAGGGGTATGAGGGCACAGAAGGGTACGCACAGCCATCCCAGGAACCCATACAGTAGTTTGAGGAGGGGGTGAGGCAAGCCCTCTGAACTTGGATGGTGGGGAGGGCGCAGTTACTGAAACAGCTCTTCCCAGTAAGGATCGTCACAGGGCCAGGTTACTCAAGAACTGAGCTGAGCTCTCCAGTAGCAGCTGGGCCAGGAAGGAGAGTCCTAGGAAGCCTAGGGCTTCCCCAGCCAGTGGGTGAGGGGTTTCAACTTTCAGCAGGAGCTAAAGTTTGTCAGGCACTTCCTTTTGTAGCACTTGGCTTTCCTACTGGCCTCAGGAATCTAGGTATTCACTCCTCATACCTGCTCTAGGAAGCCTTCTCCTGCCAATTGTAAGGTGGTCTCTTTGCGGTCCAGAGATTTCTGGGCTGTGGGTATCTTGGACAACTTGCCTGAGGTGTGGGTGTCTCACGACGGCGTCTCGGCCTCCTGCAGACACTTCCCGAGTGGACGAAGAGCCTTGGGCGGCGGCTGGGGGCGGTGCGAGGGCAGAAGGCAGGCGGACAGGAAGGCCCTGGCTGCAGAGAAAGGTGGCCAGCGGCCAGCCCCGCCCTGTCCCCACCTGTGTGCGCTCAGCCTCCGCCCCGCATGGAGGAATAAAAGGTCGCAGACTGCCTGAGGTCAGGGAGTTCGCGCTGCTCCTCGCCTCGTCCAGCCAGCTGTGTCCAGCCGCTATGTCCATCCACTTCAGCTCTCGCTCCACTGCTTACCCGGGCCGCGGGGCTCAGGTGCGCCTGAGCTCGGGCCGCGCCAGCTTCGGCAGCAGGAGCCTCTATGGCCTGGGCTCATCAAGGCCTCGTGTGGCCGTGCGCTCCGCTTATGGGGGCCCGGTGGGCGCTGGCATCCGCGAGATCACCATCAATCAGAGCTTGCTGGCGCCGCTGAGTGTGGACATCGATCCCACCATCCAGCAGGTGCGCCAGGAGGAGCGCGAGCAGATCAAGACCCTCAACAACAAATTCGCCTCCTTCATCGACAAGGTGAGACAGCCTCAGTCGCACGGTTCTTTCCGGCCACGCCTTGCCCTGGGAGGCTGGTGTAGGTCTCTTTCCTCTTGTGTCTTCGGTGGGCTCTGTATAGTACTTCTCCTTACACCCTCCTTTAGTCTCCAAACTCCGCTCTGCCAACAAATGGCCTTGGGCCCCTCCCTTTCCTCAAGGACTCAAGGATTGCCCCCAAGTTCTCTCCAGCTTCCATAGTTGACTGGTCTCGGGGGATTTGGAGCCACTTTGTAACAGGTGTGAGGCTAGGAGCTCTGGAGGCCAAGGCCAGCAGTTAGTTCTTTGGTGTCTGGGTCCCTTTCCCTGGGAGGAGGTTGTGAGGAGTCAGGAATGGGGTGGGATGACTCCTCCTTTCTCCATGGGAGAACTTTGTATCTGAGGTAGATGCTGAGAATAAAGGCCTGGCGGAGGGAGGCTTCTGCCCTACTTACCTGCCCGTTCCTCTACCTTTTTTGTTGGTAGGAGGTAAGGTTACCTCTGCCTTTGCAGATGGCTCTGTGGGAGACTGGGACTTGGGAGAGGGGCCCTTTGGAAGGTATCTCCCTGGCTGTCCATCCCAGTCATTCATGGGCATCTAGGAAGCTGAGGCCTGCAGTCCTGCCTGTCCCTCTGGCTAGGACCAATCCCTTGCTTCACCGTCTCCCTTCCAGTCCTCCTGCCTGTACCGTTCTGTCCCAGAAATCCTTAAAAGAAACTTCCCAGACTGCTCTAGCCCCACTTCCTGCTCTATGCTGAGCTGTGCCATCCTAATCCAGCTCATGATTCCTCAGGCTGCTGGTTTCAAGGGCTTTTCTTGCCTCCCACCTTCAGGCTGAGATAAGAGGAAGGAGAGAAGATACTGAGGAAGAAAGAAAAATTCCAGCGTGGAAGGAGGGGCCAGTCCAGTCAGTCCCCTAATACCCTCTCACCCCCAGCTTCAGAGAAGAAAGGGGCTATTTAAGGGGCAGAGGTAGAAAATACCATTGAAGCAGAATTGGCTAGGAACAGTGTACTCCACTAAGCCAAGCACATCAACTCCATGGCTTACACTTGAAATAGGGTCCTAGGGATGAGGGGTAAGCACAACTAGTGGGCACATGGGCTCTGCTGCACAGTGGTTCCAGACTTTTCAACATCTGTGGTAGTAGAGTCTGGCCCCTCAGGTTCCTCCTCTTCCACACCCCTCCAGGTACGCTTCCTGGAACAGCAGAACAAGATGCTGGAGACCAAGTGGGCGCTGCTGCAGGAACAGAAGTCAGCCAAGAGCAGCCAGCTTCCCCGAATCTTTGAGGCTCAGATTGCTGGGCTGAGGCAGCAGCTCGAGACACTGCAGCTGGATGGGGGCCGCCTGGAGGTGGAACTGCGGAACATGCAGGATGTGGTGGAAGATTTCAAGAATAAGTAATGTCCCTGGTGCCTTTTGGAGGATCCCAGCCCTGGGGACAGTATGCCTCTCACACACAGACCCTCCACAAGTGTCCCTGGTTCAGACCTGGTCAGGGGTCAGAGTGCACAGCTGCTCAGCACTGGAATGGCTGGAGCTATGGCCTTTGTTGACACAGTCCCTGCCTCACCTCTCCTTCTTGCCCCCAGGGGCTGTTGCTGGGACATTCTGGTCATTTTTTCCCTCAGCTTAGTCAGAAATTACCCTGTCTACCCTGACAGTGCTAGTTCCTTTTTTGGTGCCTAAGTCCCTAGGCACCATGAGTAGAAGGTGTCCTATGACTGGAATGCTTCAGAACGTATAGCCCTCACAGATTATTCTAGGACAGCCTTTCCCACCTCATGCAGATGAAGAATTGGAAACCAGACTGTCTATGGGACTTAGTCAAAATCACATTGCAGGTCACAGGAAACTTGTTCTTGAAGTTGGGTCCTTAATTCCCAGGAGGGGCCAAAGAGCTGATATGAGAAGGAAAGAAACAGATGGAGTTAATGGTTTTGCATGACACAGCAGGGCTCAGGGCAAACTAGGGACGGAGCCACCAGAGACAGGAAGCCTGGGATTTGTGGGTACCTTTGAATGTCCCCGAAAACTCTTTTTTTCTCACTGAACAGAAAGCAAAGCCTAAGACTTGAGCGGGGCCCCTCCCCTGTTCCCCTCCTCCCCTGCCCCTGAGCACCGGGGACAGCTAGTGTGCTCTGTGTGTTGTTGTGTGACTAAGAGGGACCAGGCATACCAGCTCTGACCGGAGGAGAACAAACAGGACCTCTGGGGAGTGTCTCCCACCAGCTGCTTCCCTTGGGCAAAAGTCAACAGACAATCTCATAGAAGGTGGAACCAGACAGGTGCAGGGCAAGAGGATTCTGGGTAGCCAGCCAGCCCCTATTGTCAGGCAGTCAGCCCACACCCAGCCCCCCTCACCTCAGAGCAGCCGGCTTCTGTGAGCTTCAGGTAGGACGAATGAGGGACAGGCAGCAGGCACAGGGAAGGGGAATGGCTGCCCTGAGAGCTCAAGCCTATTTGGAGCCCAGCAACCCAGCCCCAAGGTGGAGCTTCAGAGAGCCTTGCAGATGTAGCTTCTGTGAGACTGAAGTACCACTCTGGATGTGTGAATGTCCCCAGCCTGGCTCCTGGCTGGCGCCCTGCTTTCTACCAAAGCCGTTCATCCAGGCTGCCTCCTGCCAGTCTCAGCAGGCAATTCCTGCGAGCGCCTGAGCTCTCAGTCCTTCATCCCCACCTTCCCACCTGTCCTTACATTTTCTTTTGATTCTTCCCTACAAACACACTGGAACAGGCAAATGCATACTCTTCCCGTTTGCCCTGCTTGCAGAAATCCTCCCAAAGCCAGGTGCCAGCTCCTTCAGAGGAGGAGGAGGGATTTGGGGGAAAGATGTAGGCTCTACCATCCAGTGTGGCCTGGCTTTTCAGGACTTCATGTGCTTTGTCCTGACTCATCAAGCTTCTCCCCTTTGAGCTTCCTCTTCGCAACTCAGGGGTGGGCCTACCTAGTGGTCAGGCTTGTGTTAGCTGTGGGGAGTTAAGCTAGGGATTGTCCCTTTGTAGTACAGTGACCTGGGCTGGTGACCTGCCTCTGTGTTTTCAGTTCTGACAATTACAGTACTATATTGTGGGGCTGTTGGGAGGGTGTGTGTGTGTGTGTGTGTGTGTGTGTGTGTGAGAGAGAGAGAGAGAGAGAGAGAGAGAGAGAGAGAGTTATCCCACAGGAAGTGCACACCAGTGCAGGCTCCATATACAGCCCCTAAGCATGGCTATGATTGCTCTCCCCATCAGTAGCTGCAGCCTTTGGCGTCTAATTCATATACATTTCCTAACCCCCTTCCCTCCATGCCGAGACTTAGAACCTTGGAACTCTGCATGGAGGTGAGAGAAATTATGTTTTGTAGCCCTGACCCCTGCTCTCTGAGGTGTGTCACTGAGTGTTGTGTGTGAGTGCTTGGGGGCTAAGCTGTATGTTACCCTCCCACCTCCCCCTGCAGGTATGAAGAGGAGATCAACCGACGCACGGCTGCTGAGAATGAGTTTGTGTTGCTGAAGAAGGTGAGGGGCAGAGGTACTAGAGGGCCATCTCATACACAGGATGGGACCCTGGCTTTACCACAGGGCTAGGTCTGTGGTCAAGGCCTGCTTTGGACTAAACAGGGAATGATAAGCTTGGAAAAGTCTCAAAGCCACACCAGAGCAGCACAGCCCCTGTTCGCATGCTGTGTGCTCATGTGTGTTTGTGTGTGTGTCTCCGTGTGAGTGTGTGTATATGTGTGTGTCTGTATGTGTGTGTCTGTGCATGTCTGTGTCTATATGTGTGTGCATGTTTGTGCGTATGTGAGTCTATATGTGTGAGTGTGTGTGTTGTATGTGTGTGTCTCTGTGTACATGTGTATGTGTGTCTTTGTGTGTATGTGTGTATATATATGTGTGTATATGTGTGAGTGTGTGTTGTATATGTGTGTGTGCATGCATATCTCTGGTGACTGAATAGAGTTGTTTCCAGGCCTTTAGCATTAGAACTAAGACCAGAAGATGGAAGTTTGATAGGGAGCTCTTAGGCTCACAAAAGCAACTCTCTGCTAGGGGTTGCTCCAGACTCCATGGCTCTTGGGTGGCCTCAGATGTTTCCAGAGTGAACAGTAAACTATCTTGAAGCAAGATGAACTCTCTGACCCTGGAGGCATGCAGGTGACTTTTGGAAAGCTGCAAAAGCACCTTTGGGGGATTTGTGCTACCTGCCAGTTAGAATTCTGAGTCCAAACTCTCTCATCAAGCAGCTCTGTGTTCCAAGTCCTGCTGCAGGCAGAGCGGGACCTTGAAGACTCACGAGTCTTCCAAGAAAGGGTAGGTCAGAGAGTACGAAGGCTAGTCTTCATTGCCAGCTTGACTGCATTTAAAATCACCCAGGAGTTGGATGTGCTAGTACATACCTTTAATTCCAGTGCTTGGTAGGCACAGGCAGAGGACTGCTGTGGGCCCGAGGCCAGCATGGACTACACAGTGCATGCCAGGCCAGCCAGGGCTACACAGGAAGACCTGCTTTTCAGTTATATCATTATCAATCACTTGTAAGATTGGTGAGGTGTACCTTTGGGTGTCTCCAGAGAGGGCTGACTGAGCGAGGACCATCTGTCTTGAATATGGACAACACCATCTGATGGATGGGCTAGGACCCTGGGCAGAAAGGAAAGAGAGAGTGGGAGAGAGGGGGGGGGCACAGACAGTCAGACACACATGGGGGGTGGAGACAGAGACAGACAGATAGATAGAGAGAGGGGGAGATGGAAACAGACACAGAAAGAGAGAGGGAGAGAGACAGAGAGACAGAAAGAGAGACACAGAGAGAGACAAAGACAGACAGAGACAGACATACATGGGGGAGAGACAGAGAGACAGACACACACACACACACACACACACACACACACACACACACACACACAGAGAGAGAGAGAGAGAGAGAGAGAGAGAGAGAGAGAGAGAGAGAGAGAATAAAGAATTCCCTCCCTCTTCTGGTCAGCCATGACATGAGCTGCTGTGCTCTTTGCTGGGACTTCTGAGATCTGGAGTCTTTTCACCTTTACTTGCTTCTGTCAGGCATTTTGGTCACAGTGATGCAAATGCACTCTCAGAGACCCTAGCTCCCAAATGGGCTTTACCTGTGGCTCACCTGCCTTGGAGTCACCCCGTGATTCAGCAAACCAGGCCAGCTTGAGTTGCTCGTCTTAGGAGGGCAAAGGGCGTCTGAATGATTGGTGCTGTGCTCGCATGGGCTGTGAAGTCGAGGCTTTCAGTGCGGCCGTGACTTGTTCCAGGTCACACAGTCAGGGTCCCGTCCACCTCACGAAGCCCTTGGGAGTTGGGTACATGTTTGGGTTGGGCTCAGTTTTTTGGGGGGGCTGCAGGTGTTGTTGGTTCCAGGGGTGCATGGGAATGTCACCCATCCAGCAAGCAACCTGGAGAGCCTGGGGAAGCAGGGACATTTTGTCCTGGAAACTTGGGCAGGATTGGCTAACCTGCCGTCGTCTCCGAGGACTGTTTTCTGTCTTGAGGACTTGATGTCACTCTGTCCTGTCTCTCCACCCCAGGATGTGGATGCCGCCTACACGAACAAGGTGGAGTTGGAGGCCAAGGCGGACAGTCTGCAGGATGAGATCAACTTCCTCAAGACCCTTCACGAGACAGTGAGTTCCAGGGTGGGTGGGTGGCATGTCTCCTAGCCCGAGGAAGGGGATAACAGTGGATGCCATCTGGCATCTAGCCTTGGGAAGGAGGTACGATGGCATCATCTGACAGAGGTTTGACTGGGACAGGGCACCAAATGCTTCTTTGGTCTCTCAGATGTAGCCTTTACGGGATCATCCAGCCTCCATTAGGTCTAGAGCTGGTGCTTACATGCATGTTACTGTCAGGAGTGAGGGTCTTTAGGCTGTTCATAAAATCAAGCTCAGGGTCGGTCTTCCCATCTTTGACTTGTGTTATGTATATGTAGCTGGCTGTATATGATGTATATGTATATGATGTATATATGTATACACACACATATAAAACTACTCTACGTGACACAGTCTCTTCTCATTGGTGGCAGTAGTTCATACCCATTGCAAATAATACGGAAAAGCAAGTCATAAAATTGAAAACAGATTAATTAATAAACTGTGTCTATATTTATCTTTTTTCGACCGCTGTGCGCCTGTACGCACACACACACACTCAGACATGCGTCCGCACAGGTTTTGAGATAGAATCTGATTGTTTCACCCAGACTGACCTTGAACTCATTATACAGCTTACACGGGCCTCCAACTTAGGATCCTTTAGCCTTAGCTTCCTAAGCTAGGTTTAGAGATGTGAGCCACCATGACTGGCTAAAATATGTGCTCTAAGAAAATCAGTCCCATGTTCTTTCAGATGACGGCATACTGCAGACATGCTTGCCTGCCTGTAAACACAGCTGTGCTGTGGTTTCCAAGGCTGCAGAATGTCACATGGTGGAATAAGAATGGTTTCAGTATCTCTACTGGCTCCTGTTACATTAGACTTGTATCCTGAGGGGACCACATTGTCTAATTATCTCTTTTTAATCCTATCAGACTCTGATATTGAGATGCTAGCAGCCAGGGTGGGCAGAACTGTGTGGTATGTGCTGGGTCCGTGCCCCTTATTACCTGGCCATTCTGCCCACTCCAGGTGGGGTAGGTTCTACTGTGGTCTGGGAACAGGATAGATCATGTCCCAGGCATGCATCCCAGTGTTCTGTCTGGTCCCTGCAGGAGTTAGCAGAGCTGCAGTCGCAGATCTCAGACACATCTGTGGTGCTGTCCATGGACAACAGCCGCTCCCTGGACTTGGATGGTATCATTGCTGACGTCAAAGCCCAGTATGAGGAGATGGCCAACCACAGCCGGGCAGAGGCTGAAGCTTGGTACCAGACCAAGGTGTGTGGCTCCCTGGGGTATCTATCTCTCCTCTTTCTGCTAGGCTCTGGGTGCTCCTCACCTTGTCTCCAGCCTTCAGGACCTGTCAGACACCAGTGGCTAAGGCCATGGTATACTCTGGAGTTCAGAAAGAAAGGTGACAAGGCTAGCCCCTGCCTTAGGTGAGAACCCAGGATGATGGGGCACAGGAAGAGGAATGAGGCACACACAGATCGATGGCATTCGGTTTCATAGTGACAATCGGGCAGGGCTAGGAGGAGTGTTAAATGGCCTGTCACCTCCACACACTTAGCCCACAGAACAGCCCTTTTATGTGTGCAACACTATTACGGTTGTTCTAAACACAAGGAAGTAGGCACAGAGAGGCTTGAGCGAGCTTCCAGCTCTACACAACTAATTTGTGGAAGAGCAAGGTACTGGATCCTGAAGTCCAGCGTTCCAGGTCCAGGAGACTTGAATGTTGCTACAGAGTCAGAACAGCAGAGAGCAATCTGCTAAAGAAACGGGAGAGACTCTGGAGGAAGCCAGAAGTCAGGTTTGAAGGGAGTATAGGGCATGGATCCCCGTAGTATGCACGGGTAAAAACTCAGTCTTGGACTCTTGCTCTCAGATTCTGAGTAGGAGAGGTCGTAGTGTCCTGTAGTGTGACTTTGAGGGGTGTGGACGTGGACGGGGTTGGGCAACGGTGGTGGCTGAGAGGCAGCACCTTTTCTTGGGAATGCAGGCTGGAATCTGTGGATGGGGAGAGGGTCCAGTGGCTGGCTGTGATGGTTCACCGTGCCGTAACTGTGTTTCTGGGCTTTCAGTTTGAGACACTCCAGGCCCAGGCTGGGAAGCACGGGGATGACCTCCGCAACACCCGGAATGAGATTGCGGAGATGAACCGCTCTATCCAGAGGCTGCAGGCAGAGATTGACACCTTGAAGAACCAGGTGGGAACCCGCTCTCCTGTCCTGCTGAAAGTGGGAGGCAGCTAGTCAGGTCAGGTCAGGGTCAGAGTGAGTCTGGGAGGCCTGGGCCCAGGTGGGTGCAGCTCACATCTCAGGTCCTTAGTGAGACCTACAGGTGGAGTGAGGTTGGCCAGACCCTGGCTTAGGGTTGAACCTGGTAAGAGTCATTCATGGTTGGGCATGGAGCCTGTGGACGGGACCTCCAGCTGCCTGCCAAAGATGACGCTGAGCTCTCTGCTCCTAGTTCTGGGGCTTACAGCACACCTATCAGAAGTCCATACATGTCTGTCCGTCCGTGTCTCCCCCCCCCCCCATCTTCATTCTGGATGACACCCCTCCTCCTTTTGATCAGGCCATGCTAGCCATGCTTCCTGAAGCTGGCTTTTACTGAACATTTATGCTCCAAGCCCTTTCCATCCAGCTGGAATGTGATTCTCCCAGCTCTGGCTATGGCCGTTGCTTCCTCATCCCTGGGGTTTAGGACCGGAGCCCCCTTGTGGAGGATGGCTTCTTTAAATACCCGGCATCACACCAACAGCCCATCTGAAGTTCTTTGAAGCACTAGAGGGTATGAGGCTATTATTAAGGTTCTGGCAGTTTTCACTTGGCTGGAATTGCATACTCCTTGAGAGCAGAAGCCATCTGTCTGGCTCACTGGTCCTGTCTTCTGGAACCCGTCACACCATAGGGACGAAAGCCTCGGAGCAGAGGCTGAGAGCACAGCAAGTTGGTTGGAAGTCAGAATTGGGGGGTGTTGATGAGGGAAGGCTCCCCTAAGTCCTGGTGGAGGTGCTTAGGACAGTTCAATCAGAGCAGGTGTCTGCGATGGGGGTGCAGCAGCTGCAGTGGGAATATGGGGATGATTTACCCAGAAGTCCCTGAGCCCTGTAGGCTGGTTTGTACACAAAGGTGGCTGCTTGGATGCAGCATGGAGAGTAGCTCTGTACTGAAACAGTCAGGACTTTTGGCCAGGATAGGAGGCTCAGGGGAACAAGGGCGCTTTCTCAAACCTTGTCACCTTCCCCATATCCATCCACTTTCGAGTGATCTTACTCAGACAGCTATCACAACTGCGGGCCTCGAG
The DNA here is from genome assembly GCF_000001635.26 of Mus musculus. Classification (NCBI taxonomy): domain Eukaryota; kingdom Metazoa; phylum Chordata; class Mammalia; order Rodentia; family Muridae; genus Mus; species Mus musculus. Next base: position 101,421,702 of record NC_000081.6, read on the forward strand.
GGGCTGGGAAGAGTCTCTGGAAGCAGTGGGCTGGCCCTGGCCCAGGGGACATTAGTGTGAGAGGAATCCTCTGAGTGGTGCCCATGGAGTAGAGAGGCAGACTACAGCTGAGAGAAGACCCTAGGGTGGAGAGGGGTCCTTGGCAAGGGTGGAGAAGCTCTTGGCTGGGGTGTAGGGATGGGAAGGTGAGACCACTCTTGTGAGTGGCTGTGTTAGCCATCTATCTACCCATGTGGAAAAAATGCCCGAGAACCAACTTAGAGGAGAAAAAGAGTCATTTTGGTTCAGTTTTAGTGGCCGATCACTGAGCATAATCACTTTGGGTGGGTGGCTATGCAGAACATCATGGCGTGTATGTGTGTGTGGACGGAGAGAAGGATCAGGGTCCCTCATATCCCTCATGGGCACATCCCTAGTGACCTCAGTTCTGTCCACCAGGGCTGTCCACTAAAGGCCCAACTCCCCCCAGTAAACCCCGTCAGCTGGGACAGGACCTTCAACACATGGGCTTTTGTGGCACAATCAAGACTCAAATGACAGAAGCTCCCAAAACAGGGGCAGCCTCAATGCTCATGGCAGACACCAGCTCACGGGAGCTGTGTCACCTTGCCCCAACCTACAGGGTATACAGTCTCTGATCCAAGCCTTCCATTCACACATGCTTCTTGTTTTATCTTATTTTTTTTTAAAAAAAATACCTTTTAATTAAAATGTAGTTACATCACCTCCTCCTTCCAACTTCTCCCACATTCCTGTCCATTTTCTTTTAAATTGCTGGTTTCCGTTTTAAAGATGGCATCTAGTTCTTGTTATCTGCTGGCATCTGTGACCCAGTCAGGATCCCATGGCCTGGGAGCTCTGGCGGGGGTAGAGGGGTGGGAGGGACAGGTGCTAGGGTTTGTAATCTATAGCAATATTGATTGACAATGTGGTGTGTTCTAGGTATCTATCAGGTTAAGACTTTGCACAACTCTCCTTTTTAAAAGACTCTTAAAATTATAATTAAAAATTTGAGGCTTATATTTATTTATTCGCTTTATTTCATTTGTATGAGGATCCTGCTTTCATGTACATATATATATATATATATATATATATATATATATATATATATCACATGCATCCTAGGACTGACCTTTGGGACAGTTGTGAATGTCCATGTGGGTGCTGGGAATTGAACCTGGGTCCTCTGCAAGAGCAACAGTACTCTTAAACACTGAGCAGTCTCTCTAGCCTGACTTTGTGTGTCTTAGCTTATCACACCCTCGCAGTAACCCTATGAAGTAGATGATGCTGTGACCATTACTATTTTAGAAGGAGGAGAAGGGGTTAATTCACCCAAGGCTTACACCACTAGAAAGTAGCAAGGCCAGCACCAGACCCTGAGCACTGGACCTCACATCCTTGTGTCTAACCTTCAGCATTCCCTGGTATTCAGGGGAGTGGGCAGGGACAGTAAAGCCATCCTCAGCGAGATGGGCAGGCGCTTGCTGCAGAATGGGTTGGTGGGAAGGCAGCAAGCAGTCAGCTTGCTGGCTTCTCACTCATGGCTTCACTACTGCCCACAGCGTGCCAAGTTAGAGTCCAGCATCGCAGAGGCTGAGGAACAAGGGGAGCTGGCAATCAAGGATGCTCATGCTAAGCAGGGGGAGCTGGAGGCTGCCCTGCAGAAGGCCAAGCAGGATGTGGCCCGGCAACTTCGAGAGTACCAGGAGCTCCTGAACACCAAGCTGGCGCTGGACATTGAGATCGCCACCTACCGCAAGCTGCTGGAGGGCGAGGAGAGCCGGTGAGAGAGACAAGCTAATCAGTCAGACAAGCTATGTGTTAAGTCCTGGGGGTCGGTGAGGTCTGTCCTTGTTATTGATAGATCTACAGGCATCCCCTAGGTGCCCCTCCTCTGCAGGGCATAGGGTGAGAGGGTGCACAAAACTTACGGTTGCTTCTTCTTCTTCTTTTTTTTTTTTTGAGACAGGGTCTCTCACTTTAGCCCTGGCTGTCCTGGAACTCACTTTGTAGACCAGGCTGGCCTTGAACTCAGAAATCCGCCTGCCTCTGCCTCCCAAGTGCTGGGATTAAAGGCGTGTGCCACCGCGCCCGGCCGGTTGCTTCTTAGCCCTGTAGAAAATGTCCTCTTAGAACAGTGGTCCTTCCTGAAGCTGTGACCCTTTAATTCCTCATGCTGTGGTGACCTCCAACCATAAAATTACTTTCATTTCTACTTCATAACTGTAATTTTGCTACTGTTATGAATCATAATGTGAATATCTGATGTGCAGGATATCTCATATTTGACCCCTGGGAATGGGTCCTTTGACTCCCAACACTTCAAGACCCACAGGTTTAAGAACCACTGTTCTAGAAGGAAAGGCTATGTGTTAAGTCCCACATGGGGCCATTAGCAGGTCTTTTTAAAAAATAGTTTACTTCTTGGTATGTGTATGTGTAAATGTGTGTTTGGTGCGTGTGTCTGGTGTATGAACACGTGTGTGCACAGGTTCCCACATCCAAGCCGATGCTTGGAGGCCAGGGGAGGGTGCCAGTGTCCTGCTCCGTGTCTGCCTGATTTTGAGAGAAGGTCTCTTACTGAACCATCAGCTATGGATGAACTGGGTTTACCTGAATGGGGGGCTGGAAATGAAAAGGATGGGGTATGAGAGAAGGATGAAGCCAAGACAAATTTCTGATCAAGGTTCAAAGTTTAATAGTCAGCACTGTATTTATATAGGGAGAGCCCACAGACCCATCCTTCCTTTCAGCTGGATTGAGTTGCAAAGCAAGCTCAGCAGGCAGTCTACTCCTGTAGGAAATTTACTCCACCTGGGTCCTTAAGGTCCAACCTCACGAAAGCATTTAAGGTCTATTTAGCCTGCTCAAGTCTGGGGGGAACTGCACTTGATCCTCCTATCTTCCAGCTGCTCCCTCATAGCATTGTGGTTACACACACACACACACACACACACACACACACACACACACACACACCTGGCTTTTTTTGTTTCTGGGGAGTCAAATTCAGGTCCTCATGCTTGTTCAGCAAGTGCTCTTACTCTCTGAGCTGTCTTCTCAGCCCCTAGTGGGGCTCTCTTACTTGGTTCTCAGCATGTATTCAGGAAGGCAGGTCAGGAGCATTGCCTCCAGGGTCTACAGAAGGACAAGCTGTGGTTCAATGAACCTCAGAAGGACAGTGTAATATGCAGTTGAAGCCTGCTGATTCCTGACCATGGATGTCCACAGGGCCCCCACGGGGCTAGGCTGCTTTCATGGCTAACTGGGCTAACCATGTGGCACTCGGTGTGCTGAGAAGATTTCCTCTGTCCCCAGAGCTGTTTGCACAGTCACCTGCAGTGATAGCAGGGGCTGGCAGGGGTTGGGCTGGCTTCCGGCAGGACAGAGCACTTCAGTCTGAGGCTGGTTTTGTTCTTACTCCCTCAGTGGCTGATTGCTTCTGCTGACTACGAAGGCGGTGCCCTGGGGATGGTTGGAATTTGGAGAGGCATAGGCATGGGAGTAGACTTGTTAGTTTCCACTTGTTGGAACCCAGCATAGAGTCAGATGATATGTAAGCCATGTTTCTACCCTCAGGGAGGAGGTGCATAAATCATGGAGATAAAAACATCTGCAAAGGGAGAGTGTTTATAGACCAGGAACATGCACTTTAACATTTATTATTACTATTATTATTATTATTATTAATTATTAACATTTAATATGTATTTGCTTGCACTTAAAGAAATCCTAATTTAAAAAAAAAACGTGTGTGTGTGTGTGTACATGCCACAGTGTGTCTGGGTGTGAAGGTTTTGGGAGTAGATTCTCTCCCTCCATCATGTGCTTGGACTCAGGCTGTCAGACTTGGTAGGTATGCTCTCTTACCCGTGGAGCCATCTACTTGGCCCCTGGAACTTGCATTTGTTGTTGTTGTTGTTGTTGTTTTTAATACTAAGTTTAACAGGAGAACTTTTTCTTTCCTGAGCATTATCTGAGCATTATTCTTGAGCTGTATGTGTGTAGGTGAGGATGAATCGAATGGCTAGGAAGGCAGGGGTGTGTTGGGGCAGAAAGCCAAGGTGGTAGGAGGAGGGGGAAACATGGTTGAGGGTGCAGGTCAGATGTAGAGGAAGACTGTGTGCCCTATTCAGTATAATTTATTACATTATTTATAAGTACTTTTATTTAACTCCCTGGCTTCTTTGTGGGAAGAGGAACTAAACATCAGAGGCCCCCGGGAAGGCCAGCTGACTGCTACTCAGGCGGCTGCATCTGAGACACCTCTCTCTGAACCTTCTTTCTACTCATACGCCACCCCCCTCTTGATTTTTCCTGTTTTAAATCCCTCAACCCCTTAGTGATTCCTGGGCACATTGGGGACTGTGCTGCTCTGAAGCTTTCTTAATTGTTACGAGTTTGTGTTCTTTGAGATACAATGTTGCAAATAGAGTCACAAAATCAACATATACATAGAATTAGAAAGGAAAAATCAAATCAGTCACTCTTCCTTGGACCTTAGGTCTCTTTCCCCTGAGCCCATTAGACAGTACACTGGGCATTCTGACATGGAATTGCTGCTTGACAGGGTCCTGACCTTGACTGCTCCACCTTCTAGCAATTTCTATCATTTGATCCAGCATCCTGGAAGTGCCCAGAAAACCCGTCTCTTCTTCCCTCCTCAGTTTAAGGCTGCCTAGGCGTCAGTCCCCTCCCCATCAACATAAGGTGTCTCTTACCCAAACCAAGCAAATTGAACCCCAAGGCCAAGAGCTTGTTGACAATGGGACTCTGAGTCACCAAACAAACACACCCAGCTGTCTCAGACAGATTTTTAATTTCCACTGCAATACCTGTTTCAGGCCCACGGGCTTCTGAAAGCCACCCCACCTGCCCCCACCCTCAAAGTCCTGGCTGGGGCTGAAGTTAGTCAGTCAACAATTCATTAATTATTTCAGCACCTATTAAGTAATTGTTAATTCCAGGCCTCATGCTAGGGGCTGGACACAGGAGTCTGCAGGCAACAGCCCATTCTGAGAGCTTCTGGTGAGGAAGGGCAGAACGGCTCGCAAACAATAAGCATGACAACTGTTTCCCAAGCCCTAGGTGCTCAGGGCTGGTAGGGAAATTGAGTGCAATGCATCAGTCTTCACACATAGACCTGCCACCTTGGTTCTGGAGGTAGGAACAATTTAGAGGTGAGACATGGAGCGACTGTGGTACATGGCATGTAGTTGGCTGGGAGAGGGGTCTCTCAGGTATTTTCAAACAAGGCTAAGGGCAAGCTGGGAACAAGGAAGGATGGACATTCTGCTTAGAGGCTCGAAGCAGGTGGCCAGTGGTGCTAGCTCAGCACTAAGGTAAGAGCTGCTTTCACAGATCTGTCCTCTGCCCCACAGGTTGTCTGGAGACGGAATGGGACCTGTGAATATCTGTAAGTTCTTGGTCACACCTTGAACTGTGTAGACCTAGCTGGGTCTCTGGCAGGGTAGATTGGCCCAAAGGTCTGGCTTGTGTGGCTGGGAGCCCCCTCCCCTAACTCCATATACAGCTCTGGCAGATTCCAAGGAACTCATATCCGCCTAGCTCAGTGGCTCAGAGCAGGGGTGGGGTAGTGGGAAGGCAGGTGAGAGAAGGCTTTGAGCTCCTGTGGAGGGAGGGGCTCCTGTCACTATCGGAAGTTTCATTTGGGCTGCTGGGGGGTGGCTGTTAGCGAGGAAAGGCAGATTGAGGAGAGGGGCAGCTGTGGTGGGGAGGTAGGTAGGGGAAAGGATGGGTTCCCTGGGTAGGGGAGTGTGAACTAACAGATCCTCTCCTCTTCCAGCTGTTGTGAATTCCACTGGGGGCAATGGTGGCAAGCTTATCTTCGGAGGAACCATGGGAAGCAATGCTCTGAGCTTCAGTGGGGGACCCGGAGCCCTCAGGGCCTATTCCATCAAGACCACATCTACTACCCGCAGGGGCACCCACAATTGAGCACATACAACCAAGCTGTGGGCTTGGAGAGACCCCCCATACCCTTTTGTCCATCTCATGTCCCTGTCCCGAGCCTGGAAGATAGTCTGAAACTGCTGTTGGCTTTAATAAAGGGCCTCTCTGAGAGAGCTGCATCGGCTAGCTAGGAGTGGTACTCACAGGGAACAGAGCGGGTAGTGTGCTCAGGACTGGGGTTCAGACTGACATGGGTATGGCTTTAAGGTGCTGGACCCCCATCCATGGTGCCACCTTGGCTCTTATCCAGGCTGGAGCTGGTTCCAGTGCCTCTCCTGAGATCATTTAATATGGCCACTGGATACAGGAGGTTGTGGTAACAGGTGGATGTTGAAGACCTTTTTCCTTTCAGGGAGGGTCTACTTGCACCTCCACACCCTCTGTTGACAGCCTATGGTCTTGAAGTGAGATCACACACATTCAGCTCTCCAAGGCCCTGGGCTTTGGTGGCCCAGCAAACTCCCCAAGACACCCACAGTCAGCCCTTCCTGAGGTCTGGGACTTTGTGTTCTGATACTTACAAGAGGTCCTGTCCTTTGCCTCGAGATTCTTTGGGGATGATGGTCGTGGAGGGAGATATGACTATAAGAGAGGTTCCCTAGAGCCTAGGCTGTGTGTGTGTGTGTGTGTGTGTGTGTGTGTGTTGAGGAAGGTTTGTTCCTGGATCCTTGGATGGAGGAATGGGTGTGTCTATATCCCTAGGAAGGGAGGAGGGAACCTCTGTGCTGGGGCTTCCAAATGTCTGGTCTCTGATGTAGAGGTTTATGTGTCTGTGTAGTGAGGGTTTTATGCCAGGGCAGAGTGTATTTCAAGGGCTGGTTGGAGGTCTCTGAGTCTGAGGCCTGCAGGGTAGGGGTGGAAGCAGCCTAAGGTGGTTTTAATAAAAATCCTCTGTGAGTGAGCTTCATTGGCTAGCCAGGTGTGGGTGGCACAGGGAACAGAGGATGGGGACATTGCCAAGGACATGTTGACATTTGAGGAGTCTATGTATTTAACCCCACAGGAAGGAGTATTGAAGTTGGGCATGGTATGGGGCAGGGCAGGTAGGAAGTGGATCACTGGTGTCTTAGCAATTCCTAGTGGTGAGATCCTAACTCATCAAGGGTGTAGGAGTCTCAGGTCCACCTCTCTGAGCCTTTGTGGTTCTGTGTATTAGGAGGCTCTCAACTCATCCGCTGTGCCTTGGAGATTATGCTGTGCAGAATGGGTAGGTACTCAGAGACAACCTTCCTCCCTCCCTAGCTCACAGCCCTCAAACTGGAAACCCGGGCAGCAAGGCCAAGTAGGGGGTGGGGGAGGCATGGTTAGCAGAGCAGGAGCTTTGTTAGAAGGGAAAGGCCAAGCACAGCAAGCAGAGGGAGCCCAGGCAGTGGAAGTCGGCCCCTGGGAAGCTGGGATGTTGTCCATCACCACAGCTAAGACTGGATGAGGTGGGTAGGGTGCACAAGGGTTCTGGGGCCAATTTGTCCAACAGAAGCCAAAAGTGCCCAAGTCCCCAGGGCATCCTGACTCAGAGCTGCCCCTTTGCTCAGAATGGTGAGGAAACTGGTCATTTAGACACAACCTCCATGGTCTGTACCACTCTCAACATTCTTACCTTTGAAACTCCTACAGAACAGGCCATTGAGCTCTCAACGCTTAATGGCTTTTCTAGCTTAAAGTTCCACAATCCTCCCCACAACACCGTCAGGTCTGCCGCAGCAACGCCTCACTATCCTGGTACCAATTCCAGTTCTATTTAGGGGTTGGGCCTCATTCTGGGAGCCTAACTTGATAAGGTTAAGAGTCACCCAGGTGGTGCTAGTTTTGAAGGCATGATTGGGTCACGGGGAACAACCTGAGGCTTGGCACTGTGTGGCAGGGCTGGGGTCTCTGAAGATAGCCCAGGAGAGGCTGTTGGTGGAAGTGCAGCTCAGCTGTAGCAAGAGACCACAGTGTTTAGCTGTGTACAACAGAATTTGCCAGTACCATAGGATGACCACCAAGAACAGCACCAGAGGCGGAATAGAGCCAGGTGTTGCTAGAATCCAAGCTGTGTGTGCTATGGTAGAGACAGAGAAGTGATCCAGGCCCTTTGGAGGAGCCCACAGCTCCTCCAAAGTGTATGAGTGTATCTCAGACATTGAACATTGAGTTACATACACAGTTGAAGTTTGGTTTTGCATAGAATTGATTATGACTGTCCCTGGTTCTTCTCTCTTGAAATAAGAAAGTATTTAACTTAAAATTTTATTTTATAGAAGCCCACAGTTGATAGAATTTAAAGAAGACTTTGGATTTCTAAAAAAGATTTATTTATTTATTCTATGTAAGTACACTGTAGCTGTCTTCAGACACTTTTTCTTCTCTCTCCAGCCCACTCACTCTAGCCCAAAGATTTATTTATTTATTATGTGTAAGTACACTGTAGCTGTCTTCAGACACCCCAGAAGAGGGCATCAGGTCTCATTATGGATGATTGTAAGCCACCATGTGGTTGCTGGGATTTGAACTCAGAACCTTTGAAAGAGAAGTCAGTGCTCTTAACTGCTGAGCCATCTCTCCAGCCCAAGATTTTGGATTTTTAAAAGAGAAGTTTTAAAACTATTTGGATTTGTAGGACAGTGGGACGATTTAAATTTGTAAAATGTTTTATATTGTGATGTTTATATTAATGTGTGATGGTGGCCGTGGGAGTGGGGGGGGGGGGAGGAAGGAAAGTTTGTGGCTTTAACAGTGGCATGTTTGAATGTCAAGATGACAAGGGGTTGGCTGTGCTAGATAGTTTTCCATCAATGTGACACAAACTAGAGTCACCGGAGAGGAGGGAGCCTCAAGTGAGAAAATGCCTGCATAAGTTCAGGCTGTAGGCAAGCCTGTAGGGTGTTTTCTTAATTAGTGATAGATTGGGGCAGGCCCAGCCCATAGTGGCCCTGGGTTCTATACGAAAGCAGGCTGAGCAAGCCATGGGAAACAAGCTGGTAAGCAGCGCCCCTCCAAGGCCTGTGCATCAGCTCTTGCCCTGTTACGAGTTCCTGTCCTGGGTTCCTTCTATGATGAGCACAGTATGGAAGCACAAGGCAATATAACCCCTTCCTCTCCTAGTAGCTTTGGCCAAGGATTTCATCACAGCAGTAGTAACCCTAATTAGGATGACAAGATGGCTTATTTTTTTGGTGGGGGATGGCTATAAAGGGAACTAGAGCTGTGCTCCAGGCTGGCAAGGAGAGAGAAGGATGAGTGTGGATCAGAGTGTGGGAATGGACTGGAAAAAGAGGAGTCACAGGGGTGACTGGATAAGCCCCTTGGAGCTCACCTAAGATTGGTTGGCTGGTGCAAACAGGGGGGTAAGATACTGACACAAAACATCGCACAGCCTTGCGTTGAAGCAGCGTTTATTGAAACACAGATGGGGTCAACCCAGAAGGCGAGGCACCCAGACAGAAAGTGGCCATAGTCCCCATCCCACCAGTTCCCCCTTGGACAGTTCCCTGTGCACAGACAGGGAGGCCTGGAACAGTATGGGGGTCTTTGAAATGTGCAAAGGCTTCTTGAACAGCAAGACCTGTTCAAAGCCCCCTAGCCAGGGGCTGTAGGTAGTAGGCCTCCCCAGAGAGCAACTATTTTCTGGGAGGTAACCCAAGAAGTGTGATTAGAGTAGTTTGCCCCAAAGGAAGGCACAGCTAAGGAGATTAGTAAACCCAACCAACTAAAGGCATATGCTTGCTGCCCCTGTACCTGGGGACAGAAGTGGGAGCTGCTTGGGAAGGGTTCCCTCTGGTTCTTGTTTTGGGGGGGGGCATGGCTGGGTGGTTAGGATCATGCCTTGACCCAGGAAGGCCACACTTTATTGTCCAGTCAGCCTGGGTGACTGGTAGTGTCCCAGAGAGCTTTGCGAATAATACAAATCATTTACAAGTATCTGAAGACAGGTTGGGGTTAAGGGAAGGGTTGGGAATGACCTTCTAAAGTGAAGCCAGAGGAGAACTGGGAGACAACTCCCTAAAAGGAGAAGGCAGAGGAGAGTGGCCCTAAACAGGAACATCTGGAAGATTCTGGAAGCAAGCACACATTTTCCATTCACACACCACTCCACTCTGGGGCAGGCAGGTGGCTCATTTGGAGGCCCTGGCACTAAGCGAAGCGCACTGAGCGGCTGCTCCCACAGGTGAAGCTGGAGGCGCGGGGCTGGCAAGGAGAGCAGGAGTCAGGGGCCATCACTGTGATGCTGCCCCCAGTGACAGAGGGTCCAGAGGCAATCTGGCGCCCTGGGGTTGTGCCATAGGTGAGGCCCCCACATGTGACTCCTCCACGGGAGCTGCTGACACCTGTGGGAAGAGGAACAGGGAGGGGTGAGGGGCTTGCTGGGGTGTCATTCACCCACCAAAAGTCCCTGAGGGCTTCACATACAGGGCCTGCCTCCTCCTCAAGGGGTCAGTGGTTAACATGACAGGTTCTGTTTTTTCAACCCCTAGACCCCTCTCCCTGGGTTGAAATTCCTGGTGACCACCAGTAAGGGGCACTCAACTTTTGGATACCCTTTCCCATCCCCAGAAGTCCTAAAAGAAGATCCTGGAGAAGAGGAAGTTGGGGAACATTGGAGGTTCAGTGGGGTAGCCCTGTGATTAGCTTTGCCCATTTCCAAAGTCATTTTTCTAGAAGGCATTTTCCAACAGATACTTACAGACATTCACAGAGCCCACACCCTCGCAGAGCCTAGGGGGAAAGAAAGTGCCATTAGTTCCAAGCAGTGAACTGGATTCCTTGAGACAGTTGCCCGGGGACAGATAGCTTTTGTCCTAGGTAGACTCTATTTACTGAAAGGCAGGAATGGCTCCCCCAAATCCTCATCAAATGTTAACTTTCTTTCTTTGATACCATGGAGGCCAGCTTTCCTGGTTTCAGAGCAGCAGTGAGTGGAATTGTGACTTTCACACACGGCCTGCAATCGGAGTCTGTCTGAGTCTGCCGAATGCCAGTTACTAGTGCTTGCAGCAAGGACAAGATAGAGCTAGATGTGAACAGGGTACATCATCCTTATTATACATGAGCTTAATCTCAAAGGAAGCTATGAATGGGCTGTAGAAGCCCAGGATCCAGTGTTGGATCCCAGCTCTGCAGCTTAGTAACTTTGTGTCCACGGGAAATGTGCTGGCTGTTGAGCCAATCTGCCTCTGTTTTCAGATAGTATACCTGACAGGATGTAGAATTAAAATGAGCATTTGACATAGAGCATGTGACATGTGCTAGGTAGCCATTAGTACTGAAGCCTGGCCTGGAAGAGGGTGGTCAGAGCTGTGTGTCACACTTGGGATAAGACAGTTCCCTGGGAGGACCAGGGTCATCTTCTTCCATCCAAGGACTGACAGGCTCTAGCTAGCTTGCATGTTCAAGACAGTCTGGCCCCTCAAATGAATTCCTACAAGGTTCTTCTCAGCTCACCTCTGCTCCTCGCCCTCCAGCAGGCGCCTGTAGGTGATGATCTCGACATCCAGCCCCAACTTGGAGTTCATCACCTCCTGGTATTCCTTGAGCAGGCAGGCCATATCCTGCTTAGCCTTCTGCAGGGCACCCTCCAGCTCAGCCAGCTTGCAGCGGGCATCAGTGAGGGCAGCCTCTCCCTGTTGCTCAGATTGGGTCACAGCAGCCTCCAGCTTGGTGTTCTGGGGACACAAAAGAAGTCGAGATAGCCAAGGGTTCCTGGGTCTCATCACCAGCATGCTATCCAATCTTTTCTGACAGTTGGGAACATTCTAGAAGCAGCCTCTTGCCTTGTTCACATGGGTCAGCCTGAGTGAGCATGATCAGGAAACCCAGCTGTGCAAATAGGTGGGAGACTAAATGGTAAGCTCCAAGCAGGACACATGCTGGCTGTGTGGCACTGAGTAGACATCCAGCCTCTCTGGTCCCAGAGCAGCTGAACCTTACATACCTGGCACTTGGCATTCTCGATCTCAGCAGTCAGCCTCTGGATCATTCTGTTCAGCTCATTGATCTCCTCTCTGGTGCGGCGCAGGGTCTCTCCATGCCGGATCACTGTGGCCTTCATCTCCTCACACTAGGGGTGGGGGAAACAGAGATGCTCATGAAGCCCAGGATGTGACATCGACCCAGTGAGCACAATGGATGTGCAAGATGCACAGTGGTGAGGCTGGGCTGCCTCCTCAGCCTAGAGCTGTGTGCAATCTTCTGGTGATTCTTGGTGTGCAAGAAGCCCTTTCCAATAGATCCCGGAGTCCTTCCCACTGTCTCATCTAAGGACAGATGTCCTGACCTCTCACCTTGGTGCGGTACCAGGACTCAGCCTCAGCACGGCTACGGCTGGCAATGTCATCATACTGAGCCTTGATCTCAGCCACGACACAGTCCATGTTCAGGTCCCGGCTGTTGTCCATCTTGACGACGACGGAGGTGTCTGAGATGTGGGAATGGAGGAGACGTGTTTCCTGTGGGGGAAGAGAGAAGAAAAATCTTTTTAATTCTCACCCCTCCTCTTGGAAGCCTACCTTCTGCCCTGTCCTGCCTGCCTCCTCCCTCTCTTCCCCAGTGTTCTCAGTCTGGTGGCCACGTCACCCTGTTACTCTCCACCCTGGAACCCTCCCTCAGTGTTCTTCATGCAAAGTTTCAGGCCCAAGAAGAGACACAGTCAACATATGAGACCTCAGCTTTGTGCTTCAGGTCTAAGTGTTTAGCCCCTGTGAGTACTGTGGTCACAGTAACCAGGGGATCTAGCTTGTGTGGGGAATGGGGCGAGAGAGCAAGCTATGATTCTCCTGTTTGGGATACATAATCTGCCCTACATCTCCCCAATATTCTATACCCTGTGTCCACTGGGGGAGCTTAGAGACCAAAGTGGTCACAAGTCCTTTCCAAAGTGTTATGGGCTCCTCCTGGCTGCCTCACTGCCCTGAGTCCCCTCACCTCTTCATACAGTTGCCTCAGGAAGTCGGTCTCCTGTGTCAGCGCTTCTGCGTTGGCCTCCAGGTCTGACTTCCGGAGGTAGGCACAGTCCACATCCTAAAGGAGGAAGACAAACCAAGAGTCTCACGGGGCAGTCTCCAGATTGCCCTTCTTCCCTCTCTAGTAAGTAGACTCAGCAGTTTGTTCCTGACAGACTTTCCATAGTTGGTTGTCTCAGGGCCAGGTACCACAGTGTGAGCAACCCCTTCTGTATGGTGAGGAGTCAGTGTGAGAAGGGAGGGGGGATCTGAGGATCCCAGGCACAACCTTGTTACCAATGGAATGGTTCTCCTAAATCCACAGCTGGCATCTTTGCCAAAACCTGGGGTCTAGAGTGGGAGTGTGGGATGGGTCATTTCTAACCAGGTCCTGCAGCTGTGTTTTGGATCTTACAGGAGAGCCAGGCCTATGTCAGAGCTGAGGGCCCAGGGCAGCCTAGCCTCAGCTTTGCATCCGGGCCTCAGGTGCTCACAGTAGTGTTCCCGGAAGTCCCCTCATCCGGGAGGTTAGTACATTAGGCTGTCCTTGCTGAGTCATGTTTAGGAAGCAAGCAATGCCAGGCATTCTTCACCAGGTGTTTCCCACTGTGGCTGTCCAAGGTTGCCCAGGCACTAACTGGTGATCCCTTCTTCACTACTGTGTATCAGGTGCCTACTCTATGGGAGGCCCAGGACCAAGGGAGACTACAAGCCTAGGCAAATGAGCATGAAACACCTGCTCTGAGTGAGGCTGGCAGTGGGCTCTATGGCCCAGGGCTATGCAGGAGTGGGGCTGGTGGCTCTGGGCAGTAGTGGCCTCCAGTGTCTAGTAAAGGTGTTGAACACCAACTCTGGCTGAGAGATGACCATTCTGGTTACTCACCTTCTTCAGGGCCACAAATTCATTCTCAGAAGTGGCTCGTAGTGCCACTTCCTCTTCATACCTGGGGACAGAGGACACAGGGCTCAGATTTGAGGGGGGAAAACAGAGAAAGAATGAAGGCCCAGATGGACACATCCCAGGACCTGAATCTTTGGAGCCGACGTGACAGCTCCTTGTGCTCCTGGATTCTCCTGGCTAATGTGGGTCAGGCAGGAGCCATGCACCTTTCAAAGGCCCCTTTGTCTGGGCTGTGGTTCCCTGGGATCAATGAGGCCTGGCTCTGGAGCCTCCCACCCCACTTTGCCCAGTCTCCATTTAGGGTCTAACTCAGTACCTAGAACACCACCAGGCGCTCAATGATCCTTTTGCAAATAAAAATAAATAAATAAGTTAAAAAAAAATTGAGTATCTTAGAATCTCTGCACTCTTTATTTAAAATATATTTTTTAGATTTTATCTAATTTTCTTTATGTATATGGGTGTTTTGCCAGCATGTGTGTCTGTACACTGTATGCATGCAATGGCTATGGAGGCTAGAAGATGGTACCAGATCCCTTGGGGCTAGAGTAATAGACAGCTGTGAGCTGCAAGGTGGGTGTTAGGATTTGAACCCTGGTCTTCTAGAAGAGCAGTGAGTGCTTTTAACCACTGAGCCATCTTAGTCCCTCCAAAATCTTTAAATTTTCAGTCTAGAAGAAAACTCCCACTAGAACAGTGGTTCTCAACCTGTGGGCCGTGACCCCTTTGGGGGCCCCACATCAGATATCCTGCATGTCAGTTATTTGAGTTATGATTCATAATAGTAGTAAAATTACAGTTATGAAATAGCAACAAAGTAACCTTATGGTTGGGGGTCAGCACAACATGAGGAGCTGTAGTAAAGGGTCGCAGCATTAGGAAGGTTGGGAACCACTGATCTAGAAGCATGTGTCATCGTCGTCTCTCTTTAGGGAGGACCTCTGGGGAGCACCCCTTCAAAATCCCATTTAAACCTGTTGTCTTTGACTTAATTTTACTTGTTTCTACAAGCCTCCTCCCCAGTGTCCCTCACCTCTTCTTGTAGCCCTCCATGGACTCCTGCACATGGTTGAGCTCGGCTGCCAGCCTCCCGCTGTCGGCCTCCACACACTCAGCCTCCCGCCTCAGCGCCTCGATGTAGCCCTCGAACAGAGGCTCCATGTTGCTCTCACAACACTTGCGGTTCTGGTAGAACTGCCACTTGGTCTCCAGCAGCTTGTTCTGCTGCTCCAGGAAGCGCACCTGTGTTTGGAGAGGGAGAAAGTCTGTGTGGGAGGAGCCAACATGCCCTCCTTAGGTTGTAGAAAGAGCCAGACAGAGCTCATTGAGGAAGTGTGTAATGGTTGGGCAAATGAATGTCTGTCCAGATGGGGTAGGAGGGAAACCCTGAGACATGTAGCTGTGCTGGGTAACTGAGTGACTTCCGGTAAGGCAGAGGAAAGCAGGGAAGGCTCCCTGGAGGAAGGAACACAGGACAGTGAAGGGAAAGGAGAAAAGGAAGCCTTTCTCCATGAGCTTCCTCAGGGAGAGTTGTGACTTATCTGATGTCCTTGGTGACCAGCTGAGAATGGACAAAGTAGAGAGGGAGTCCTGGGGTGCGTCAGAGACGCGAGGGTGAGCATTCTGGGGCTCTTGCCACTTAAGAGCTCTGGAGTCCCAAGTACTTGCTAGTCTCTAGAAATCATGTAGACTGGAGAAGATTTTAGAAAACAGGTCCATGGGAATGTCACCGTTTACTGTCAGTCAAGTAGATCGGACAGTGGATGTGGCCAAGGACCTGTGTTGACTAAAGAATGGCAGCCAGCCCCGACTAGCCCTGGGCCTCTGGGTTTCCACTTCCTGAGACTGGACTGGAGCGGGGCTGCCTCTCACCTGCAGGCCTGGCCCCTGTGCTCCTACTTCCAAGAGTACAGCTGAGGACTGGAGCATTAGAAGTTCCAAAAATGGGAACTGGGGTCCTTGGTACCGTGTGCGCAGAATGGTTTGGGTGGTCTTAGTTGCTAAGATCCTGGGGCTTTCTCAGCTCGACCTTCCTGATCAAGGGTGTGGCCGGCGCACACACTGGTGGGAAGCTGCTGAGGTTCAGAGAGGACGCCGCCCGCCATACCATATCACCCAGTGAGCCAGAGGAGGAATTAGGTGTTGGGCAAAGGCTACAGACTCTTGGGTCCAGGTTCCTTTCTGCTTGACTGTGGCTACTTTCCTAGGGTGTAGTCTGGCTAGAGGGAACTGTGACTCTGGGCTTTGGGCCCTCTAACTCAGGGCCTGAGGAATGGAACACTCCGTGCCCGGGTCTGATCTGACTGTGTGGTGGAACGGCTCCATCACTGTCACTTTTTCAATTCCGGGCACGAAGGACTATGCCACAGGCATCAGTCTTTATGTGCTTCCGGTTTCAAGGCTGGCTGTAGCTCTCTGCCCTCTCTGGAGACACCACGCTGCGAGATCCAAACATACGTATGTGCGCATGCGCAGGAATTTGCACGCATGGCACACTGAAACAACGAATTCACTGTGTTGGGAAAGCAGCCTCACTAGGTATGTGTCAAATGATTTCACAAAGCACGGCATTCTAGTTGAGACTGTCCCATGGGGCTGTGAATTTTCTTCGTTAAAAGTGGGAGAGAAAGACAGCTACAGTGTACTCATATACATAAAATAAATAAATCTTTAAAAAAATAAATAAAAGTAGGAGAGAAGGCTGCATTAGAAGGGAGAGAAGTTAAGACCAATGTCCTTTCTCAGTCTTAAGTACTGGAGCAGTCTTGAAGAGGTGTGACTTTTCTCATCATCTAAAGTTACCTAGAGCTCCCTTTCTGAGAACCTGCTTGCGGATTGCTCCCAGCAGGTCCTCAGGTGCCAAGAAGGGGCTGGCCCAGGACACCCACCTTGTCGATGAAGGCTGCGAACTTGCTGTTGAGACACTTGATCTGCTCCTTCTCCTCATGCTTCACACACTGAGCATTGGGGTCGATCTCCAGGTTCAGGGGTGTGAGCAGGCTCTCATTGACAGAGACGGTGGTGATGCAGGGGGGGCTGGGCCCGCAGACGCCTCCAGATCGGTACCCGAAGCTGCGTCCACAGGAGCCAGAGCGGAAGGGCCCGCAGACGCTGCGGCTGCCGAAGCCCCCTGAGAGTCCGCGGTAGCAGGAGATGCCCCTGTAGGGAGCTGCAGAGATGCAGCAGCGGCCGGGCCGGGGACCACATGCCGAGGCGCAGCTGAAGGCGCGGACCCCACAGGAGGCTCCGAGGCGGGAGGAGAAGCAAGACATGGTTCAGAGGCGATACAGAGTCAGGCTGGACCCCGAGGCTCGCTCTGAGCCTTATATCGTGCAGGAGGGAGCGCGCCCGCCGCCCAGGCGTTTATGAGCTTGCCTGTTGGAATCAAAGCAGCCCGGGCTACCTTGCCGCCCCCATAAAACGGCGTTCTTCTCCCGCCCGCCCTGGCTTTATGGTGCCACGAAGCGCCTGGTCAGCTCCGGGGCTGGGCACTGTGGGCATCGGGCGGGACCCTCGTGTCGCGCTATTGGGACTCACTGGGTCACTGTCTCCATCCCAGGCTGGCTCACATCCCACCTGGTTCTCCACCCTGAAGGCTAGGAAGCCCTGGCCTTGGAGGTGACCTTTGAATTCATGCTGTAGGGGGCGTGCTCGCACGATGACAAGACCTTTGAAGTTATGGGCAAATTCATGTCCAACTTTGGGTGGGTAAATAACCTTTCTGAGCCTTAGAAGTCCTGTGGGGAGCAGGGATAAGGGAATAATAATAATAATAACAACAATAATAGTAGTAATAACAGAAGAGCTGCTGATAATAGGATAATAGGATAATGGATCCGAAAGCCTCTTAGGCAGGACCTAGCACTTAAGAGCTCCAGAAATGTTTGCTTGTTTATCTATTTGTTCCACTATTGTTAACTTGTTATTCTTCCTGTGTCCCTTTAGGCAGAAACGTTCCCGTATCTCTTCTCTTCTCTTCTCTTCTCTTCTCTTCTCTTCTCTTCTCTTCTCTTCTCTTCTCTTCTCTTCTCTTCTCTCCTCTCCTCTCCTCTCCTCTCCTCTCCTCTCCTCTCCTCTCCTCTCCTCTCCTCTCCTCTCCTCTCCTCTCCTCTTCCCTCCCTCCCTCTCCGTCTCTCTGTCTCTTTGTGTGTGTCTCTGTCTCTTTCTCTGTCTCTCTCTGTCTTTCTATCTCTGTCTTTCTCTGTGTGTCTATCTGTCTCTCTGTCTCTCTCTTTCTCATTCAGCTCAGCTCCTATCTCCTCTAACCCTTCTACCCTTCCCTATGCACTTTGGAGAGAGAAGCCACAAACACTGATGACTGCCCTGCCTAGCCCACTAAGGGATTTTCGTTGTTTTTGAGACAAATAAGGATTCACGTCGTCCAGGCTGACCCCAAATCACTAGCCTTGAGCTCATGGTGTTACTGCCTCCACACCCCAAATGCTGGCACAGCAGGTGTGAGCCACTGCATCCACTGTGGAGGGCTCTTTGACACATGATTTCTCCCAAATCAAAGGCTTTCTTCAGGGGTTGTGCCCATTCATCTGCTTAGCAAGGTGACCTCATAGTGGCGCATAGACTTATGTGGAAGGCTCCAAGGACTGGAGTCAGGATCTGAGAGTTCTGAGCGATCAGAACTGCTTCAAGGCTGTCTCTTCAGGGCCTGTGCCTGTGTGGCTGTGGGCTGTGGGCTGTGGAATAAGGCTGGGATCTTAGAGGCAGGAGTATGGGCTGTTTCCAATGGTCATGGATACTGACTCTAGGCAGCTAGAACCATCATAAAGGAAGTTAATTATGTGTCCCATCGCTAGCAGCGGAAACCGGAGTGTGTGCTCAGCAGCCAGCATTAAAGAGAAGCCTGCAGGTCACCTGGTGCTTCCTTTGTTTTAAAGCTGTGCTATTACTGTGCATGCAATAATTAAATCTGGGAACTCCAAGGTCATCATAGCCAGCCCTGACAGCTCACTTCCAAGGAGTGTTGTTGGATTGCCACCAACTTTGTTCTTTACAACTGTCTCTCTTGGGATAGGGTGATTTGGTCCAGCCTGGGTTTGTTTCCTCTCAGTTTAGTTCAGCCATGGTTCTGTGCATGAGATGAATCTTCAACTTCAGTGTCTTGGCTGTAAGACATCTCTCTCTCTCTCCCCCTCCCCCTCCCCTCCCCCTCCCCCTCCCCCTCGCCCTCTTTCTCCAAGGCCTTACTCTGTAGCTCAGGCTGGCTTTGAACTCTCCATCTTCCTCCTGAAAGCATGTGCTACCACATCTGATTCAAGATTGTATATTTTTATTCCTTTGATTTTTTTTTTCCATCTGTGTTTGGGATAAAAACCAGGACCTTGTGCTTGCTGATATGGAATCCTCCAGGAAGCTCTCATTCCAATTTTCTTTTGGGATTGGTAGCCTTGAGGAATCCTCCCTGGGGTTGTTTCTTGCTAAGGGGTCAGACTTCCTCTGAAGTTTGAGGATTTAAATCGAATGTGTGGTAGCGCTTGCACAGTTCTGGCTCAGAGAGTTTCTGTGTTTTGAACAGAACGTCTGTGCTAGCACAACCAGACAGGGTGTGAACAGCCAGTCTCTCTGCACAGAAAATTATGTGCATGTGAAGTGCAGAGACTGGGAGAGCTGCAGGCTGAGTTGAGCCTGCTAAGCACACAACCTGAAAGGGGTACCTTGACACATTGGCCACAGTGTTCCCCCCCAGATGTTCATACTAATACCTGACCCAGCCTTTGGGGCGCATGCCCCTTGGTGGCCCCTTTATTACTCTTGGAACTTGGGAGAGAAGTAGGCTGAATCGTGAGCAGTACCGGATGCAATCCAGGACTGACACCTCCATCAGAGCGTCAGTGATGACAGGTGCTGGGGAGGGGAGGCCTTCCCCAGGCTCAGCCCTGAGAAGCTCCGGAAAGCCTTTCATCTGTCGCATATGGTTTGGGTGGAGCTGCTGTCTTGTCTTGGTCATCATGCCCATCAGGAATCGGGCTCAGAGAGTGAGCGACGAGGTTCAGCTGGGGCAGGGCAGGCACATACAGGCTCTGTGTAGGAAGCAGTAGGGGGTCTGATCATGGAACTCCAAGCTTTAGGCCATGTTAGGGCAGGTTCTTGGAGGAGATGGCTCTTGGGTTGGATCTGGAGAATGGGAAGAGTTGGAAAGTAGCAAGATTAGAGAGGAGAAGGGAGAGAGAGAGTGTGTGTATGTATGTATATGTGTGTGTGTGTATGTATGTATGTATGTACGTATGTATGTATATATGTATGTGTGTATATGTGTATGTATACGTATGTGTGTGTATGTATGTATATATGTGTGTTTGTATGTATATGTGTATGTGTGTGTTTGTATGTATATGTGTGTATGTGTGTATGTGTATGTTTGTATGTATGTGTGCATGTGTGTATGTGTATGTTTGTATGTATGTATGTGTGCATGTGTGTATATGTGTATGTATACATATGTGTATATATGTGTATGTATATGTATGTGTGTATGTGTGTACACGTGCCTATGCATGGATGTGCACATGCACTATTTCTGATAACTTCATTCTGAAATATTTTGAACATCAATGCACCCACCTCAGAAATACATTTCTCCAAGGCAAGTCCCTGAAGTAAACACCACTCAGCTCCACCATTACCGCCTGAGAGAAGTCGCACCCAGGACCCTATCTTGTTTCCTTTGTAGCTGGCACTGGCATAAACAAACTTGCCCAGAACACCAAGAGGCTAAAGTGAGGAGTGTCCCTACAGGATCAGCAGCAATCTCAGGCCTGATAGATAGCAAGCTGTCAGTGCATTGTAGCTGTTCTTTCTCCTTTACCTGCTGGTCACTCCAGATGCCTGCCCTGGTCATCGCCCAGAGCTCCCCTCCCCCCTCCCCCAGCCACCTGCTCTTCCATGTGGCCCCAGTCTTGCCTTGTAGTTCAGGATCTAGTGGGCTGGGCTCAGAGCTTGTGAGACAAGCTCTCCTGAAGGGAGCCCAGCCAGGGTAACAGAACCAGTTTGAGAGTAGGTTCTGGGATTTTGTTCACACTGAGGGAGAGGCATGAAGTAGGGTTGAGAAATCTTGGTAGCACATAGGAAGGATGGGGGCAGGTGGTCTAGTTGGGATACTTAAGGGCACAGATATTTGGAACTCTCAAGTCAGATGCTCATATAGGGTCCCCAAGTCCAGGGAGGAACACCTAACAAAGAACAATTTTGGCTATGAGTAGGATTGTCACGTTTTGGTAGGGGTTGACACATTCCCCCAGGACATGCCAGGGTCCAAGTGTCCCGAGTTACCTTGAGAACTTGACCCTTGGAGCTTTGCCTGGGGAGCTCCTAAGAGGCCCTTTGACTCAGAGCTGCTAAGGTACAGTTGGAAGAGTGAGGATGGTTTGTCCTTTGTCCTTGGCCACAGCTCAACCTGTGGCTCAGTTGAAAAGCTAAGGTTCTGAGTCTGGGTAATCATTCAAAGTCAACAGCCCAACATGGCCTCCTTCTGCCCCCATCCCTCCACAGAGCTCAGTGTGCACAAGCCTTGCACCCTCAGGCCCTCACCCAAGGAAGGAGCCTGCTAAGATTTCAGAGCTCCTACAGCATAGGATTTGCCAAAGCTCCATCTTCACGATGAAACCCCAGGGGAAGGGGAAATGCCCAACATCCTCTGGACGAACAGTGACTATAAAAATGGTCATTAGACCTCGGGAGGCAGAGGACCCTCCCATCTAGGCTTATGAATGGTGGCACTTAGGGAGACATCAGGCCATACTCTTTTTGCTCTGGCCATGTCCTTTCTGGCCCAGCTTAGAATCACCACCATGTGTGGGCAGTTTTGTCTGAGTTCTGGCAGTGAAGCCCATTAGACCAGGGTCTGGATATGTCTCCAGCTGCATTTTCTCTACTCCCCCATCTCAGCATCTCTTGCCACCTGTGGCCTCTCTCTGTGGGGCTTTTGACCTGGGCTCCTATAAACATAGCTTTAGATTGTACTGGCAGCATCAGAGGCCTCAGCCCTTCTGCACCATCACCACCATGTCTGTTGGAGGCCTTGTTAATAATGTGGTGTCCTGGGGCAT
Organism: Mus musculus; assembly: GCF_000001635.26. Classification (NCBI taxonomy): domain Eukaryota; kingdom Metazoa; phylum Chordata; class Mammalia; order Rodentia; family Muridae; genus Mus; species Mus musculus. The sequence continues at coordinate 101,443,559 of NC_000081.6, forward strand.
TGTGAGTTGTAGCTTCTAGGTTGGCCATTTGCAAGGTTCATTTTCCAATAATATTTAAATCTTTAAGATGAATAATAGCTGTTGTTAGCTTAGGGCTGGATACGTCCCCTGTTTTTTATTTCACCCTTCTGCAGGTTTGTGGTAGGTGCTGGAGGGCTGCAGGTCAGAATCAAGGTGAGTGGGTGTATCCAGCAGGCACAGTAGACCCACAGGTTCTTTGTATCTTCCCTTACTGAGGCACTGAGAGCTGGACTCTACAATGGCCAAAATGATGAATTTAGCAAAGGAAGACTTTAAGAAAACTCAAAGCGTTTGTTTAATCTCTGTTTTAGTTCAGATCTTACTGGTGTGAACACCATGACCAAGGCAACTCTTATAAGGACGACATTTAACTGGGCCTGGCTTACAGGCAGAGGTTCAGTCTGTTATCATCAAGGCAGGAGCACAGCAGCATCCAGGCAGGCATGGTGTAGGAGGAGCTGAGAGTTCTACATCTTGTTCTGAGGGCAAACAGAAGACTGGCTTTCTGGGGAACTAGGATGAGGGTCTTAAAGCTCACACCCACAGTGACATACTTCATCCATCAAGGCCACACCTACTCCAACAAGGCCACACCTCCTAACAGTGCCAATCCCTGGGCCAAGCATAGTCAAACCATGGCGATCTTGATGAGTAAAAGAAATGAATCAAGTGGAAATTTTAGAATTGGAAGCTACAGTCACTGAAATAAAAAGTTCAGGAAATGGACCTAAGCAGTAGGTTGCCGATGTCAAGGATGGGTCCATTAAGAGCTCACAGGGGTTGGAGAGATGGCTTAGCAGTTCACAGTGCTTGCTGCTTTTTCAGAGGACCAGCGTTCCATTCCTAGCATCCACCATGAGCATCATACAACCTCCTCAAACTACAGCTCCAGGGGGTCTGACACACCCTATTGGCTTCTCCAGGCACCATCCATGTGTGGTGCGCTCGTTTGGACATTCACACACAGACAGACAAACACACTCACACGGATATACAAACAGACACACACAGACAGACTGAAACATACATACAAGCACACAGACATACACATAGACACACACAGACACACAGATACTCACACTTATATACATACAATAAAATAAATCTTAAAAATCAAGCCCCAGAAAAATTAGGGCTTTTTAGTATCAGAGCAAATATCAATTTGTCCCTAATAGAAAATGGAGGGAAACTAAGTGTGTCTCTTGCAATGTGTCTTTTACAGGATTCTCCTTTAACTGGCAGATATCCTTGGTTTTTTTTTTTTTTTTTTTTTTTTTTGTGCTCAGTTTATGTATGCCTTGATGTTTCTCTGGCCTAAGTCTATCTTGATGCCTCCCTTCCTTGGTTTCTCAGAAAATTCTGGCTAGAGGAAACTCTGTTTCTTCCAATATGTAAATTAAATGTACTATTACAAGAGATTACCACTTCTAGGCCTGGACAGGAAGGGGTTGGTACCATCAGGACAGTCCCATTCCTGGGTCCTGTCAGGTATGGGGGGGTATATCCGGTATGCGTGGGGATAGTGCAAGAAGTAAGAGGCAATCAGTAGTACACATCAGGGAATAGGGTGTGCATCTTCTTTATGGTTAAATCTCTTAAAGTGATAGGGGAAGTGGAGAATCCAGCCTTCTAGGCGAGGGATGTTCTGTGTTCTTCTCTCTCTCCAGAGGCTTGGGCCATTGATGTGGTATTCTACTTTTAATGTCCAGGCAAGCAAACTTTTTCTGTGCTGCTCATATTACAGTAGAGTCGGTGAACTTGGAGACAGATCATAGGAATGTTCTAACCCAAAGAACAAAGAAAAAATATTGAAGGAAAAAAATGACAGCCAGTAAATAACTGAGTATGCTCGTAATCGGTTATCTGGAAGGAAAGGAAAGCGAGGGCACAGCAGGAGGAAATCTATAATGCCCAGTATAAATAAACTATAGTGCCCAGTATAAATAACTGAGGAAATCTATAATGCCCAGTATGTAAGACATCACCCTCTAGATCCCCTCAATCTCCACACACAATACAAAGACTGGCAGAAAGCTTGTGATGTTTTCTGTGCTCCTAGAGTTACTCTGCACCAGCCTGAATGAGCTGAGATCAGCTTCTCATATTTATTTTAAACATTTCATTAATTAATTTTTTGCCTGCATGTAAGTCTGTGTGAGGGTGTTAGATCCCTTGGAACTGGAGTTACAGACAATTGTGAGCTGCCATGTGGGTGCTGGGAATTGAACCCGGGTCCTCTGGAAGAACGGTCAGTGCTCTTAACCACTGAGCTATCTCTCCAGCCCCTCAGCCTCTTGTCTTTAATAAGACCTTTAAGTGAACAATAGTTGAAACAAGGGAGGGAGACTTAGTCTGTGTGATCATAAGAGAGGGACAAAGAGATCTGGGATTCTTCAACAAGGCACAGAAGATGAACAAAAGATATTGATTAAATCGAATTAATCATTAAAACTGAGGACTTTTATTCATCCAAATGAGCCATAGAGAGAAAAAAGACAGGCTATAAACTTGAAGATAGTGTCTGTGGTACTTGTGGAAAGTAGCCCTGCCCAAAATATAAGGAACACTTATAATCCCGTCAGAAAAAAATGACCAGTGGAAGAGCTGGCAGGAGGAGACACATGCGTAGCCAGTGTTTGAAGGCATATCACACTCCATCAGTGATTATCAAAATGCAAAGCCAGACCCAAAGTGACTTAGATTCATTATTGTGATAGTTAATTATGAATGTGGACAACTTGATGGGATTTAGAGTTACCATAGAAACAAACCTCTGGGCACATCTATAGGGAAGTTTCTAGATTAACTGAATTGGGAAAACCTGCCCTAAATAGGGCACCACCTTTCCATGGGCCGAGAGGTCTTGGGCTGAATAAAAAGGAGAAAGTGAGCATTTATTGCTCTCTGTGTCCTGACTGCAGATGCCCTCCTGCTGCCTTCCTTCTCCTGCCATGGAGCATTGTACCCCGAACTGTGAGCCAGAACTAACCCTTGCTTTCTTAAGTCAGGTATTTGTCCCAGCAGCAAGTAAAGTAATTAATACAATTATAATTTTGTAATTGTTAAAAGTTACATTGGAGAGGATTGTAGCAGTGCGGTTAATCAGCCTTTTACTTCCGGGTTGGGGCGGCGTGGTTGGCGGCATCCCAATGCTCTGGAGTCCCTGAATGAGATAATATGCCTTAACTAGCTCAATGGTTGGGCCGCTTCCAAACCTCCCCGCGGCTAACTCACTCTCCCCTCCGATATTCTCGAGTTATTACTTCTAAAACCTATACTTTATCTCTGCTACTCCAGACCAAATCGTGGGAGTGGCCCCTGGGGCTGCTTTTCCTGATTCTTACATGGTTGGGGCTCTGTCTTCCACAGCCTCATGTTTGTATCCTCTTCCTTCCTTCTCCCCGGTGATTCTCATTCTCCCTGTCCTGCTTTTCCTCTCCGACTGAAATCCTCGAAGTCCCCCCTCTGTGCCGCTACCCAGCCATTGGCCGCTGGCTCTTTTTTGACCAGTCAAAAAACCAACTGTTGGCAGGGACCCGCAGTGGACATGGGGATTCCCCTATAAGCTCAAACCCAATCACCAACAGAGGCTATTTTTAAATGTTACCAGTGGAAATGTAATTAAAACGAGTTTGGAAAATAATTCCCTATCACTTTGTGAAATTGAATTCTCTGCCCATCTTGTCACTCTACCCCTAACTGTATACATGGGCACCATCTTACTTTTCTTATTTTTTTTTTTAGGTTTATTTATATGTATGAATGTCTTGCGGGCATGTATATCTGTGTGCTGTCCATGCACGCTGTGCCCACAGACATGTGCCCTGGGACTGTAGTTACTGGTGGTTACAAGCCACAGTGTGGGTACTGGGAACTGAACCCAGGTCCTCTGCAAGAGCAGCCAATGCTTTGAATCACCAAGCCATGTCTCCAGCCCTATGCATGTGCCATCTTTGTAAGAAAAAACAAAACAAAACAAAACAAAACAAAACAAAACCAGAATTACACGGAGATAGACACACAGCACAGTCAACTGGGTCCTAAGGAGGAAGCCTTCCCTGCTCCAGCCTTCTTCCTGCCTGGGCTCACACCACCAGCTCCTTCTATCCCCTGTCTCTAAAAATTCCAATTGGAACCCTGCAATTGTAACCAAGTGAGGTCACAGAGCAGGCAGGAGGGGGTGTGCCCAGAGATGAGGATTTTGTGAGTGCCTTAAACTGGAGCTAGGCTGTGGTGCTCGAGAGGTTTGGAGGCATCAGGAGGTCCTTTACCATGGTGAGGCTTGCCCATGGCTCATTAGTCACGTGGGTTGAGGATCTTGGACCCCACCAGGTGTTCCAAGTGCCTCCAGTCACAAGCTGTCTGCTGTATTCCATTTACCATGGGCACATTTGTCAGGAAAGGGTACAAGAGACACTTGTGGGAGATGTTATTTCACAATTCGACCCTGTTTAGCCCCCCTCCCTGTATTCTGTCTGTGAAATGTGCACTGTGCTGGTGTGAACGTTGCACAGTGAAGTTCTTGGTTAGGATGGAGGCATGGGTGGTTCCCTTTGCCCTGCAGAGTGTAGAGCCAATGGCTGGGGCTTACAGCGTGGTCTGGGCAGCTGAGGGAGGTATCTCAGTCCATAAAGCAAGAGCTTGTCCCAGAAGATGGAGGAATCAAGCTTGAGCCCTAGAGCCCATGTCAAAAATCTGGTGTGTGCTTGGAATCTTAGAGCCGGGGAGGCAGAGACAGGAGGATCCCTGTGACTCTCTGGCCAGCCAGCCTAGCTGACAAAACCTAGACTCCAATGAGACCCTTTCTCAAAAAACGAGGTGAAACACGCACAGAGCTAATGTGGACAGCTGGCCTAGGGAACAGCATTCAAAACTGACCTCTGGCCTCCACACAGACTTACATAGACACAGACACAGACAGACACAGACAAACACACAGATACACACACACACACACACACACACAGCTAATGTGGACAGCTGGCCTATGGAACAACATTCAAAACTGACCTTTGGACTCCACACAGACTTCCACACACACAGACACACAGAAACACACACAGACACACACACACAGACACACATACATAAACACACACACATACACAGACAGATACAGACACACACACACAGAGACATACACACACAGACACACGCAGACAGACACACAGATACACAGACAGACAGACAGACACACAGAGCTAATGTGGACAGCTGTCCTAGGGAACAACATTCAAACCTGACCTCTGGCCTCCACACAGACACACAGACACACACAGACACACAGACACACAGACACACAGACACACACACACACACACACACACACAGAGCCACACACACACAGCCACACACACACAGCCACACACACACAACCCTGAAACTCAGTCTGGCATAGGCTGACCCAGTATCCCTCTCCTTTGGTTCCTATTTGCTTGCAGGTGGTAGGGAAAGAGCCCCAGCCTGTCCAAGGAGAGACCACAGAGAAAGGTCTAACTCTTGGCCTTCTCCACAGGAGGTGGTGTGGTCCCAGTTGAGATGGCGATTTAGTGTCAGTGTTTCCATTCATGGGCTGCTTATCTATCACATGTGGCCAGACGCTGACCTCATGCATTAGAGACAGCACTTCCCATACTGTGTACATCAGTAGCCTTAGGCTTGAGGCTGGAGCTGGCACTGGACCAATGCCATTGAATTCTGATCAATAAGTACTCATTAAGTTATGGACATTTAATCACAAATCTAGTGGTTGTTTTGCTTTGGTACAAAAATCAAATGGGCAGAGTCGGGAAGCTTCTGTCCTGGGCTACATATAACCCGGTTCCCTAAGCTTGGGCTTTAAAAGTTGTTTTCAGCCAGATGTGGCAGTTCATTGTCTCAGTACCCGTGCTTATGAATCAGAGGTTCTGAGACCTGGAGTTCAAGGTCAGCCTTGGCTATATATTTCGACTCTGCATTTAAAAAGCCATTTTAGGGCTCGTGAGCTGCCTCAGCAGGTAAAAGCACTTGCTGCCGAGTCTTTGATCCCCAGGACTCGTGTGGAGTGCCTTAGGGTTTCCACTGCTGAGAAGAGACATCATGACCAAGACCATACTCATAAAGGACAACATTTCATTGGGGCTGGCTTACAGTCTCAGAGGTTCAGTCCATTATCATCATGGCAGGAAGCATGGCAGCAAACAGGCAGTCATGGCTCTGGAGGAGCTGACAGTTCTATATCTTGTTCCCGAGTCAAACAGGAGAAGCCTGGCTCCTACATGGCTAGGAAGAGGGTCTCAGAGTCCACCCTGACAGTGACAGTGACTTCCTCCAACAAGTCCATCCCTATTCCAACAAGGCCACACCTCCTAAAAGTGCCACTCCCTGGACCAAGTATATTCAAACTTGCCACATGGAGTAAGGGAGGAACTGACTTCAAGTTGTTCTGACTGCCAAATGCTCACTCACCATGGCATGCTTGTATCTACACACACACACACACACACACACACACACACACACACACACACCCCTACCACAAATAAAATAAAAATGTAAAGTTTTTAACACTGGATTTTCCCAAATGATAGCCGTACGTAGTAAGTTTCAGAACTTGATTCCACAGAGCTTACCTCTCCCCCTCCTTGAGATGAATCCTGGGTTATCCAGCCCCTAAAGCCCCTGGATAGATTTTCATCCCAGGACTGTGTACCAGGCTCGATTTATCTGCAAGTCTGGCCTGTGGGACACATTGACTTCTCCCAGTAACAAGGGTGGACAACTGGATGTTTAGAGAAGAGGTGAGCATTTGGGTTTTGTTTTATGCTTGTCTCTCCTCTGACCTCTCCGCTGACCTCTGCTCTACTCTCCCCATCCCAGTGTGAGAAGATGAAGGCCACTGTGCAGAAATGTGTGCAGACCCCTAGGCACAGCAAGGAGGCCCTGAATAGGCTCAACCAGGCTATCCAGCAGCTGAAGATGGAGGTGGGTGGTACTCAGAGTCAGGAGAGGCATTGGGGCTGGGGGCTGGGGTAGGTTGGGGTGCTATTACCTATGACACCTTTCTAGATCCCCTCATCCTTTGGAAGAGGTGACATGTGTGTGTGCTTTAATATATATGTGTGTTTATATATATTAAATATATATGTGTGCGTGTATTAATTTTATTTAATTTATGAGTGCTCTGCTGCATATACATCTGCCTGCCTGAATAGGGCATAAGATTTCCCTATAGATGGCTGTGAGCCACCATGTGGTTGATGGGAATTGAACTCAGGACCTCTGGAAGAGCAGCCAGTGGTGCTCTTAACTGCTGAGCCATCTCAGCTGCCCCCGTGTTTGTATATTTTTAATGTATTTTTTAAAAATTTGTTTTGGCCGTAATATTAATTTTGAACTCCTGGTCAGAAATTAAATGGCTTACCAAAACCTCAGTTTTCTGGTTTTCCCTTAAACACATGAAAAACGCATCTATAACTCCAGCACCCAGAAGATCTCAGGTTCCAGGCTACCCTGTGCTATAGAGTGAGTTCAGGGTGAGTTTGAGTTACAAGGTGCATTATTCAGGGTTCTCTGGAGTCACAGACTGTAGGGAATGTCTCTCTATATTGAGAGATTTTATTGTGATGACTTGCAGTCTGTAGCCCAACTAACCCAACAATGGGCAGCTGTGCATGGGGAGTTCAAGATCCTAGTGGCTGCTCAGTCCCATGAGGCTTAGTTGTTTCAGCTGGTCTTCTGTAGAAGTAGGGTCCAACAGATGTGCTGGCAGGTAAGTGCAACAGTGACTGCTCCTTCTTCCATTGTCATTATGTATGTCTCCAGCAGAAGGTGTGGCCCAGATTACAGGTGTGGACCACTGCACCTGGATTTGGAACTTGCTCTGTCCCAGGCTGACCTCGAACCCAGAGATCTGCTTGCCTCAGTCTCCTGGGATTAGAGGCTTGTACCACCTTGCCTGGGCCTAAGCTTTTCATGGCCACAGTGCCTCAAGATCTGAATCAAAAGAGTGTTTCATTCCACATCAAGATCTGGGTTAGAAATCTGTGTCTTCCAGCCTCAAGATCTGAATCACAGATGTGCCTCCCATTTCTGGACTGTAGTGCATGAAATGATTTTATGGTTGGGGTTCTCCATAACTCGAGGAACTGTGTTAAAGAGCCGCAGCATTAGGAAAGTTGAGAACCACTGCTCTAGACATACTCAAACACGTTGGCAAATTTCAGAGCAGGCCTCCATTTCCTCCAGTCCACGGGTCATCTTCACATCCACACTGGCTCCAGGCCTTTGAGTAACGGCTAGGTCCCTGAGGCAGGAGGAATGAGGCTGAAGCTATCTATCTATCTATCTATCTATCTATCTATCTATCTATCTATCTATCTATCTATCTATCTATTATCATCTATCAATCAATCTATCAATCTACCCATCACCTGTCTATCATCAATCAATCTATCTATCATCATCTATTTATCTATCATGTATGTATGTATCATGTATCTATCATCTATTATCTATTATCTATCATCTATCTATCTATCTATCTATCTATCTACCATCAAACTATCATTTATATATCACCTATTTATCTATTATCTATCAATCTATCATCTATTTATATATGTATCTATCATCTATCAATCTATTATCTATCATCTATCTACCATCTATTATTATCTATTATGTATCTATCATCTATATATCACCCATTTATCTATTGTCTATCAATCTATTATCTATCATCTATCATTTATATATTATCTATCTATCTATCTATCTATCTATCTATCTATCTATCTAAGCTCTTTGTTTCATTCCCAGCCTTGTGAACTACAGAAAAGCCAAGACTTGGAGGCCATGCCGGATGCGGCCTCAGGCAGCGCTAAGGGCAGACTGGCCTGGCTGGAGGCTGCCCTGCAGCGAGCCAAGCAGGACATGGCTCGGCAGCTACGTGAGTACCAGGAGCTCATGATCGTCAAACTGGGCCTGGACTTTGAGATCGCTACCTACCGCAGGCTGCTGGAGGGTGAGGAGCAGAGGTGAGGTAACAGGAGGCAAGGGACTGGGTATCCGGCATTGCTCTCCTGCAGTCAGTCTTCTCACACCTTTGTAGCTCCTTGAACAAAAAGACCCAGGGCTGGGTGTGGGCTGAGACAGTGTCAGATGGCAGAGTCATTTGCCCATCAAGACAAGGAGATGGTAAAGCCAGGACAGGTCTAAGGAGCTTTCAGGCTAGAGGGCTCTGTCTGATCTGGGAGTGTGAGAGTCTGAAGTATCTGTGTTGGGGAACCTAGTAGGTCAATTAACTTAGTTGTGGCTTCTTTTTCCCTACAGGCTTGGTCTGGGACTTGGGGCAGGGAGTGTGGGTAAGTGACTTGGGTAAGATATGAGATCTTGTCACTCCCCCACCCCCTAATTCCCTCAGTCTCCTGAGAAGGAAGAGGAGGTTTATCTGTCTCTCTCTGCAGATCACAGTTGTGGGGGTGGGGTGGCAGGAGTGATTCCCTGTGTGTGCTCTGGGAGAGTACTATGTGTCTACTCCCTTGGGGGAGCCCAAGTCCTGGGTGTGGGCTGAGTCAGAGTCAGACAGCAGAGCCATTTGTCCATCAAGACAAGGAGACGGTGGTAGCAGTCAGGACAGACCCAAGGAGCATGCAGGCTAGAAGGCTCTGTCTGAGCTGAGAGTGTGGGAATCAAAGGTTTCTGTATTGGGGAACCTGATAGGTGGATTGACTTAGCAGTTGCTTCCTTTTGCCACAGGCTTGGTCTGGGACTCTGGGCAGGGAGCACCACTCTGGTGCTGAGGAGGGTCTATCTCTCTTGGAGAAGTCTGTGGGTCTTCTTGGCAGCCTTGGGGTGGGAAGGCTTCTGAGTCCTGCCATTGGTCTCAATTTTCACGTCGCTCTCCATACAGCTCCCGGCGGTGACGTCACTGGAGACAGGTCCTCCCTAAGGGCACCCGGAGTCAGTTCCTGTGGCCTGAACATGAGCGCCCCAAGTGGTGGCTGCGCTCTCTGCAGCTCTGCGGGCTGTGTTGGAGGCTTTGGCTGCCTTGGCTCCCGTGAATGTTGAACCCCTCCCTCCGGAGAAGACTAGAAACTGGCGCTTCTGCCCAAAGACTTGGTCCTCTTGTCTCAGATTCCCTTGCCCACAGAGCTGGCCCTCTTCTCCCTTCCCCCTTTTGCCCCTCACTTGGAACTAGACGGGACTCTGGTGTGTCATCTTGTAGACATGGCCTGTGGCTTACCTGAACCTTGCATTCTGCCCCTCTGACTGGCTCTATTCTCTCTCTCTTTCTCTCTCTCTCTTTTTCAGGCTTGCCCTTTAATAAAACATTCTGTGGTGGCTAATCAGCCAGCCTGTCTGAACTGGACTTCCAAGCCACTCACAGTTCCAGCCAGTACCATGAAGGAACATAGTGATGTGTGGGTGTTAGGGGACTTAGTCTTAGGGGACTTGCTATTGTACAACTCAGATCTTTATGATGGGACAGGTGAATTGATGGGTGGAGAAAGGGAAAGACTGGGTAAATTCCACAGAGTGTGTGTCTGGGTCCACAGTCAATTACCCTGGCAGAGAGACAGAGAGGGACAGGAGACTCCTCTGTTCCTTACTCATTCCTTCACTCTGTTAGTCCTGGTTTTGGAGTTGAGAATAGAACCCAGTGCCTTGTACATGTGAGGCAAGGCAGGCAAGCATTGTATGGCTGGATTATATTCCAGCCCCCAGCCACCCTCCCAGCCCCATTTTAGAGACAGGGTCTCACTCGCAACTCAGACAGGCATGGAACTTCCTATGCAGCCCAGGACTGAACTCAAAAGTCTCCTGCCTCAGCATGCCAAGTTCTTGGGTTACAAACAGGCATCCTGACATCAGCTATACTCTCGAATGGTGGTATAAGGTCCCATATAGTTGTTAGCCCTAAGGACTTGACAGTGAGAAAGACACTCTGGCCCTGTTTCTCTTGGGGCACAGAAATAAATAAGAATAGAAAAGGATGGAGAGGGGGAGAAAGCCCACCCTTGCTGCTTTGATACACACTGAAAACGATGCTCAGTCTCATAACTGGTGACCCAGGCCTGCGTGCCAACTTAGGAAGTGATGGTAGGCCAGGAAAATATTAAGCCACAGGGAAGCATCCTAATGTCTACCTCCAGATACAAGGGATAGTTTGGTCTGAGTTTTCACTAGGAGGCTGTACTTGGACAAGGGACAGTTTTCTGAAGGTGCGAGGTGGGGTGACCAGAGCAAGGTTGGCTTTGTAGGGCTGTAGAGCAAGGGTCTGTTTGGAGAGTTCACATCATTTTCCATTGCGAAAAGGATTACGTCATCAGTGTGTCTTGGGAACAATAGTTCCTGCTCTCCATGTCTCAGGGTGGGGCTCAGGTGCGTCATTAAGCCAGAGGCCAAGCATCTCCTTTTAAGGCGCTTAAGTGCAGAGTGTTGGCTGTTTCCTTGCTCCAGCACCCGAGGAGCAGGTATCCAAAAGGCTCCTTTCTTGGGTAAACATGACGGTGTCATGGAAAAGGAATGGATGGGAACGTGGCTTGCTGGTGGTCACATGTGTCTCATCAGCCTCACTGGGTCATCTCTGGCCTTCTCTAACCAAATGTTCATTCTTACTGACCCCCCCGTCCCCCCAACTCAAGGAACCCTGAGAGTGTATCCCTACCTGCATCTCCAGAGTCCAGCTCCCTGTCCCTTGTATTTGCTGGGAGGTAGTGAAAGATGTTCAGAACCAGTTTTTCTCACTCCAGTTTCAGAGTGTGTCAGGGAGTGGGCACGGAGGGAAGGCAGAACAGTCTCAGGGAGAGCAGGCAGGACTTCTGCCCAGCATCCTGCATCCTGGCTCCCTGGAGACTGGCTGACCACATTTTCCCTTCCCAACCCCCAAGCTTCAAGTTGCCTGGAGTCTGGCTGGAGATCCTGAGGGCTTAGGGTCAGGTTGGGGTATTTTTCTGGGCTGGAGCTATTTGAGTCACCATAATATCTGTGGTTTAGGACGTATTCTCTGAGAGGTTTCCCCAAGCCATGGGCCACATTCCATCATGGGATGGAGGAGACTCAGCTGGTGGCTTTATGAGGAGTCATTTGTTCTGAGTTGAGGTGACTTCTGAAGGGAGCAGGGCTGTCCTCAGTTCAGTCATCGTTTTTCATTACAAGGGTGAAGCAGGAGAGGAAGACATTAAGGGTCATGGGAAGGGGGAAACATCTTACTCTAGGATTTAGCTTATATGTTTAACCGGCTGACTAAACGTGACACACTTCCTGAATCAGGGAAGACAATCTAAAGAGAAAAGAACCCTGAATAATCTGAGCGTTATAAGAAAGAATAGGTCGCATTTGTTAAAGACCAATCATGCGACTTTGAGACGAATTTATGGAAATTTGTCTCAATCTAAACTTGAACAATGTCTCGAAAATGGCCTTACAATTTCATTTACATATATATTTTTTAAAGGTTTGTTTTGGAGTTTCATGTGAATGTGTGTATGTCTGTGTGAATGCTGAGAGTGTGAATTCAGGTTCCTGAAGCGGCCAGAAGAGGGCACTGGATCCCCTAGAATGGGAGTTGCAGGCAATTGTGTCCCTGACATGGGCGCTGTGAACTGAATCAGGTCCTGTGGAAGAACAAAAGGTGTTCTTAAGCTCTGGGCCATCCATTTGGCTCCCACAGAGGAAACTCTGTAAGATAAGAGATGTAAGCTGGCATTTTTTTTTCTTAAAATTTAAACTTTACTTTTATACTTTAATTTTTGAGCTTGGTTGGAAAATGATATTCTTTGTATAATACAAGTTTAAAAGCCACAAAATGCGCGCGTGCGTGCACACACACACACACACACACACACAAAATCCTTCCCCCACCCCCCCCTCACAAACACCCCCTTAATAAACTGTACTCTGGTCACATAGAATTGTCTGGATCTCACCCGAGTGAAGGCCCCTAAGAAGACTCCTTGGAACTTCCCACGTCCATAAAGAAGGCTTTCTGTTGGCTCCACACACTCATTACATGCCTGTCTCATACTTCATAGCACTCAGGTGTGCCAGATGATGAGCTTGGTTCATATCTCTATCCGAGCCACCCCTGAGGACCATGACTGTCTCATTTACCTGTCTTTAGAACCGTAGCTTCGGTTGATGGAGACCTTATGCCTTATGGTCTAAGTTGATCTACCCAGGGATATTTTGTGTCTCAAACCTATGTGATCCCTTGAAGCTATTTAAATATATTTATTGTGGCTGGAGATGGAACCCAGGGCTTTGTGCATGCAAAGTTGTGAACTCCACATCAATCTGCATGTCCAGCCCTTTGGTGGCATTAGAATATCCTTAAAGGAAGGTGTGGAAAATCTCACGCTAGCTGAGCACCCTTGGTTGCAGTTAGAGCAACAGGCACACAAGCCCAGGGGTCAGAACAATAAAGACGGCCTATCCAGAGGAACCTTTTCCCAGAATGCCACTCAGCAGTATGAGACTACCATCACTCCTATTTGACTCCCAGTGTCGTCCCGTGACACTTGCCTACCCAGGACACCTGATACCTCAATCAGGAACCCAGAGTGTGCATTCATATTACAAAGGGGAAAGGCTTACACATACAATATGGCTAGGAAGCCCAACAATGGCTGGTTGTCCACTTAGAGAAGCTGAGAACCAGGTGGCTGATGACTCCACGAGGTTTCGCATCTCATCTGTACCAATCTGGAGTTGAAGTCTCAGAGAACCATTGGTCTCCATCCTATGAGTCAAGGCTGAAGACATGAGGGATGTTTGCAGCAACACAAACAACAGACCAGACACACTCACCAGCAAGGAGCAGAGAAGTAGACTGGCAGGAGCAGAATCACCTCGCTCTCAGATCCCTTTATAGCTGGGTCACTGCCAGAAAGTGCTGCCGACTCTGGGGAGGGTCTTCCCCTGCAGCTAGCTAGTCCTTCCAGATCTGCTCAGAAACACGTTTCTTAGTTGATTCGATTAAGTTGATGATCTAGATTTACCGTCACTTGTGGTGTCTGCTCACAACCCTATTCTACGCTCACCATTCCCTCACAAATGCCTGAAGCTTGGAGGATGTGAAAGTTGTGTGACTGGAATGGGAAGAAGAAAAGAGAGGATCAGAATTTGGTAAGATGAAGGAGTGACAGTAGGGTAGCCTGGTAGTCCCTCAAGGCCGGGCTTGGCTGGTGACAGCAGCGAGGTTGACAGGGAGGTTGTAGAGAAGTGTCTGAGGACTGGAGCTTGATATGAGCTTCTGAAACAGTCACAGAGGGCTTGGGGCTTCAGGGCTAGAGTTTGGACATAGGCCCTGCTTCTTAGCTTTGCTATGTCTTGCTGTGAGGGCTGTTGAGGAAAGCCACATACTCAGGAATCCCTGGGGCATTGCCTATCAGGGATGGCTCTGGCTTGACTCAACCTGAGCCTTTGCTCTGGCCACTCTGTCCTGCTCTCTCAAGAGTCTACATTGTGTGTGTGTGGGGGTGGGGGGGGGTCAGGGCTTCCATTTCTGCTACATCTTCTGAACCTGGGAGTAGAAGTTTAGAGATGCATTCTGCTGTAAGATGTATGTTCCAGCTCCTACTTGCAGGATCTATGAAGGAGTTTGGTGGCTCCAGGGATATGGGCATTTGTCTCTATGCTTGTGATCTCTGTTCATGAATATATGTGTAATAAGAGGCTCCTGGAGATATTTTACTTGATATTCTACAGAAGAGCAATAACTAAGAAATGCGGATAGTGGTTGCTTGTGGCAGGTCCTGTAATTGTGTTTCTCTCTCACAGGGCCTGAGTCGGGGAATCCCTGTTGCGAACCTCATCTTAGAGTTGTGCAAACAGGTACAGAGAGAGCAAGCACACAGCCTGCGTTTACTCGGCCGGCTGGGAAGAGACAGAGCAGCCTCCATAGTAGTGCTGGTGCTGTTTGCCGTGTTTGAGGCAAGGCAGCAGCTTATGGCAGGGCTCCAAACCCCAAAGGGACTCCGTGAAGAAAAGGAGGCCAAGTTAAAGGGTTTTGACCTTTAGAATTCCAGTCAATTACTCAGGCATGAGTCTTTCCCACTGACACGAGTGATGTTTCCTCAAGCTTCAGGCGCTGTAGAACGCGATGCTTATTGTCCAAAGATTACAAAGAGCTTGGCTGCCTTCTGGGCGGCAGTGGTGGCTCAGTGAAATGAGAGAGAGAGAAAAACACAAGCCACAATGCATGCGGCTGAGCCCCTCAACTAGATCCACAATGCGGCTCAGCTCCTCAACTAAGAGACAGGCCCCGCCCCAGCCATTGCTCATCTCTGCCCGCTGTTTTTCTCTATCTCAGGAGATGTACTTTTAAGGTAGGGTGGGCAAAACTGCACCATATGAGAGCCGAGTGTGGGCTTCAGACATATCTAAGACTGACGGGAGCCCAGGGACAAAGCCGGTTCCTGGAAGCTCCGCTCTCGATTCCATGTGATGTAGATTTGAAACCTGGCTCCTTAGAGGGCTGACAGAGACACAGACAATGTGCAGAGTTGACTACATTAATTTATTGGAAACAGATCAAGACAAAGATTAGAGGGAGGGGGGACTGTGGCTCTCTAGCTACTGGCTCACAGTTAAGGCAGGATAGGTGGTGTTCTAGCCCTGCCCCCAGACTCCCCACCCTGCAGCTCCAAAGGGACTTCTAGAAGCCAGTATTCACTTCTGAGAACAAGGGCGTGGTCTAGAGAGACCAGAGGAGCCTAGAGTGAGAGGGTCGCTTCAAAGTGAGCAAGTGACTGAGCCCCTTGTTCTAGGTCCCAATATTGGTCAGCTAGAGATGGCTCAGGGCGAAATGCTATGCCAGGGCCAGGATGTGAACGCAGTTTTTAACATTTACGGCCACAGGACACAGCTGAACCACAGGGTGCGCACAGGCCTGTGTTCACCGCCAAGTTCCCGCTGCAGGGGGCGCTGCAGGCACTGCCGATCACTGGCCTGGAACCTGACACACACAGGTCCCCACATACGACTCCTCCTCGGGAGCTGCTGACACCTGAGGATCCAGAAAAATGTATCAGAGTGTGGGCGGGGGCGTGGGTCATGGGGCGGTAGCTAGGAAAGCCCCTTTTCCCTGACCCTGAATTCCTGGAATTAAAAGCCAGACCCCTTCCCGTGAAGCATCTGGTTCCATCTCCATATAAAGGTCTATCTAGTCTTCTAGTCTGACCTCAAATTTCCCCTGCAGCTGTGGCAGCTTCTGTTTTGCTTTTAGTTCTCATATAAACTCCTTTCACTCTCTGACCCCTGTCACAGGCAGTAAATCTGTCCATACCAAATCCCCAATACTTACAGACATTCACAGCTCCTACACCTTCACACAGTCTGGGGGGAAGACAAGAAAGAACTTATGAAGCCCAATGTAGTAGCAAACAGTGCCCCCCACCACAACCTTGCTCCACAAGTCAGAATTTTCCCTCAACAGTTGGTCAAAAATGACCCATTATAAACACAGCCTCAAAGGGACCAATGGAAGATTTGCCCTCCAGAGTCTGGCTGTTGGCCAGTCAAGGGCAAGATGGGGTTTGATTCCTCTGGGAAAGACTCACCTCTGTTCCTCGCCCTCCAGCAGGCGCCTGTAGGTGGTGATCTCAACGTCCAGCCCCAGCTTGGAGTTCATCACCTCCTGGTACTCCTTGAGCAGGCAGGCCATGTCCTGCTTGGCCTTCTGCAGGGCACCCTCCAGCTCAGCCAGCTTGCAGCGGGCATCAGCAAGGGCAGCCTCTCCCTGCTGCTCAGACTGGGTCACAGCAGCCTCCAGCTTGGTGTTCTGGGAACACAAAAGAAGTGGAGATAGCCAAGGGTCCCTGGGTCTCACTGTCTGTCACCAGCATGCTATCCAATCTTTCCCAACAGTCAGGAACATTCTAGAAGCAGCCTCTTGCCTTGTTCACATGGGTCAGCCTGAGTGAGCATGATCAGGAAACCCAGCTGTGCAAATAGGTGGGAGACTAAATGGTAAGCTCCAAGCAGGACACATGCTGGCTGTGTGGCACTGAGTAGACATCCAGCCTCTCTGGTCCCAGAGCAGCTGAACCTTACATACCTGGCACTTGGCATTCTCGATCTCAGCAGTCAGCCTCTGGATCATTCTGTTCAGCTCATTGATCTCCTCTCTGGTGCGGCGCAGAGTCTCTCCATGCCGGATCACTGTGGCCTTTATCTCCTCACACTAGGGGTTGGGAAAGCAGAGATGCCCGTGAGGCCCAGGATGTGACATCAACCCAGTGAGCACAATGGATGTGCAAGATGCACAGTGGTCAGGCTGGGCTGCCTCCTCAGCCTAGAGCTGTGTGCAATCTTCTGGTGATTCTTGGTATGCAAGAAGCCCTTTCCAATAGATCCCGGAGTCCTTCCCACTGTCTCATCTAAGGACAGATGTCCTGGCCTCTCACCTTGGTGCGGTACCAGGACTCAGCCTCAGCACGGCTGCGGCTGGCAATGTCATCATACTGAGCCTTGATCTCAGCCACGACACAGTCCATGTTCAGGTCCCGGCTGTTGTCCATCTTGACGACGATGGAGGTGTCTGAGATGTGGGAATGGAGGATGCGGGTCTCCTGCAGGAGGAGGGAGACAGCAGTCAAAAACTTCTTGAAGGCTCAGCCTAACCCCACACATCTCTGCCAACCTCTCAGACCTGCCCTGGTCCACACAGGACTTCACAGTCATGGAATGACTGTCTACAGACTACTCCTTAGACTTCCACCTGGCTGCTGCCCTCACCTCGTCATACATTCTCCTCAGGAAGTCGGTCTCCTGGGTCAGTGCCTCTGCGTTGGCCTCCAGATCTGACTTGCGCAGGTAGGCACAGTCCACATCCTGGGAAAGAGGGAGGTGTGAGCCCGTTTTCATCCATCCCACACAGCACAGGGAGATGGATCCCAGTGATTGTATGTGCAAATCGTCTCTGCTTCCCTTCCCAGCATGCACTTGGCAGCTCTTTTCTGTGGAGACTCTCATGCTTGGTGGCACTCCACACACTGCCTCAGGGCCACCAGACTTTCCAGGCAATTTGCCCTTTGTCACAGGCCTGACATGACATTCATCATGGTGCTTCTCAGGGAATTCCCAATCCTCCATGGATAAGTTCACAGCATCCCTGATATTAACAGTGTTTCTCTCCGAGCACAGTGTGCCCCTGGGGGATGGGGGAGATCCACATTCCTCTGCCACCTGC
This sequence comes from Mus musculus, assembly GCF_000001635.26. NCBI lineage: Eukaryota > Metazoa > Chordata > Mammalia > Rodentia > Muridae > Mus > Mus musculus. Next base: position 101,461,755 of record NC_000081.6, read on the forward strand.
TACTCACCTTCTTCAGAGCCACAAACTCATTCTCGGCCGTGGCTCTCAGAGAAACTTCCTCCTCGTATCTGAAGAGAGGAGAGGTCAGGCAGTGAGGGTTTAGTCTCTGACCCCCATTTCCACAGCAGAGAGAGCAGGGAGGATCCTTAGCGCTGATCCTTCCAGCCCCGTGAAGGACTTTCTGGTTGGATCTAGAGTTATCTAGGGATCTCTGTCTGTTTTAGTTTAGGGTGTAGGGCTCATGGGAAACTTGTGAGCATTCTGCTTGAAGGTCACTTCAGGAGAGGAATGGAGGCTCAGCCTCAGTGTCTTGTGGGAAGTGACATCATATATTCTTGGCCATGTAGACCTAGCTTTCCATCACTTACCCCTCTCATCCCAGCTGCTGAAAGACCTAGAGACGGAAGGACTGGGCACCTAGGTCTGTGGACTTTCTGGGGCTGGGTCCTGCCTCTCCTAATAACTTAGGCTGTATCAACTTGGTTGCCACAGTTCATAGGACAAAGGACAAGTGGAGCAGGCAGATTGCCCTAGAGTGTCTTCCCCTAGAAGAGAGCCGGCCAAGCGGCTAGATTGTCTCCAGCTGAGCTAGACAGAGCCTAATCACAGACAGGGCCCCTTCAGGTGTCTGCCTACACAGAAATCTCATAGGTGGCAGGCAGGATCTGGCAATGCCCTCCTCATACACTTTCCTGGAAACAGTCTTACTTCCTGTGCCTTGAGCTTCCAGCTAAGCAAAATCCTGAGCCAGCGCCTCACCCAGAGCCCTCACCTCTTCTTGTAGCCCTCCATGGACTCCTGTGCATGGTTGAGCTCAGCAGCCAGCCTCCCGCTGTCGGCCTCCACACACTCAGCTTCCCGCCTCAGCGCCTCGATGTAGCCCTCGAACAGAGGCTCCATGTTGCTCTCACAGCACTTGCGGTTCTGGTAGAACTGCCACTTGGTCTCCAGCAGCTTGTTCTGCTGCTCCAGGAAGCGCACCTGCCATGGGAGACAGAAGGGGTTCAGGGCAGATCTGGGCTGATGGTGGAGAGGAAGTAGAGGGGCTCTGGGAAGGAGCCCTTATCTTGGTCCTGCCTGACTTTCCCACTGGGAGAGGGCACAAGGGACATGGTCAGTGCCTACACTCAGGAGTCCAGGTGGACACTTCATTGTCCTATGCTGGGCTCAGCGATCTCTGAAGCCAACAAGTCAGGAGTCCCCACAAGCAGAGCACCCATAGTCACATCCCAGGGACTGACAAAGAGCCAGGGAGATGGTGTCACAGGCCATTTAGATGCACTCACTAGGAAGGCCTCTGTCTATCCCTCCAGTAGTCTGCACCCTTCCTGTCAGCCCAAGTGCAGCCTCCCTCCTTGGGTTGCCCCAGCTCCATGCTGCAGCCCCTGGGACTCCCTGTAGTCAGTTTGTACCCAGGACAGCCTGGCCACTGCCTCTCAGGACTCACAGGTGAGCCTTGTGCATCCTCTCTCTTGAGACTAGAGGCTCAGTATGAGTGGGCTTTCTGCCTCCTGTTTCACTCAGTGCCCGGCCTTGGCTGTGACATGCATGCTCTGCTGGTCTAGGACACCGACCTTGTCGATGAAGGCTGCGAACTTGCTGTTGAGACACTTGATCTGCTCCTTCTCCTCATGCTTCACACACTGAGCATTGGGGTCGATCTCCAGGTTCAGGGGCGTGAGCAGGCTCTCATTGACAGAAACGGTGGTGATGCAGGGTGGGCTGGGCCCGCAGATGCCTCCAGAGCGGTACCCGAAGCTGCGTCCACAGGAGCCAGAGCGGAAGGCCCCACAGACACTCTGGCTGCCGAAGCCCCCTGAGAGTCCGCGGTAGCAGGAGATGCCCCTGTAGGGAGCTGCAGAGATGCAGCAGCGGCCGGGCCTGGGTCCGCAGGCTGAGGCGCAGCTGAAGGCGCGGCCACAGAATCCTGATCCACAGGTCATGGTGCTTCTGAAGATGGGCTGAAGCGTTCTGGATGGGAGCTCCGTAGTCCTGGTGGCAGCTCCAATGTGCTAGTCCAGGCACCGGGGTCCTATTTATGGCAGCTTCATAGGGGTTTGGCTAAGAAGGTGGTTGAGGCAATTGGACTTTATGGGCTTGGGCGGTTAGCCTTGTCCAAGCCTCTCTAGAATGTGCTTTAATGGTGGAGTGGCCCGCACCCTCCTCTTTGTAAGGCGTGCCAGCAGGTGCCTGGGGCGCTCAGCAGGTGCCTGAGGCGCTCAGCATGCTGCATCTTCAAAGTGCCTGAGGTTGGGCATGCGCACTCTGAGGCTTCAGCTTCGGGGAGGGCAGGAAGGTGCCACGCATAGAGGGGAGCTGGGAATTGGGTGCCAATGCAGTTGTGTCTTCAGTGTGTGGGGAGGACGGTACCCAAGCAAGACTGGGTAATCAACCCCAATCGGTGGCGTTGGCTTTGGTCCAGGACCTTATCTCTGTCAAAGCAGAGCGGGATCTTGTCCCTCGCTGCTGTTCCTTCTGACTTCTGAGCATTGCTTTTCCCAACATGGCAGCACCTAGTATAGGGCTAAGTATTCGTCTCTTCAGTCCTCTACAATCTGACTGGTGTTTACAGAATGTGTGGCATATAGTCTTTAGGTACTTCAACACCATACTCCCCCCTACTCCCACCCCCTACCCCCGCAATGAAACTCGGGGTCTTGAGTGGACTAGCAAGGACTCTGGCCCTGAGCAATACCGTACCTCCTTCAACATACATTTCTTAAAAATACAGGTAGTATATATACATATACATCATATACATATACATATACATATACATATACATATACATATACATATACATATACATATACATATACATATACATATACATTACACATACACATACACATACACATACACATACACATACACATATACATATACATATACATGGAAATCAACAGCAAAACCAGAACAGCACTTCCAATCCATTCCATAGTCTATTTCCTCAGCTGTCTGAGGATTGTTTTAAAGTAGGTTTTCACCGTTTACCTTGCTACACCTGTCCTGAAGCCCTCTGTGTGGGAGGTCAGAGCTTTAGACTGTTCTCCATGGAACATCATTGGTATGTGTGGCAGCTAAAGTTTCAGTCAGTTGACTCTCTGGCTCTCTGGTTTTGCTGTGGACGTTTAAGACCTCACTACCTACTTGTGAACGGTGCCTATTTATTGCCCAGCACATATGAGATACAGCTACCGCTTGACACAATTCTTTGAGATGGTTTGGGGCTAGAGGCTTGGCTCATTTCCAGTCAACATTTGGGGCAGGATAATTGATAATATGGTTTGGGCACTTCTTCCTGTACCAGATCAGGGGAGATAACATGTTAGATTGTGGCTCTGAAGTTGGATTGCTTGAGAACACTTCTCCCTTTACAAGGAGCGAGGGCTCTGTAGGGAACATACACCTTACTTTGACAAGAGTGCTTTCCTTTGCATGGGCTATCTACTGGGTGCTCATCGTGGGTTACCTACTGTGTGCTCATCATGGGCTACCTACTGTGTGCTCATCATGGGCTGCCTACTGTGTGCTCATCATGGGCTACCTACTGTTTACTCATCAATATAAGCAAGAAACAATCTCTAGTTCATACTCCAGCTGTTTGAGGGATGCACTATTTCTCTTGTTTTTACAGAAGAGGAAATGGAGGCTCAGACAGGCTGAATAATTTTTCTCAAAGTCTCCTAGTTGTCATGTGGTGAATATGGAAGGTGCTAATCCTTTGTACCCACAAACATGAGGACTACCTCCCCACTTCCTAGTCTCTGAGAAAGTTCCAGAGGATAGAGAATGCTGGCTGGGGTGAATATCCCTGAATGTAGACAGTGGAAGGCAGGAAGATGGCAGAGCTAGTGATTGGAACAGGTTGAATGGGAGGGGCTAGTGGTGTGTGTGTGTGCTCTCAGGCATATATGGGGATGGCATCAGCTGAGAGGTGCTTGGTGAGGCCCTAAAAGGCACCAGTTTTAGCTACCTGCATCCTCTTTAGTTTTGGTTCATCAATGTGCCCTAGTTGTTCATCAGTCATTTCTACTCCAATAGAGCATCCTACAAAAACCACTTGGGAAGGCACAGTGGATAGAACAGCGGCGTGGAAGTCCCTGGGAGCCCAGGCAAGCAGAAAGATCTTAGGGAGGAGCAAGGGGTGGGCTTGGTGAAAGGGTAGGAAAGGAAGAAACTTCAGGGTGAAGCTCTGGCTTCCGCATTCAGAGATTGAGAGGACAGATGTGGAGTCACAGGCTGTGTCGGTCATCTGGTCACCCAGATGGGTGTGGCACCTGCTGCCACTTCATGTTTTCAGAAAGCTGGGCCAAAGTGTTGGAAGCTCTTTGAAACCATTCTAGGCACTGCCCACAACAGTGTCCCCAGCTACTGGCTGGCCAGATGTCCCTGGAACATTTGCTGAGTCAAGCAACACCTAACAGATGGCCTTTCCTGCCAAGGGAACTCCCATCAAAACAGGCCACAGAATCATGAGCCCATCACTAATGCCTAGCTCTTGCTAAGCAGGTTTCAAGCCCCAAGAAGCAATTTAGAATGAGAAACAAAGACACTCACATGTGACACCATTTCATTGGACTTCAGGGTCTATTATTCACTGCGAAATTTTGAACACTCAGCAGGGCATTTAGTCGGTTTGCTTCCAGGGAAATGCTGAAAACTGGAGTGGGAAGGCAAGAAAGGAGTTAGAGAGTGGGGGAAGGGGGTACAAGAGGTCGGTTGAACCACACCATTCTAACATCATGGCTCTAACAGTGTAGAGTCAATACATTGTAGCTACAGAAGTTAAAATCATGTTTATTGAGAAATACAACAACAGACAGGAGAATTTATAGCTGGTATGACATAACACTATAGTAAGGAATAAAACACATGAACAGGAGTCCTTAAGAGCTTCTACGCACTGGAATGTTCTCACTAATAAGTGGATACTAGCCAAAAAAGTACAGAATACCCAGGATAAAATCCACAGAACTCAAAATGGTTAACAAGCCAAAGGGCCCAACTGAGGATGCCTCAATCCCACTTGGGAGGAAGAAGAAAGCAATCACTGTGGGGCAGAGAGAAGGAGGGATCTGGGCAAAATAGGGAATAGGGAGGGGAAAAAGGGAACATGATCAGGTATTGGCAGTGGTGGTGGTGGTGGAGGGCAGGAGTGAAGCCCCAAGGGCCAGAAGAAAGAATGAAAATAGGCAACTTCAGGAGGTAGGAAGTGGGGGAGGGCGGATCCTCTAGAATGTACCAGAGACCTGGGAGGTGAGAGACTCTCAGGACTCAAAGGGCTGGACCTTAGATGAAATGCCCAACAGTGAGGAGAGGGAACTTATAGAGCCCACCTCCAGTAGAAAGACAGGGCATCAAGTGGAGGGATGGGGTTGCCATCTCACAGTCAAAGACTCTAACCCAGAATTGTTCCTGTCTAAAAGAACTGCAGGGACAGAAATGGAGAAGAGATTGAGGGAAAGGAGGTCCAGTGCCAAGCCCAAAGTGGGATTCAGCTCGAGGGAAGGCTTCAAGGCCTGACACTATTGATGCTATGTTGTGCTTACAGACAGGAGCCTAGCATGGCTGCCCTCTGAGAGGCCTAACAAGCAGCCGAATGAGTCAGAAGCAGATACTTACACCCAACCAATGGACAGAAGCAGAGGACCGCTGTGGTTGATTAGGGAAAGGCTGGAAGAAGTTGAGGAGGAGGGTGACCCTATAGAAAGACCAGCAGTCTCAACTAACCTGAACCCCTGAGATCTCTCAGACACCGAGCCACCAACCAGGCAGCATACACCAGCTAATACGAGCCCCCTGACACATATTCAGCATATATATATATATATATATATATATATATATATATATATATATATATATATATATATATGGTTTGGCCTCAGTGTGAGATGCCCCTAACCCTCAAGAGACTTGAGGTTCCAGGAAGTGGGGAGGTCTGGTGGGGTGGAGGGTGTGTGGGGACATCCTCTTGGAGACAGGGGAGGAGGAATGAGATGAGGAATTGTTGGAGGGTAGAGCGGGAGGGGATAACAATTGAACTGTAAAACAAGATTAAAGATAATAATAAATTTAAAAAAGCTCTTATGTATCATGATTCTTCAGAGATCGTACCTTCCTCTGGCCTAGGTGATACAGAACTTAGATCTTATAATTATTTATTCCTCTTTTATTTTTAGTTTTAGAACCATTGGTTCTGAAGCCAGTGGCATATCTGTCCACTTTCCAGGTTTTTAATTCTACACAGATGGACTCACGTCACAGGTCTTCTTTCATGTCTGGCTTCTGTTCTGTGATGCTTTCTGATGTTTTCATTCACGGTGTACTCATTGTACCCAGGGAATCAGTCCCTTCTCTGCTCAGCTAGGCTCATGGTCTAGTCCATATGTGGAAGGGAGGACATGGGGACATCTCTCCCCAGCTGTAGTTGTGTGCAGTGGTTACAGGGTGTATTTTGTACTCCCTCAGTTTTAAAAAGAATCTCTCTGGATGCCAGGCAGCCTCATTTCACACAAAGTACCATTCCAACAGAGCAATAGACATGGACTATGCACATGTGCGTGTGTGTGTGTGTGTGTGTGTGTGTGTGTGTGTGTGCGCGCGCGCATGCGTGCATGCGCTCACTCAATGTGTGAGTGGAGGTCAGAGCAAGCACCCTATGGGAATCAGTTCTCTCCTCCCACCATCCAAATCCTGGGGACTGAACTCAGGTCGTCTGCCTTTGCAGCCAGCACTCTTACCCACTGGGAAATCTTGCTGGCCTTTGTATAATTCATTCACTAAAAATTTTATATTAATGTGTGTGAGTGTTTTACCTGCACATATGTCTGTGCACCCTGTTCATGGCTGGTACCCATGGAGGTCAGAAGAGGGTGTCAGAGTCCTTGGAACAAGAGTTGTGGAGAACTGTGATGCTGAGTCCTCTGCAAGGACAATAAGTGTTCTTGTCGTGTGAGCACTTGCACCAGCAGCCCCGCCCCGTGCAAGGGAGGGAAGATACCTGCTCAGGGTGAGAATCAGGTAACACAAGGTTTGGTGCACCAGACCCTGGTGGAAGGGATGAGCTTGGCTCTTTGCATTCCCATCTGCCCACCATCGACTGCACACTGTAGAGGTGTTTGCATGAAGCCCCTAACACACAAGCTTGCTTTGTCCTCAACACCCTCTTTAAGGTTTTCTTTGCACAGTGCTCCCAGGGTTCCAGGCTGGAGGATGGGGGAGAACTCATCTTTGCTCTTGGTGAGCTTCTAGCTTTAAGAGCAAAGCTGGGCACACACACACACACCGATCACAAACAGAGAGACATATCCTAAAACACTACTACATACAAAAATTTTGTTTGTGGACACATTCCAAAAGCTTGGCACATAGTAGGTGCTCAATAAATGTCTGCTGAATGAATGCAGTGAGTACAAGCTACACATTAAGTTTTGAGTAATCGGATCATCAAAGCTTGGTGGCCAGTTGTACAAAGCTTTGTGGTCAGATGGGGTGGGGTCACACGAAGCAGACCAGGAAGTGGCCATTTCTAGGGGTGGGGTGGGAAGAGTGATGCTGCTTGCTGAGGCCGGAAGATGAAGTAAGAGAAATGTATTCTGACCAAAGAGAGCTGGCCAGTGTGGCAAGGATGAAGGAGGCCTGATTCCAGCGCCTGGGCTCTGCTGAAGGATGAAGGAGGTCTGCTTCCAGAGTCTTAGCCTCTGCTGCATAGCAGTCTCTCTCTGTGTCTGTGTCTGTGTCTGTGTCTGTGTCTGTGTCTGTGTCTGTGTCTGTGTCTGTGTCTGTGTCTGTGTCTGTGTCTGTGTCTGTGTGTCTGTGTCTGTGTCTGTGTCTGTGTCTGTGTCTGTGTCTGTGTCTGTGTCTGTGTCTGTGTCTGTGTCTGTGTCTGTGTGTCTGTGTCTGTGTCTGTGTCTGTGTCTGTGTCTGTGTCTGTGTCTGTGTCTGTGTCTGTGTCTGTGTGTCTGTGTCTGTGTCTGTCTCTCTGTCTGTCAATCTGTGTGTCTCTGTGTGTGTGTGTGTCTGTCTGTCTCTCTTTGATCATAGAATTTCATGATCCTTCTTTCAAGGACCCTTAGCCTTACTGGGCTGCTATCCTTGGTTCTGTCTCCCTACTAAGTCCTCTCTGAGTCCTCCTGCTTCCGCCTGTGAAAGCCCATCCTCGCCCTTCCCAGAGAGCCTCCCTTGCCCTTCCTGGAAGGGCAATGCAGTCAGGCATTCCTCTGCACCTGACATGTCTACAAAGTACCCTCTGCATATTCTGACTTTCCTCATCTCCGTGTCTATTTTCCTTGACATGAGAGAGCCCCAGAGTCCTGGTTTCCTTCTTCCATGTAGTCTCTCCTTTCAAGGGAACACGTGTTTGGAGTTTACCTTACATGTCATATCGATCCCAGAGTCCCCAGATGTCCCATTTGCAAGGTATATCTTATCTTTGCTACCCACCCAATTCTTTCCCCAGAAGAGGAAGAGACTGAAATGAGCTTTGAGTAAAGATTTCATGAGATGAAAACGGTCTTATCTGCAGTCACCACAAGACCCACTTGTCCACATAGGCTGGAGGAAGATACTGCTCTCTAGGTCAGACCACTTTGGCCCACTGTCTCCACATACAAGGTGGCCCTTCCAGAAGAGTTTTCTTTTATACAAAGCTTCTTGAAACAAAAGAATTAATGTCTCTTCTGTCAGTGGTATGGCTATTGGCTCTTCCCCTAGGAGGTTCCTTCTCAACCCCTCCAGCCAGCCAACGAGGTCTGGCCTACTCTCAAAGGAAGCAAGAGCTTCCTTTGCACTTCTATTGTGTTAGGAAAGATTACCAAGAGCATCCCCCAACAGTCTCATGGGATATCTGGATACCACCAGCCAGGAGGCTTGGGGATTAGAAGAAATATAAAACAAAACAAAACAAAAAAACCAAAATGAAACAAAACAACAACAAGACATTGCTTAATTTATGACCAAGGCTTTCTTTTTTCAAAATAATACTTTATTTTTCTGAGATAATGTAGTTATATCGTTTCCCTTTCCTTTCTTCTCTCCAAACTCTCCCATGCACACCTTGTCACCTTCAAATTCATGTCTCTTTTTCTTTAATTTTTGTTACACATAGATGTGTATATATACATACATATACATTCTTAAATACATAAATAAGATCTGTTCATATCATATGTTACTTGTATGCATGTTGTCAGGGCTGACCATTTGACATTGGGCCATCCATTGCTGGTCCTTCCAATCTCTCTCTGGTTTCCTAAGTTGCCTTTAATTTGTTTGTCAAGGGTTGAGGCCTTGTGGGATTTCCTCTGTATCCATTCACATGTCTACTGTGCCATCTTTCAGCTCCTGTTTAGCCATCTGTGTTGGCGAGACTTCATGCAGCGTCTGACATTTCTAGGAGGCACAGTCTCTCAACAAATTTCCTAGTCTTCTGACTCTTTCAAATCTTTCTCCCCCCCCCCCACCTCCCACAAGATCCTTGAGCCTTACGGACAGAGGTTGTTGCAGTGAGTCAGTTGGAACTGGGGATCCATAACTCTGCATTTTGGTTGGTTGTGTGGGCAAAGGATTTCTGATTCTCTTCTAAGACCAAGTGAAAAACACAAATCTGAACGATTTTCCAATGGATGACGTTTGGATCTTCTGAGCTTTCCTTTCTGTTAGAGTCGCTGCTTAAGGATTGGTCAAGATGAAGGTTTGTGAGGACATCTTTCCTTAGGCTGTTGGACTGGACTGGGGAGGAGATGGACATGAGGGTCTTTCCTAGAGTAAAGGCCATGGTCCTTTCTTCTCCTGGGACAGGCCCATTCAGTAGAATAATGGTGTTCCCAATAATAATTGGATACTTTCTATGGGCCAGATGCTGTGTTAAGTATGACCTGTGTATTATTTTATGAACTCCTACTACTCTTTCAAGATATGCCCATTACTGGTAATTGAACATAAGGGTTTGGGGATGTGAGTGAGTGCACCCCACCAAAGCTGTCAACATATCCCCAACAGCAACTGCACAACAACAAACCCACGTCTGTTTGTGCCCTTGGAGTGGATCAGGCTCAGGCCCAAGTACTTAGTGAAGATTAATTCTTTAATCCTCACAACAACATTATGAGATGGGTATTATCCTCATCTTACAAGTCATAATGGAGGCTCAGAGACGCTAAGTAGCTGCCTGGAGTTATCTGGTAAGGTAGCGTGGTGGAGCCTGGATTTAAAACTAGGTACTTTGGAATCTGACTCTGTGTCCTCAACTGGTATAACGTGTATTTCCACTTTTCAAAAATTGCAGCTCCAGAAGGAATAATTGTATGTAATGACACAATAAACACCAGGCATACATGGCTGACCCAGAGGGTCAGGGCACAGTCGTGACATAAGCAAAACAATGATGTGTTCTGTTCTGCTCTGGCTGGCTTTGTTCTAGACTGTTCTGTGACTGAAAATGATGGTTCTCCCCATTGGAGGGAAACAACATGAACTCTTGAGAAAACACTGCTCAGAGCGGCTGAAAAGGATTGGGGCACAGCCTATCGCACCGTGCTCTGGAGTTTACAGAGCCTGTACGTACCCCTTCAGACTTCCAAGACAGGCAGGGGAGGTGAAGCCTCTGCCAGACTTCAGCATAGTGAAGCACCTGCTTCAGGGTCAGAGGTAGTCAGGGCTGCGCCTCTGGCCTACCCAGCTCTTGTTTGTTCAAGGCCCATGCTGGATGGGTAACGCTAGATGCTACAGTTATGTCTTAATGACCATCAAAGCCACTGGCAAGCTGATGTTACAAAGTGGGAGGGTCATTGGGGAAGGTTAGGGGGTTCATGGTATGAGAAGGAGAGGTGTTCATAGTGCAGCAAGTATCAGAGGCTCGACTGACAGTTGGAGACTTCATGATCTTTTCATGTCACCTACTGGATTTTACATACTGAGTCAAATACTGTGTAGATACCCACAGCAAGGTCACCCCACGGATGACATAAGAACCTGAGGTGAAATGAAGACCTTAGATACTCAGCAATGTTGGGATTTTCTGGGGCCAGTGAGCCAGAGAGCACTTAGGCCTCAGGGAAGATGGAAGGAAGACATTCCCTTGGTCCTAGATAGCCAAGATGGACTAGGTATTGTTTGTGTCCACAGATGTGTGTGTGTCAAACAGAGACATGTAGCCTATTAGTTCGTGGAAATTGTGTGTAAGAAAGGGAAGGATAAGGATCAGTGGGCTTGAGAGATGGAGGAGGTAGAAGGTGACTAACTTAACTGTTATCCAGATATGGAGCTTTAAGGGGCACGGAGAAGAACTATGCAAGTGGGGCATCTCACCTAACACACCACCAGTTCCATGCCACCCGCATCCCTAGCTGGGCTGTGTCAGGACCTCGGACAGCGGTGCCGCCATTTTTTTTCAGTCCCTGATTGGAACAACAGCTCCGCCCCTTTTCATTTTCCTTGTAGCATGAGTCACCTACACTGTCTCTCCAGCTTCGTTTCTGTGTGTTGGGCACAGGAGCAGGGCATGGAGGGGGTGAGCTGGCCCTTTGAAGGAGGAAATTGAACAGTTTAGGGCAAAGGACCACAAACACCAGCAAATGGTCACCAATTTAGCACATTTAAGGAGGAGCCACAGCAACTAAACAAGCCAAGCTCATAAAGCCATCTAATTGCTTCAGACCACGTGGTCACAGTCAGGGTCCCCACATATATAAAAGGCCAACAAACCTAAAGAGGTAAACACTGAATTCACGTCCACTTTACCCTCCACCTGGACGTCTCCAGTTTCAGAGTTGCCCTTCTCCCTAAATAACCATGACTTGCGGATCCTACTGTGGTGGCCGTGCCTTCAGCTGCGCCTCAGCCTGTGGGCCCAGGCCCGGCCGCTGCTGCATCTCTGCAGCTCCCTACAGGGGCATCTCCTGCTACCGAGGACTCTCAGGGGGCTTCGGCAGCCAGAGTGTCTGTGGGGCCTTCCGCTCTGGCTCCTGTGGACGCAGCTTCGGGTACCGCTCTGGAGGCATCTGCGGGCCCAGCCCACCCTGCATCACCACAGTCTCTGTCAATGAGAGCCTGCTCACACCCCTGAACCTGGAGATCGACCCCAATGCTCAGTGTGTGAAGCATGAGGAGAAGGAGCAGATCAAGTGTCTCAACAGCAAGTTCGCGGCCTTCATCGACAAGGTCGGTGTCCTGGACCAGCCCCTTCCCGGAGCACAGCATGTCACAGCCAAGGCCAGGCACTGAGGGAACAGGAGGCAGAAAGCCCACTCATATTGAGCCTCTAGTCTCAAGAGAGAGGATGCACAGGGCTCACCTGTGAGTCCTGAGAGGCAGAGCTTATGGCCAAGAGAAGTGGCCAGGCTGTCCTGGGTACAAACTGACTACAGGGAGTCCCAGGGGCTGCAGCATGGAGCTGGGGCAACCCAAGGAGGGAGGCTGCACTTGGGCTGACAGGAAGGGTGCAGACTACTGGAGGGATGGACAGAGGCCTTCCTAGTGAGTGCATCTAAATGGCCTGTGACACCATCTCCCTGGCTCCTTGTCAGTCCCTGGGATGTGACTATGGGTGCTCTGCTTGTGGGGACTCCTGACTTGTTGGCTTCAGAGATCGCTGAGCCCAGCATAGGACAATGAAGTGTCCACCTGGACTCCTGAGTGTAGGCACTGACCATGTCCCTTGTGCCCTCTCCCAGTGGGAAAGTCAGGCAGGACCAAGATAAGGGCTCCTTCCCAGAGTCCCTCTACTTCCTCTCCACCATCAGCCCAGATCTGCCCTGAACCCCTTCTGTCTCCCATGGCAGGTGCGCTTCCTGGAGCAGCAGAACAAGCTGCTGGAGACCAAGTGGCAGTTCTACCAGAACCGCAAGTGCTGTGAGAGCAACATGGAGCCTCTGTTCGAGGGCTACATCGAGGCGCTGAGGCGGGAGGCTGAGTGTGTGGAGGCCGACAGCGGGAGGCTGGCAGCCGAGCTCAACCATGCGCAGGAGTCCATGGAGGGCTACAAGAAGAGGTGAGAATGGCCTGCTGTGGTGCTGGTATAAAATGTGCCGTATATTAAAGCCCAGGTTGTGGAAGTGTAGCCAGGCTGACATCATTGTAGGATCCTGCTGTCTGTGAAATATCTGCACAGATGTTCCTTGGAGAGGATGGGGGAGCGTCAATTTCTGCCTCAGTGTTCCCTCTGCAGAGTGCGACTAACAGCTCTGCCTTCTCTGGGGAGGATAGACACAGCCCCCACTCCAGCTCCTTCTCACTTTGATCTTCTGCACTGTAATCCCTGAACAGATTCTGCTCAGGAAAGTAGGAGGGTCATGAGCCAAGCTGTCTGTCTCACTGCCTTGGGTACTCAGCCCTGAAATCTGGGTCTGTTGATGGGTCTGTTCAGCAGCTGGGCTGGGACTGACATAAATGGGGGGAGGCTGGAGCCGCAGTACCCAACCCCATGATGTTCCCTCCCAGATGAGGTTGGTATCAAATCATCCTCTCCTTCCTGGGTTGTCTTCGGAACAGCACTGGTTCTCTTCTAGCTTTCACCCACTCCCAGATAGCCCAGGTTCCTCCAGAAAGACCTATCAGGACCAAGAGCTCTGAGGGCTCTTTCCCTGAGTTCCCTGCATGGGGTGTGGATTTCAACCACCCATATCATGTCCCCTATTTCTGTCCTAGGTACGAGGAGGAAGTTTCTCTGAGAGCTACAGCTGAGAATGAGTTTGTGGCTCTGAAGAAGGCAAGTAGCAGACGGTGGGAGGTGGAACAACACAATTGAGGGACACACTGTACTTGTGGTCACCCTTCATGAATTTTTATCTTCACACATCAAAATAGGAAAAAATCTCAGAGAGATGACCCAATGAATGTCAGACCCAGGGCTATGACAAAGGGCTGTTGTGAGGGCAACAGCCATTTGGAAGGTTGGCATCTAGAGAGTCAGTAGTCCAAACCCATGGAGACATGAATACGTTTGGAATGTCTTTTGGATCCTTCTGCTCTGATGCAGGACCTTGGATGTATTAGCCTTGATGTGCCTTTCCCTCATCATGGGGTGTATGGTTGGGATTCCAGGAGCCACAGGGCTTCATTCTGTTCATTGAAAGTGGTGTGGTTTACATCCATTCTACTAGTCTGATCAGAATGTTAGGGCTCAAGACAGTGTGTAAGGGTTGAGAGGATTGCTAGGAGTGTCCAGTTGACCTCTTGAAGCACTGCTGGATCAATTGGAAGATCTGGGGGACAACTGGGAAGCTTTTTAGAACAGAACAGAACCAAAGAGCAAGAAGAGGGAAGATGTCTTGGAGGCTGAGAGCCAGAGAGTCTCCAAACCTGTGGAACTGTCAAGAGCATGCTGGGAAGTGGGGACAGAGATGACTTGCACACAGGGGTCTTTCTCTGCTGTGCTTCTGGGACAGATGAAGAGAGAGAAGAGTTTAGGACACGATGAGGCTCACACCTCCCTCTTTCCCAGGATGTGGACTGTGCCTACCTGCGCAAGTCAGACCTGGAGGCCAACGCAGAGGCACTGACCCAGGAGACCGACTTCCTGAGGAGAATGTATGACGAGGTAAAGGCAGCAGCCAGGTAGAAGTACATCGAGTAGTCTGTAGACAGTCATTCCGTGACTGTGAAGTCTTGTGTGGACCAGGGGAGGACTGGGAGGTTGGCAGAAGTGTGTGGGGTTAGGCTGAGCCTTCAAGAAGTTTTTATCTGCTGTCTCCTTCCTCCTGTAGGAGACCCGCATCCTCCATTCCCACATCTCAGACACCTCCATCGTCGTCAAGATGGACAACAGCCGGGACCTGAACATGGACTGTGTCGTGGCTGAGATCAAGGCTCAGTATGATGACATTGCCAGCCGCAGCCGTGCTGAGGCTGAGTCCTGGTACCGCACCAAGGTGAGAGGTCAGGACATCTGTCCTTAGATGAGACAGTGGGAAGGACTCTGGAATCTATTGGAAAGGGCTTCTTGCACACCAAGAATCACAAGAAGATTGCACACAGCTCTAGGCTGAGGAGGCAGCCCAGCCTG
This sequence comes from Mus musculus, assembly GCF_000001635.26. Lineage (NCBI taxonomy): Eukaryota > Metazoa > Chordata > Mammalia > Rodentia > Muridae > Mus > Mus musculus. The sequence continues at coordinate 101,476,762 of NC_000081.6, forward strand.
ACCACTGTGCATCTTGCACATCCATTGTGCTCACTGGGTCGATGTCACATCCTGGGCCTCATGGACATCTCTGCTTCCCCAACCCCTAGTGTGAGGAGATAAAGGCCACAGTGATCCGGCATGGAGAGACTCTGCGCCGCACCAGAGAGGAGATCAATGAGCTGAACAGAATGATCCAGAGGCTGACTGCTGAGATCGAGAATGCCAAGTGCCAGGTATGTAAGGTTCAGCTGCTCTGGGACCAGAGAGGCTGGATGTCTACTCAGTGCCACACAGCCAGCATGTGTCCTGCTTGGAGCTTACCATTTAGTCTCCTACCATTTGTACAGCTGGGTTTCCTGATTATGCTCACTCAGGCTGACCCAAGTGAACAAGGCAAGAGGTTGCTTCTAGAATGTTCCCGACTGTTGGGAAAGATTGGATAGCAAGCTGGTGACAGACCATGAGACCCAGGGACCCTTGGCTATCTCAATTTCTTTTGTGTTCCCAGAACACCAAGCTGGAGGCTGCCGTGACCCAATCTGAGCAGCAGGGAGAGGCTGCCCTTGCTGATGCCCGCTGCAAGCTGGCTGAGCTGGAGGGTGCCCTGCAGAAGGCCAAGCAGGACATGGCCTGCCTGCTCAAGGAGTACCAGGAGGTGATGAACTCCAAGCTGGGGCTGGACGTTGAGATCACCACCTACAGGCGCCTGCTGGAGGGCGAGGAGCAGAGGTGGGTCCTGTAGCTTTTCACTTTTCCAACCCTTCTTGGGTCCTCAGCATTGAGCCCCACACCTTGGGTAACCTGTTCATCTTCGCTTCCTCACTTCATGGTCCCGCACGTGGATAGGAAATCTGTGTAAGTCCTTTAACCTTCATCTAACCTTTACCCTTGATGTAACCTTTGACCTAACTCCATCTCTCTCACTCCTGCTGGCCTCGCTCTAAGGCTGCCTACGTGGAGATACTGGGTTTTGTCCTCTCAAGGTCTAGCTGGTACTCATACTTAGGCTCCACCCTCCTCTTTGCCCCATGGAGGCCTGTGTTCTCAGGAGTCCATCTTTTGGTCTAAGCTGTCCCTGGCCAGGTCTACTCCAACCTTGGAAATTCAGATTTATCTCATAATAGTACCTTCTGGCAGCAGAGTCCACCATCCCCTGTTTAGCTATTATGATGGTCAATAATGAGTGCCCTAAAGTACCCTCCCATTGCAGTTTGGACTGATCTAGAGGACAGCAGAGACTAATTCTCTCTTGGAACTTTGTTTTTCCTATTCAGACTTGGGTACTACTAGAGGACCCTCTTGCTGTTCAAGCTTCTTGTGGTGGAGGGTTCCTCACACCCCAAGTCTTCAAGGACTCCACTTTAAACCAAGCTCTTGTTATTGTACTTTCTGTTTCATGTTCAGCTGCTTGGTTGTGTTCTGAACCTCTTTTTGTGCATAGCCAGCTTCCAGGGTGGCACACAGGTAGAGAATCATATGTACTGGGGACATGGGGATACAGACTTGGCATGTGATCACACTGAGGGATCCTAGGACAACAAAATCGCTTGAGAAGCCTGGAGGTACCTGGTGATGGTATCTGAGAATCTGAAAGTTGGAGACAGACAGACAGACAGACACACACACACACACACACACACACACACACACACACACAGAGAGAGAGAGAGAGAGAGAGAGAGAGAGAGAGAAAGAGAGAGAGAGATATCTCCCTGAAAAAGAACCCCAGTGTGTCCACCACATAGAAGGAGAGAGGCAGAGGACCACAGTATCTGTTGAGTTTGTCAGTCTCAGTCTTTGTGTGTTCTGGCCAAGTCTGTTTGGTTCCCTTCTGGAAAATAATACCAAGTGGAGAAGAAATACAGGTCAGGAAGTGTTGGAGTCTTAACCCTGAACCGTCATTGGCCATTTCCCCCGTGGGTGCCCAACAGGAGGACTGTTATAGGTATCTTCCAATGAGAGGACTGCTGTAGGTAGTTTCCCATCTGCCTCTAAAGTTCTAAGCTCTCATCTCTCCATCTGGGATCATTGATGAAGACATTTGCTGTCTTCAGACACAGGGGCAAAATGTTCTGATTTCCCTTAGACCCATATTGTTACAATGATGGGGTTTACAAGATTACACCTAATTCCCTCGAATGGACTTACAGCTCAAAACCAACAGGGCAGCAGCAGCCAGTGCTTCAGCACGTGTGTCTAGGATGTCTTAGTCTCCAGTAGAGCCCTTGGATTATTCTGGGAGGAGACCTAGAACCCACTAGGGTGCACAGTGAATAAGCATGGTGTGATAGAGGTCATGCCCTGCCTTCAGAACTCACCTGGTTCCCCCCCCCCAAAGGTTACCCCCAGCTCCGGGGTTCTCAGTTTTTCCCCTGCACCCTTTCCCTAGGGCGAGAGCCTAGAAGGATCCATGATGGCTCCTGTAACATGCTTTCGGTTTACTAAAGTCTCCCTTTCCTCTCCCACAGGTTGTGTGAGGGCGTTGGCTCCGTGAATGTGTGTAAGTAATTCCAGCCTCCCCCTTTCCTGCGGGGTGGTGCGCGCCTTTGGGGCGGGAACACTTGAGCTTGCTGCGGAGACTCTTGGCAATGGCCGTGCCTGACAAGGTTTCCCCTGTTCTCCGGGCTTTCAGGTGTGAGCAGCTCCCGCGGTGGCGTCGTCTGTGGCGATCTCTGCGTCTCTGGTACTGCCCCTGCTGTCAACACAAGAGTGTGCAGCGCCCCCTGCAGCGGAAACGTGGTGGTGGGCACCCCCAATGCCTGCGCCCCCTGCGCCGGGGCAGGCGCCTGCAGCGGAGGCTGTAAGAAGTGCTAGGAGGTCACAATGCTGCAAGCCACTGGCACGGGCTACCCTGCCCGAAGGGACAGCACAGCGGGACAGTGGCCTCGGCGCCTTTATTTCAATCTGTAGCTTTCCCTAGCAACTTGTTCCTAGAGTTCTTGCTTTCTTTCCCTTTCTGCCTTTTTGCTGGATTCATTGGTCTTAGGATCTTGGAGGATCCGCTGCCCCAGGATCCTCTTTGTCTGACTTTACCCGGGTCCTTAGCACGCTTTTGCCTGGGCAAGGAGACATGGATCCACATGGTTGCCTGCTTTCCTGACACTCCGCTAGAAACCACGTGACCCAGAGCATCTTCTTCCGGGTCTGCCTGGCAGCAGCTCCCCCAAACGAGGGGCTCAGCTGCCTGTTCCTTGGGCTTTGTCTCTCTTTGCGTTCCCAATAAACTAATTGCAGCAAATCAAACTCGCGCCCTCAGTCTCTCCAAAGTGCTGCCTATGCCAAGTGCTTCAGCCAGAGTCTCAGGACTCCAACGTTCACCTGGGTGTTTTCAATAGGCAAAGATACCTCCTATCTGATCTGGAGAAATCAGGCTTTTGGGACAACAAAGCCAAACTCCAGGCAGAGTCTTGTGGGGTGGTCGGTATTCTAACTGAGGTGTTCTGTCTCAGCACTGTAGGCTGGGTGACTCTCCCTGAGCTCTATCAGGACATTTTACCTTGTAGCACCCTTGGCCTCCTCACTAGATGCCGGAGGTTTCCTCTGCCCCTCATTATGATAAGCAAAGACATTTCTAGACAAGGTGAAATGTCACCCAGGGATTCTCAGATAGTCATTTTGCTCCCCTTCTTCAAAGGGCATTTCTGGGGTGCAGGGAGGAAGGGACTCAGAATGGCAGAGGTAGGGAAGAGAGGGATTCTGGGTAGGTCAGGGTCAGGAGACCTGGCTACTGATTCAGAGTGGCGATGTGTGGATAAATACTATGTTGCTTCTCTGCTGGCGAGTGAGGAGAGGTGCACTTAATCCCTAGTGCTGCTCCCAGCCGTCCCAGGAGATAGGATAGAGGCTTTGTTCCTAGAGGCACTATTGGAATAGCAGTCTGTCTGTCTGTCTGTCTGTCTATCTCCAGTACTGCAGCAGGCAGGTCTCTCTTCCTCACTGGACTTCATCTGTGAAATGGGACAATGGTACTTACATTGTGGGGATGAGTGTTAGCTAATGATGAGAGGTAATGAATCTCTACAGAGGGGTGTCATTTTTTTTAATGTAAAATAATCACAATTTTTCCCAGTGCCGAGGACCAAATCCAAGTCTCTGCACATGCTAGACAAATGCTGCCCCGCTGAGTTATGCCAGGGAGGCTTCGAACACAAGTTCCTGACTCCTCCTGCTTCTTCCTGATTCTGTGTGTGTGTGTGTGTGTGTGTGTGTGTGTGTGTAGCTCTTTCCCTTGGCATCTTTTTGGGTACTGTGATGATGGAGAGGTTCTCAGAGCCTTCCTTGCCAAGTCTGGTCCTGCTGCTGGCTGCCCGCTGGGAGCTGAGGTGGAGGTTGTCTGGTGGACTATACCAGCCAGGCTCGAATTATAATAATCTGAGCAGACAGAATTATCACAAGTGGTTATGAACTGCAGTGAGGGCTGGAGGAAGGAGAGGAGGTTGACAAGAGGTAAGACGGTAAACTCAGGAGCTGAGGTGATAGGAGAGGCTTGGGCTGGCCTGGTGCTCTGGTGACCCTTGTCCTTCACTTCACTGGACTGAGGGTGACCTAGGGTGTCTGTGAAGCACATCTCTGGTTGTGTCTGTGAAGGGGTTTCCAGAGATAATTTACTAAGGGGGAGAAGACCTACTCTGAACATGGGGTACTGTCCCCAATCTAGAGGACTGGATATGACAGGGGAGAGAAGAGGAAGTCAGTCCGGTGGAGACTCTCCCCTCTCCTTAAGGTCACAGCTTCAACATGGCTTCCCTCCATCTCTGGCTTGCATCCTCCTTCCCAGATTCCTTTTTTTCCAGACCTAAGGCCCAGGGCTCTTTGTAGAGCCCTTTGCCTGTTTCCTCCAAACTCAAACGCTCCTCCAAAAAGGAGAAGGGAGGCCCACAAGACTCAGGAAGACAGTGGAGAGCCAGGCTCAGAGGACCCCCAGATTCACAGGCCTTGCCCAAGGCTATAAAGGTGGAACTGACAGGGAGCTCCAGGATTGTGTGTGTGTGTTTGTGTGCATGTGTGCATGTGTGTGACTGCCCAGGCTGCCTTTGCTCTACCCACACTCCTGTACACATGGACCTGTGCAAGCATGTCGACTCCTCAGGTACATGGGCTTTCTTAGAAACACAGCTTTTTGCTGTTGTAGGTGTTTTTCACCACTACTTTATCTGGGTGACTATTCGGGCATTTGCTCACATCTCTCCAGTCACACAGCACGTGACTATGGAGCTGGGGATGTGGGCCTAGAGACCATCACTGGAGTCTCTAATACTTGAGGCTACAGTGTCAACCTTGGATAAGTGGAAGGAAGGTTGCTCCCTGGTGTGCTCTGTGTCTTTCTGGGGTGCCCTGTGTGACACTGTGATGAGCCTCCTGAGGTTGCCTGCCCTTAAGGTCTCCTCCTCAAGTCCTTGGGAAGAATTATCAATGTCCAAGAGCAGCTTCTAAGAAGGGAAGAACCGCAAGGCCCCACCCCCTGCGGGGCTTCTGTCCCTGCATTTGCTGAGTAATGAGAACATCTGAGGCCCAGTAGGGGAGCAAGCAAAGGGGACTGGAAGATCTGAAATGCACTGAGTGGTGAATCAGGGCCACGGTATGGCCTAGTATACTCTTTTAGAGAGCCTGAGGTCGCCTTGGGGGAGGAGGGAGCACTGGAAGAAGGGACTGTGTTCTGTGGAGGCCTCTGACTGCTGTGTGGTATGAGCAAGCTTCATCCTGCTCTGAGTTGTGTAAATCAGTGGCTTCCAAAAGGAGCTTCGTGCTGGTTGATTCCTTTTTACACAGTGGGATTTGGCTTCATCTGAATGCAAAGAACAAGGCAGGCTTATCAACACTTTGCATCTCCTGTGTATGTGAAGCCACCATTAACTGTCTTACACTGACCTCGAGGTGCATACTTAACTCATTCATGTAGGCTGAAAGCATCACCCGTGAGCTTATCAGGGTCTATGAGGAACACATGGGCACAGGAGCAGATTAAAACTATATCAGAAAACCCGGACTACGAATTTATTCAACACACCAAGAACAGTGAAGGTTGTTCTGTCCATGCAGACCTGACCTTGGGTCTCATCTGACTGGACGGCTGGCAGGTAGGGTTGTCAATGGTGTACTTTCTGCCTTCCTAAGAGCCCACAGCGACCTGTGTTTGTGTCATCTCTTTGCCTCCTGTAAGTCTTTTATGAACTCTGCTGCCTCCTTAACTCCTCTGCAACCACTCTGTCACACATGCATTGTGGTGTGAATGTGTTGTGTTATCTGAGGAGTAATGTTAGTGTCCATTATCAGAATATAAAGGACCTGAAGCTGGGGGGGTTGGTGGTACATACACATAATCCAATCATCCAGAAACAGGGGCAGGAGAACCAGGAGTTCAAGGTCAATTTTGGCTACATAGTGAGTTGGAGACCAGTCTAGATGAGATGAGACCCTGTCTCAAAAAATCAGCCAACTAACCAACCGATTATGATTGCCAGTGGCCACACTATTTAGGAAAATCAGAATTACTAGATAAATTACAGTCAAGAATACTGGTATAGTTAATTAATTTATTATTCTTCAATAAATCCTGAACTTGTTGAAAGACACAAACATTTGTTCTATGGTTTTGTGGCAGGAGGGAGAGAAGGAAGTACATTAGAAAACTGTTTGGAAAGAAGGAGGACAATCCTGGTGGCTGAATCAGAGGGCATCCTAGGCAAGCAGGGATGCTGGCTTCTGTTCTGGCCAGGACTGTGGCTTCAAAGGGTGCTGCTTTTTGCAAAGTAGAGAGGAGGAAGGTGGGAAGAGGGTCAGGAAGACGCCAGGAGAGGCAAGGTTCAAGGGTCAAGGCTGTGGGACGGGATCAGGGGTCAGCATGGGACCTGCTGCTGAGGTCCAGTGAGCCTGGCCTCAGGCTTCATCAGTCAGGACCTCAAGTGGAAGCTAAGGTGGAGACTGCTGTGGTGTCCAGGCTCAGGGTGTGAAGGTAGAAGAGCCCTGAATGCTCAAGTGTGGATTCAGGGTGAGGGCTATGAGCCAATGATTGATGCCTGCTGGAGTAATGAGAGCCTGTAAGTCAGGAGATGTGAAACTTAAGAGCCAAGGAGTGGAGGAGGGAGAGAGACAGGGAGCTTGGTCTGGGTCCCAGAGGACCTAAGGCCTAAAGAGTGAAGGGGCGGGGTGTTTTTCAAGAGTGTGTGGGTGGGTGGGGAAGGAGCCAGGGGCTGAGGAAGGGGAGAAGCAGGGAGAGTAGCAGTGGTTGATGACTGGGGATGGAGGACACTGAAAGTCTGTTTCCTCCAGCCTAGGGTCAGAGCTTTTCTGGGTCTTCTATGCTGGAGTATCCAGGGACCAGTGAGGTCAATTCAAGAGGAACGGAGTGACCATCTTAGTGTGGGGGATGGGTGCTGGGACCAAGGCGCCGAGCTGGCAATGGCAATGAGGAATGGGGTCCAGAGCAACACAAAGTGGCCCTGGGGTGTGTGTGGTGTTAGGGTGCAAGGAGCATATATGTGGGAGAAGGAAGTAGGGTGTGGATGGAAGAGGGCTAGGGACAGAAAGACAGACTGGCAGGCAGACAGACAGACAGGTGGACAGGCAGACAGGCAGGCAGGCAAGCCAACAGACAGAGACAGACATGTAGGCAGACAGACAAACAGACAGGCAGATAGACAGATAGATAGGCAGGCAGAGAGCCAGCCAGACATTCACAAATAGGCAGACAGACAGGCAGACAGGCAGGAAGGCAGGCAGTCAGTTCAGAGAGTCAGCCAGACATTCACAAATAGGCAGGCAGGCAGACAGACACAGATAGACACAGCTAGCCAGCTAGCCAGACATTAACAGGCACAGGCAGGCAGGTAGACAGACTGTTAGGCAGGCCGGCAGGCAGGTGAACAGGCAAGCAGGCAGGCAGTCACACAGATAGACAGATGACAAGCAAGCAGGCACACACAGACACAGACACAGACAGATGGACACACCACACACACACACACAACTCTGCCTTTCAGCAGAGCCTATGGGCTCTGGTTTCCTTCAGGGCGAGTTGGAGGAAGGAAGCCTATCTGTCTCACTGTACGAACCACAGGGATTGATTGAGGGGTCTACTGGGAGTGAACACAGGATGTGTGTTTGGGGAAAACAGGTATCAGGGGTCACATCTCTCTTTAATTGGTGGGCAACACTGGGTCACATCCCCAAAGTCACATGGTCTAGTGGGTGTGACATAGGCAAACCTGTGCTTTGAGCTCTGCTTGGTAAGAATGGGAAGGCAATTCTGTTTGGGAGCCGAGCCTGCAGATACCTACCATAAAGACAGGCCCCAGTGGCTCCAGTCATCAGGCCCTATCACCAAGCCAATGTCCCCTAGGTGACATTATGAACCCACCACAAGAAAGCACAACACCTTACACAACTCTGAGAGTCAGCACAGTTTATTGCACAACAGGGCCTAGAGGCCAGAGGCACAGGAAACAGCACTGGGTATTCCCAGGGCTGCAGCTGAGGCAGGAGGCTGATCTATCAGCAGCAAGCCCCTTGCCAGCAGGTAGCTGAATGGAGTGGCAGCTGCTGGGGATGGGGAATGTATTCTCAGAACACAAGGGCAGCAGACCTTGAAGCTACCATGCTTAGCCTTGTAGTCCAGGCCACTTCCTGGCTCCCTCTTGTCTCCTAACACCTCCCCGGGTGACAAGGGCCGCTTCCACAGGGCGCACACAGGCCAGTGCTTACTGCCACATTCCCGCTGCATGGGGCACTGCAGACACTGCCTGTCACAGGCCGTGAGCCAGACACACAGAGGTCCCCGCACACAACTCCACCACGGGAGCTGCTGACACCTGTGAGAACAAAGGCAGGGTCAGTCTTGAAGCCACCCCAGCCACCTTCCCTTGGTCCATTCGTTTGCTCCAGCCCTCTGAGGAATGCTACAATAAAGTCTCAGTTTTAGTTTGCAAGCTGTGTAGAGGAGCCTCCTCTTGGGAGCCAGGAGGCCCGAGTTATGGATGTACTTCTGTTCTTTAACCCCTCTGTGGACTCAGTTTCCTCACTTCTACAAGGCAGACATTATATTAGGGGACTCTGAGGTCCCTTGGGGTGACATCTTTCTGACCCTAGACATCCTGGGTACTAACCGCAGTCTCTCTGCATGAGCAGTCTAGCCCTCTAGACTGGAGTTAGTAGTGATGCTTGCTCAGTGTCTGCACAGTGCACCAGGGAAATCTTTGCTGATGTCTGAATCTGGTTCCCTTTCAGGGTTCATTATACTTACAGACATTCACAGCTCCCACGCCTTCACACAGCCTGTGTGGAAGAAAGGCAGAGAGAAGAGAGAAGGCATCAGAACAGACAGGTTATCGGGTTTTTCCCTCAGGCGCCGAATTCCTGCTCACGTCTATCTTTGTGTCACGTAGAAAAAGGTGTCTTTTGTGGTGGCTGTGGCACACCACACAGGGCACAGCACTGGGCAGACTTCAGACTTGCTTCCGTTCTAATTTGCCTCCATCCAGCTGACTCTGCCATGTGTAGCCTGAACAAGTCCCTGACAGACTTGGGTAGGGGGAGGCTCGGCTTTAGGCGGGAAGGACCCCAACAGGCTGATGCTTTGAAGGGATTGTCTGACTGCTGGTGCTGTTTGGGGAAAGCTGTGGAACTTTCAAGGTGAAGCCGAGCTGGAGAAAGTAGGTCACGGGAAGTGAGACTTCCTGTGTTGTACCCAAACTCTGGCTCCTTCTTGTCTGGTGAGCTACCATGTGAACAGTTGCTTAACATACCTCCTCACCATGTCCTGAACTGTCTTGCCTGCTCTTCTTGCTACAATGGGCCCAGATGCTCTGGAACTATGAGCCAAAGAAAAGCCTTCACTTGTGTCCTTCTGTCTGGCACTATGGTCACAGCAATGCAGAGCAATGGCTGTATCCTCTGGGGCACAAAGGCCAGGGGCAGACATTGGCCAGCAGCTCTAACCCTAGGCAAGGTGCCTACCATATAAAAGCGAAGGGTAAGGACCCAAGGGAGTTCTGGCCCAGAGGTAGGACACTGGTTCTAATTTTCGCAGGGTCCTATGAGGTGGGCGCTCTGGCCCTGTAGCGACAATGGCTTGTGTGTTAAGTCCACTTAAGGCCAGTTCAAGAGCACTGAGCTCCAAAAATTGTCTCTAACTTCTGTTGCTTTGGGGGGCTAAAATTGACATGCAAAAGGTGGGAGCAGGCAGGCTAAGCAAGAGAGGTTTTTGAGATAGTTGAGTGGGGGGAAGGACTCACCTCTGCTCCTCGCCCTCCAGCAGGCGCCTGTAGGTGATGATCTCCACGTCCAGCCCCAGCTTGGAGTTCATCACCTCCTGGTACTCCTTGAGCAGGCAGGCCATGTCCTGCTTAGCCTTCTGCAGGGCACCCTCCAACTCAGCCAGCTTGCAGCGGGCATCAGCAAGGGCAGCCTCTCCCTGCTGCTCAGATTGGGTCACAGCAGCCTCCAGCTTGGTGTTCTGGGAACACAAAAGAAGTGGAGATAGCCAAGGGTCCCTGGGTCTCACTGTCTGTCACCAGCATGCTATCCAGTCTTTCCCAACAGTCAGGAACATTCTAGAAGCAGCCTCTTGCCTTGTTCACATGGGTCAGCCTGAGTGAGCATGATCAGGAAACCCAGCTGTGCAAATAGGTGGGAGACTAAATGGTAAGCTCCAAGCAGGACACATGCTGGCTGTGTGGCACTGAGTAGACATCCAGTCTCTCTGGTCCCAGAGCAGCTGAACCTTACATACCTGGCACTTGGCATTCTCGATCTCAGCAGTCAGCCTCTGGATCATTCTGTTCAGCTCATTGATCTCCTCTCTGGTGCGGCGCAGAGTCTCTCCATGCCGGATCACTGTGGCCTTCATCTCCTCACACTAGGGGTTGGGGAAGCAGAGATGCCCATGAGGACCAGGATGTGACATCAACCCAGTGAGCACAATGGATGTGCAAGATGCACAGTGGTCAGGCTGGGCTGCCTCCTCAGCCTAGAGCTGTGTGCAATCTTCTTGTGATTCTTGGTGTGCAAGAAGCCCTTTCCAATAGATCCTGGAGTCCTTCCCACTGTCTCATCTAAGGACAGATGTCCTGACCTCTCACCTTGGTGCGGTACCAGGACTCGGCCTCAGCACGGCTGCGGCTGGCAATGTCATCATACTGAGCCTTGATCTCAGCCACGACACAGTCCATGTTCAGGTCCCGGCTGTTGTCCATCTTGACGATGACAGATGTGTCTGAGATGTGGGAATGGAGGATGCGGGTCTCCTGCAGGAGGAGGGAGACAGCAGTCAAAAACTTCTTGAAAGCTCAGCCTAACCCCACACATCTCTGCCAACCTCTCAGACCTGCCCAGGTCCACACAGGACTTCACAGTCACGGAATGACTGTCTAAAGACTACTTGTTGGACTTCCACCTGGCTGCTGCCCTTACCTCATCATACATTCTCCTCAGGAAGTCGGTCTCTTGGGTCAGAGCCTCTGCGTTGGCCTCCAGATCTGACTTGCGCAGGTAGGCACAGTCCACATCCTGTTGGGGTTTGCAGAGAGGCATGACACTAGCTCTCTCTTGGGCTGGAGGCATCTGGCCACTGAGTGGCAGGCTGGGAAGACAGGGTGGGGTGGAACTGGGCAGGGACTAGCTTTAATCACTCACCTTCTTTAGAGCCACAAACTCATTCTCTGCTGTGGCCCGGAGTGCAACTTCTTCTTCATACCTGAGGCAGGAGAGAAAGGAGGCCTTATCCAAACAGCCATGAAGCCAGCCCACAGAGCAGCCTGAAGCCTCTTAGGCCTCCTTAGAGGAACTTAGAGGGGTCATACTCCAGGCCCAGGCCTGTGAGCACACTGGGTCTTTACAGTAGAGATAGTATAGTGGCATTTGAAAGCTGTGCATTCGTACATACAAACACACACACATGTGTTTGTATGCATGCATGTGAACATGCATGTGAACATGCATGTAAGAGTGTGTATGCAGGTATGTGAACATACATGTGTGTGCATGTGCATGTATATGAACATGCATGTATGAGTATGTATGCATGTATGTGAACATGCATGTGTATGCATGCTGCATGTATCTGAACATAAATGTATGAGTGTGTATATGAACATGCATTTGTGTGTGGACATACACGTGTCTGCATATACATGTATATGAACAGTATGTGTCTGTGAACACATATGTATGAGTGTGTACACACATATATGTGAACATGCATGTATATGAGTGTATGTCTAAGGTTCAGGAGACTGAATGGCTGTTTTTTCTCATCCTTCTCTCTGAGTCAGCACCTTGTCTATTATCTGTTCTTGGACTGAGCCAAGGGACCAGCTTGAGGGAAGGTCTGCTCAGAGACAGGATTAGGTGCCAGGGGCTGTAACAGAACATGCTACTGAAGAAGGCTGGGTGGTCTCTTGGAGGAGCAGAAGCTTCCTGAGGCCTGGTGCCCATCCTTCATGCCTGTGTCACATGGAACTGTCTCCATACATGACCATGTCATGCTTGCCTCCCAGCAGACTCCCCGAGGGCAGGGACCATGCACACTGCTGGCTGGATTGGTAGCATCCTGCTGTGTCTATAGGGTGTGTGTGGCAGTGTTGGAGGAGAGTAGAGGAAAGACCCTACAAACAACATTCAGAGACTTTAGGGTTAGTTCTGGAGACTAGGAAAGCTGGGTGGAGAAGGGGAGGGGGACGGTGAGAACCTTGTGAAGAATTCTGTGCCTGAAGGAAGACAGGGAGAGGGCTCCTTGATTGATAAGGCAGGGCTGGGCTTCCTGACTTAGGCAGGCAGAGACCCCAAGCACAAGCCAGCTTGTCTATACCCAGGGAGCTCCTGTCAAGACTCCCCAGTGGCCCTCACCTCTTCTTGTAGCCCTCCATGGACTCCTGCGCATGGTTGAGCTCAGCAGCCAGCCTCCCGCTGTCGGCCTCCACACACTCAGCCTCCCGCCTCAGCGTCTCGATGTAGCCCTCGAACAGAGGCTCCATGTTGCTCTCACAGCACTTGCGGTTCTGGTAGAACTGCCACTTGGTCTCCAGCAGCTTGTTCTGCTGCTCCAGGAAGCGCACCTGCCATGCAGAGTTAACGTCTGAGAACATACTCTTGCAGAATCACAGGGTAGGTGTGTGTGTGTGTGTGTGTGTGTGTGTGCCTCATGGCCTCCCTTGCTGACATGTCTTCACCGCCACACTGGGGCTGAAGGTAGGTGGCAACCTGGAACTCCGTCCTGAGAGCTAACTTCAGTCAGTTCACCTGGTGTCGCTGAACGCACTTAACCCAGTCCAGACTCTGCCTCTTCTTAGTCTGTGACTTTGGATAAAGCTCCCAGCCTTCCACAGGATGGGGTGGCTGAAGCACCTGTTAGTAAGGTGCAGAGAAGCATTCATTCTACCTCAAGAAGCTAGCACAGCCAGGGCAGCTGTGACGGTCAGCCTGCGACTGGACCGGTGAGCCCGTTTAGGAAGGCAGACTGTAAACTCTGAAAAGTGAACAAGTGCAAATGACTGGATCCCGGCAACAACAGCGCAATTAGAATAATGAGCACCTGGGATCCAAGTGCAGGGCTGCCTTGTGTTTCTGAGCTCAAGAGTGGGATTGAAGGACGAGGAACATGGCTGACTGCAGGGAGAGACTGTTGATTGGCAGGGGTTGTATCTCACCACCATTATTACAGACTATCAGGGTGCCCAAGCTGCATGTAGACCCTGTCTCCCCACCACCAGGTTGGTCCACTCCCTGATTCCGACGCCTGTGTTTAATGACCTTTCCATGGACTTAGTAAGTTCTACCTTGTGCTACCTTTAGTGTCTCATGTGTGCCAGCTCTAGATAGCTCTCCCCAGGGCCCCAGCTGCTCTCTCCGTGGAGCTTGTACTCAAGCCTCAGCTGCATGTGGATGTCTGGATTCTGTGAAGACAGCTGCAGGTTTGAGTCCATCCTGGCTCCTGTGGACCTGGGCTGTGGCTATAGCGCAGGCCTGCGTGCTGAGCTCAAATACAGTCGCTTGCACAGAGCATACTGGCCACAGTGGTTACATGGGATTCAAAAGGCTCTGTGAGATAAGCCACCAGGCAGTCCCCATTTTTGACCTTGACTTGGTTAGGACACCCTGTTTCCTACACAAACATCTACATGGTCTTGCACATTGGAGAAGCCGGGCCTGGGCTCTGTAGGTTCTGCTCCGAGTTCTGAGGGTGCCTTCAGTTTTTTTTTTTTTCCACACCAGACTGAAAGGTACTGCTTCCTGTCTGTGTTCCCTTTGGCCTTGGAGGCTCTATGGGCCTTCACTCTGATTCCCCCTCACTGTCCAGCCTTGGCTGAGCACATGATGTGCTCCGGGAAGGGGCTGGTCCAGGACACCCACCTTGTCGATGAAGGCCGCGAACCTGCTGTTGAGACACTTGATCTGCTCTTTCTCCTCATGCTTCACACACTGAGCATTGGGGTCGATCTCCAGGTTCAGGGGTGTGAGCAGGCTCTCATTGACAGAGACGGTGGTGATGCAGGGTGGGCTGGGCCCGCAGATGCCTCCAGATCGGTACCCGAAGCTGCGTCCACAGGAGCCGGAGCGGAAGGCCCCACAGACACTCTGGCTGCCGAAGCCCCCTGAGAGTCCTCGGTAGCAGGAGATGCCCCTGTAGGGAGCTGCAGAGATGCAGCAGCGGCCAGGCCGGGGCCCGCAGGCTGAGGCGCAGCTGAAGTTTCCAGTTCGAAAGCCACAGGTCATGGTGGAGGAGAAGACACGCGCGAAGAGGAGAGAAGTTGACAGTGTTTGGAACTGAGGCCGTGTGTCCCCTGGGTCATTGAAGGCCCTTTTATATGCTAGCAATTGCTGGCATATAAAAGGGGCCAAGAAGAGACAATAGCTGTGTTTTATTGGCTTGGCAGCGCCTGGCCTCTTAAGCTCCAACTCCTAGTGTGGCTGTGTCAACAATCTTTGGCTACAGGCCTGTTTCATCTTCAAAGTCCTTTACAAGCTTGCCCTGGTCTCTGCCCCTCCCTTGGTCTCTGGTAGAGAAGGGCAAGGGAATTTCTTGGAACATTCTCTCTGAACCCATTTCTGGAAGGTTCACACCTGGGCTATGAGCCTGGCTATCTGGCCTGGCTTTGGGCAGAGTGGCTGGTTCTACCCCATCCTGTGAGGGAGTATGTCCCTACCTCCCTCCCCTTGTCTCTCCCTATCTAAAAGGCAGGGAGATGAGGTTCTGTCTTCATTGTTAAGGTCAGCCTTTCTCAGGCCCTTCTTTCACAGAGCCTGTCCAGGATGGGGTGAGAGAGAGGGCAGTGGTCAGAGGGTACAGAATCTAGAGTGGAAGCAGGGTTTGGCCTCTGTGTTCTGGGTTCCCAGTGCAGGGAGAAAAGCTGGCATGTAGGACAAGGCACGCTGGAATACTCAGCATAGACTCTAGGTCAGCAGGTCTCTAGGTCAGCGGGTATCTAGGTCAGGGGGTCTCAACCTTCCTAAAGCGGCGGCCCTTCCATACCTCTCCTCACATTGTGTTGACCCCCTCCACCATAAAATCATTTCATTGCTACTTCATAACTATAATTCTGCTATAGTTATGAATTGTAAAGTAAATACCTGATATAAGCGCCTTAAGGGGTTGCAGCCCACGGGTTAAGAACCGCTGCTCTAGAGGCAGATTTGCTTTGAGTTTTCAGAGGTCATTGCTGATAGGATCTGGACCATGAGAACAAGCTCTCCAGACTCCAGGAGAGGAGCTAAAGGTGGGTTTGAGAAGGACAGAGAGGGGGTGAATTAGAAGAGCCCAGATACTATAGTCTAGCTCTGGACCTGAGACTGCCTGCTCATTCCTCATCATCCAGGAAAAACACACTGGGGGTCACTTTGGCTGTCACCACAGCCACAATGCTGCTCCCTGGGGATCCCGCCAAGAGCCGGGGTTTTGGAGGAGTGTGGTGTGGAAAGAGCTTGGGGAGACCAGGTTTTGACCAGTGGATGATGGAGAAGCGGCAATCGAGAGGAATCTTTTTCAATGACCTGGCTCTGCAACGGGGCTCTGACAAGGTAAACTCAGTGACTGAGTCGGTGTGCCTGCAGCCACTGGGAGACAGGAAATAGACTGTGTGGGCTCACAGGGTCCTGAATGGGACCTATTCCTCCCCTCGGAGGACTCGCTGAATGGGATAAGGCTGTCCTTAAAGCCATGCTTTCTAAATTTGGCCTTATCCTTAACTTTAGGTCACGTGATGGCTCATCCGGGAGGATTCCCCAACCTGGGTGTTTGAGCTCATAAACCCTCCCAGGCACACGTCTCTGGATGGCCTCTGAGGATGACGGCTTTAATGGAACCATTTCCTGAGTAAGCTTAAGCATGAGCTAAAAATAGCCCTCCACACATCCCACCAGCACCTCACCTTTTGCCCTTCCCTCCTTGGGGTGTGTGGGGTGTGGGCCAGGCACACCCCACAGGGAGCACTGTAATGAAGAGGAGGTGCTCTGCTTTAGAGACTTGTCAGGAAGCTGGACCACGCTTGCCTGCCAGAGGTACAGAGGAAAGGTCTCTTCTGGGCCCCACACTCGGGTTCCCACAGTTTTGAGGCCAAGGCATGGGTGGTGGGATAGGGGCTTCTGGTGTGAAAGACCCACCATGGGTTTGACCTTGAGGCTTGGGGCAGGTGGGACTTCTGCAGTTGCTGGAGGGAGGGAGAGACTGACTGACTGCTTCTTCATTCTAAGCCTTTACAGATTTACTGCTGCCAGAAACTCAAGAAAACACCAGCTCTTTCTCCCCCCTGCTCAGTATGGGAGCCTCAAGAATGGCTGGATCCACATGGCACTGGTTGCTTGAAGTGTGGAGGGGTATAAGGTGGTGAGTCTTTCCAGAAGTTCTTCCTCGATGCTGTGTAACAACACCATTGTTCTCTGGCTAGCTCATCTGTCCCAGTCCTGGGGCTGGAATCAGGAGGGTTCTTTCTCTGAGGGACTCTGTGTAGACACACACACCTCCTCAGCTTGAGGAGCCATGGTGATGCTCATTCCTGTCTAGCTTTGTGGCGTAGACTATTCAAGGGATCATTTGCAACCAAAGATTTCTCACAAGCTCCGCCACGCAGGGTCCAGGCTGCTCTGGTCCCTTATGTGTAAAGCTGGAATGACAGCCAGCACATACTTTGCTGTCACAGGAGTAAATGGTCCCAGCCTAAGCCACCCCATTCCAACTCCATGCCTACAGCATGACTGGGTCTTGGTTGCAGGCAGCCAGCAAGGCCATGCAAACGGAAGGTGTCATGGGCCAGTAAGATGCCAAAGTACCACACCTTGGGTCAGCAGAAACAGCCCTGGCTTTATGAGGCGACCATCGCTACCTCAAAAAGCCCAAATTAGAGTTCACATGTGTAAGTGCCAAAGAACAAAGACACTGGAACCAGGGAGCCCTGAAAACAGACACAGACAGGAAACTATTGAGGGCTGTAGATCTCTCTCCTTCACCAAGGCTGGCTCTGCCCATCAGGTTCCAGCTGTGATTGGTTATGGCCTTGACCAAGGCCTTATAAACGCTCTGAGACTACCATTCAGTCATAAGGCCTGTGTTCTGTGCCTGCCCTGGGCTGTTGCTGGATGCCTGGGTCCCCAGGGAGTGACTTGTCTCAGCTGCCTGTTCCAGCTGCCTATCCCAGCTGCCTGTCCCTGCTGCTGGATGCCTGGGTCCTCAGCAACTGACCTGTCCCAGCTGCCTGCCCCAGCTGCCTATCCCAGCTGCCTATCCCACCTGCTTGGCCCACCTGCCTGGCCCACCTGTTGGCCCTGCTTAAGGCCTCTGAGTCCTGCCTGTTGTTCTGGGCTAGTGGCTCCCACCTGGCTATCTTGTGTTTTTCTAGCTGTAATCTGCCTGAATGCCTGGTTTCTTACTTAGTGTGCTCTGGCTTAGCCATTTCTTATCTCTGTGTCTCTATGTCCACCGGCCTTTGCTTTTATTTTCTGTCCTTGCTTAATTGAATTTTGAGAAACACACTCATGGCAAACATTAGTCAGAAGGTCTCCGTACACATCAGTTTCCTTAACACACGTTGTTCGACGTGGGCCTGTGGGACCAAGGTCTTGCCTGATCCAGGGCCTACCTGTCTGGTGCCTGGCTGCTTGTAGAATATTTCTTTGGGGGAAGCTGTTGCTGGGAAGTCAGAGAGCCTGGAAGTCATGAAATGCAGAGGTCTGAATTGGATGTGATGTAAAAGGTCTCTAAGGGTTCTTTCTTCAGCTGTAAAATGGTGTGGTGGCTGCCTGGGCTCTATAATGAACTAGCCAGCCTGTGTATGTGAAGTACAGAGATGCATCCTCCCCCACACTCGTACCCCCAGAAGGCTGGTTCAGATCTTTATGACCCCTCTTCTTTCAACGTTGGCCTCTCCAGTTTTACCTTCTGCTTGTAAACCCACAGTACAGGGAGGCCAGTAGGCCCTGCCACACATCTGACACCTGCATATTGCCAAATTTCTACACCCCTTACAGGTCAAAGAGGAATTTACTGCAAGCCGTTTGTCTTCTAGGAGCCAGCTGGTCAGCGGGGTCGGTATTCAGATATGCCCCAGTTAAATGGTTACTGGCCAAGCAGACCTTCAAGGCCAGTGTGGTAGCTGCACCTGCCTCAGCAGCTCAGAGGAGGAGGCACAGCAGCCTGAGGCTTGGAAGGATGGAAGAGCGTTTCAGAAAAGCACAAGAATGCTGTAGTTGAGTGGTTATGTGGTGGAGCTCGCATGACATCGCATCAAGAGGATGAACTGGGCCCATGCCAATGACGAGACGCTCATTGGTAATCTGATGCTTTTCTTGTCAATGCCATAATACATCACCGGAAAACCCAACAGGGAGAGATTTGTTTTGATCACTGTCCAGAGGACACAGTCCACCATGGGGGAAGGTGTGGTCCTGGAGCTGCTCGTATCCATGACAACAGGAGCTTGGGACTCTGCTTGCTCCATCGCAGCAGTCCAGGTAGAACAGAGATCAGGATGGAAACAGACAAGGTTATATCCATAAGCTCCACCCTGACTGTCCTACACTGGCCAGCTAGATCTGAGGCCCACTACGGTGTTGCCAGCTAGGGCCTGAACCTTGTAAATACCAGTCCGTAGGGGTCATTTCACACCAAACCACAGCACCCATTTTTAAGGGCGTGCGGGAACATACTGGAATCTGTAGACAAGAAAAGAAATCAGGGCCTGGGGAGATAGCTCAGTGAGTGAAGAGTTTTTGCTGTGCAAACATGAGGACCTGAGTTTGGAATTGCCAGCATCCATATAAAGAGCTGTGACTTCTGTCTTTGGGAGGTGATAGCCATTCTGAGAGCTCACTGGCCAGCCAGCCTAGATGGATCAGCAAACTCCATTGTATGCTCCTCCCACGAAGATATACCCCCACGGTGAGGCAGCCTTAAGGGCCCAGTCAGAGTTTACCATACTGTTTGGACTTTCTGTCTCCAAAATAACGAGAGCTGAAACCTTTTTGTTTATCCCTAACTAGCCTCAGGCACTTTGTTGTAGTAACGTTACCACATAATATGGATTGGCACATCCAGCAAATCGATACATCCAGCAATCCCACTGTAGCGCTCTTACAAGGAGAAGGTCATTCTCAGTAACATTGTTTTTAAAGAAGGAAGTTGGAAGTGAACTTAGCTACCATAGATTGGCCAGAGAAGATAAATTCAGACATGGTGATAAATTCATGACATGACAGAAGATGTGAAGGTAGAAGGTGACCAGAACGTAATGTGGCAAAGGTGATGCCAATGTGAAAGGCAGGGAGGGAACTGGGGACCAGGGCTCGAGATGGGGATCAGAATAGGAACTATGACAGGAACTGAGACCAAGGCACGAGTTGGGGATCAGGGCATGAGCTGGGGACCCAATGGCAGCTGGGGATCACAGGGGGAGCTGGAGGCCAGGGCAGGAGCTGGGGACCAGAGCAGGAACTGGGGACCAGGGCACAAACTAGGGACCAGGGCGAGAGCTCTCAGGGTGCAAGCTGGGGACCAGTGCAGGAGCTGGGGGACCAGAGCAGGAGCTGGGAACCAGGGCACTAACTGGGGATCAGAGTGGGAGCTGGGGGCCAGACCATTTCCACGGATGCAATAAACATACTGCTCTGTCGCCACCACTTACGTCATAGTGATGAAGGCATCCTACATGTTGCAAAGGGTTCCTTTGGTGGGCTGAGGAGACAGAGGAAGGAAGAAGGAAGGCGACATAGACATCCTGAGGCAGAGGATGAACAGAGCAATCCACTTAGCTTTCTACCACATCTAAAGGAAACCTGGCAACTAGATGGGGAGGAGCCTAGGAGACCAGTTATAGAGGCTGGGGGCCAGCCTGGAGTATCCCGTGGGTCCTGTAGAAGTACAGCTTATAAAAGCATTGGGGGCAGCTAAGACTGTTATAGGCTGGAGGAGGGAAGCCTGAGCTGTTTGGAGTTAAGTGTGTTCAGCATGGCTTCTGGCTTCTTATTCCCCAGGCTGATTCCCTGGAGGTCAGAACATGCAGGGATGCCACTGGGGGAGAAAAATGACATAGGGAATTGCTGGAAGAAGCTGCTTCCCATGTTCCTCAACCTGGGAGGGCTTCTTGTAGGAAAAGGGCTCCCTGCCCCCCCTCCCCCATGGTGTCCTTGGGAACTGGCTCAGGGGATCTGGCTCCAGATGAGGGAGCCCTCTAGTGGAAACATTGAGGGAATCCCATTCAGCCTTGCCAAAGGTCACTGGTGACTCACACAGCTTCCCTGCCCTCCTCTCTCCAAGGATACAAGCATGGGACAGGGATGAAGGTGGGCAAGGAAGGGGTTGCAGTGTGGGTGTGAGTGTGGGTGGGGGTTGCGTCTGTTGAGTGGAGGTGCCGTGTAGCTAGGGAGCTCCTGGAGGCAGGGAAAGGTCCATGGAAGGGTTTTTGCCACCTGAAACAGCTCTCTCCTGTCCCTAATGCCCCTCTGTTCATGCCTCAGGAATTGCCCAAAGCAAGGGCACTATTTTCACTCCATCAGTTGTTTTTCACATCTTTGTGGGCAGACCTTGGCCTTCTCTCTGTCCCTTAAGGGCCTCCACTTAGGTATCTCCTATGACCCCCCCCCCCTGCTTTCCTTGGGCCTTCACGTGGTGGGTTTTAAGATCGCAGGTGCACATGAACCCCCCCCCCCCACCCGGGTGCTGCTGGGCCAGCCAGTGTTTTCAGTAAACTGTGGGAACTGAGATGGTTCACTCTTCCTCTCTTGAAGTCTGAGCTGTTGTGTTTTATAAAAAGATAGAGAGAAGGAATTTGTTTTGGTGTTTGTGCAGTCAGGTGTGGAGGAAGGGGGTGCTTCCAACGGCCCATGCTGAGGCATCCCTTCTCCCTGAGGGACCAGCCACTAGTATAGTATAGTATAGTATAGAATAGAATACAGTTTATTCAGGGGATGGGGAGGGCAGTTGAGAGGGTAGTAAGACAGAGAAACACAGAGAGAGAGAGAGAGAGAGAGAGAGAAGAGGAAGAGGAAGAGGAGGAGGAGGAGGGAGAGGCTGGTCATGAACATGTGGAGAGAGAAGGGGGAGGAGAATGAGGAGAGATGGGGAGCAGGAGGGAGAGGTCAGAGCTAGAACAAAAACGCAAGAGAGGAGGGGGCATAACTGGAGTCAGGCATACCTGACTGTTGCCAGGTAACTGTGAGGCAGAGCCTAGATAAAATGCTAACACAAGCAGTGGGGGTCTAGTTGGTTACTGCTCTGGACACAAGTCTCTATGAATGCCTCCTGTTATAGGTTGAAGGTGAACCGTCCCCTACTACCGGCTTATGTTTTTGAGCTCTTGGTTCAAAGCTGGTGGTACTTGGAGCTTTGGGAGGTGGGGCTAACTGAAATAAAATGGGGGAGGGCCTTGATGGTTACAGTCCCACCCTGGATCTAGTCCATTCTTTCTGCTTCCCAACACATTTGACTTACTGCTGGCTTCAGCAGCCACAGATCAAGCCACTCAGCCACTAGGCCTTTCCCCACCATGATGCACGGTATTCCCTGAGCCCTGAGTGGAACATCTCTTCCCATAATTCTATGAGGTGTTCTGTTCCAGCCACCAGGAGGTTGGCCAATCCCAGGCCTGAGAGTTCAGAAGGTAGTGCAGAATCACAAGCTGACTTTGGGTTCACCACAGAATCATCTGGAAGACCGACCCTGGGTGTTAGAACTGCCGACTGGGGCTTTGTGAAGTCTGTACTCTTGTAGCCATTCTTAGAAGCATGACCCTATTCCAGAAATCAGAGGCAAAGTTTCAACTGGACGTGCCACTCAAACCCCTTCCTTCTCTCCACACTAGTTATGTTCATGCTGCCTCACTGCCTGTTCACAACTCCCAGGGCTTTGTTGGGTGGGGCCCTGAAGTGAAAACTGCTTTCTTTTGAAAGCCATTTATTTATGTCAAATGATGTGTTGCTGGGCCACACAGGTGAAAGGATGTTTTGTTAAAGCAGACACCGGAAACAATGTTTCACAGACACAGGGCAGACATGTGAAACAATGTTTCACTGAAGCA
Source organism: Mus musculus (assembly GCF_000001635.26). Lineage (NCBI taxonomy): Eukaryota > Metazoa > Chordata > Mammalia > Rodentia > Muridae > Mus > Mus musculus. The sequence continues at coordinate 101,499,237 of NC_000081.6, forward strand.
GACACAGGTGAAAGGATGTTTTGCTACAGCAAACACGTGAAAGGATGCTTGATGTTTAGATAGAATATAAATATGACCCACAGACAGTGGGAGCTAGAGCATTGGTTTGCCTTGCTCTACCTCACTGTTCTTCCCTACAACATACAGGTATTGATTCACCTTACATTGCATTGCTGAGCCTAGCTTGTGGTGACTTCATAGAAACTTGCCAAAGCACTGCTCCTGATGTTCCTGTGGCTTCTTGCTGCTTCCGTGGACTCAGACTGGTTGGCAAGCCTCTAATTTTCTTCTGGATTGAACTGTTCTTGCTGATTCATGTGTGGTGTCTGCTGAGTGGACTGGACTGCAGCTGTTGATTTGTGTGTGGTGTTTGCTAGTGTACTGAACGGAGGACAAAGATGATTGGAATCACTCCAGAAATCTATTTTTAAACAGGTCCACATCCCCCATATCCCAATACCCTTTCTTTCCCACTACCTCTGGTGGGTGGTGGGCTAGAGGGAAGGTTGAGCCCTTGTTAAAGTCGGTTGAGAAAAATGTATGCCACTGCTGGCTTCTTCTGCAGGACTTTCAGCCTGTATTGAATCTTGAGTGGAGCAGGGCTGTGCTGTGGAGAAGGCAGCTGTGAGGGCAACAGCCCCAGTGACTGCTTCTCAACTTGATAATGACCTCACTAGGCCATCATTCTGGGGCTCCTTCTCACTGGTGCTCCCCCAGCCTTTGGTCACGTGTCAGCATCCATACTGCTGAGTGCTGGGGAGATCAACTTTCAGTGTCAGGTGTCTGAGATCTCCTGGCTTGAGTGTATGGTGGTGGAGGCCCAATGCACAGCTCTTAAAGCAGTTGTGTGTTCTGTGTGTGGTTTTGACTGCCAACCCAGGGTCACATGAAGCATCCACTCCCTCTCCCAGCCTCAGCCAGTCTCATGGTCAAGATTCTGGCTTACTCTGTAGATGTCCCCGTGCCTTAAAAAAGGCTACTTCAGTTTATAAATCTCTGGCATTTAAGGCTCTTGTCACCCTAAAATACAATTTACTTCTTTGAAAGAGAAGTGACTTCCTATTCGGGGGGGGGGGGGATCTTCACCTGGAGATGGTCAATGAATTTCTCAACAGAAACTCTTCACGAAAGAAACAGTGGGGGTGGGTGAGAGTGGGGAGAGAGGGGGACAGATCAAGAAAAATAAAGCAAGTGAGAGAGGAGGGGGCAAATAGCCCCTTTTATAGCGAGTCAGGCACAACTGGCTGTTGCCAAGTAACTGTGGGACAGAGCCTAGACTAAATGCTGATACCTGTCAATCATGATCATTAATGCCTAAATTGCCCTTTAAAGATGGAGGACATAGGGTGGAGAGATGTTTCCGAGGTTAGGAGCACTTTCCATTTAAGGTTAGAGGAAATATGGCTGCAGAGAGGGGTCAGTGGTAAAGACACTTACACTTTAAAGATGGAGGAAGTAGGTTGGAGAGACAGCTCTGAGTTTAAGATCACCTGCCCTTTAAAAGATTGATGAAGTAGGGCTGGCGATATGTGGCTCAGAGCTCAACAGCACTTGCCCTTTGGAGGAAATAGGGCTGGAGAGATAGCTCAGAGATTAAGAAAACTTGCCCTTTAAAGATGGAAGAAGAAGAGCTGGAGAGATGGCTCAGAGGTGAAGAGCAATCGCCCTTTAGAAATGGAGGGCACGAGACTGGAGAGGTGGATACATCCGAGTTTAAGAGCACTTGCTCTTTAAATATGGAGGAAACAGGGCTGCAGAGATGGCTCAGATGTCAGGGGCACTTGCCCTTTACTCTGTAGGAAATAACGTTTCAGGGATGGATGGCTCACATGTCAGGAGCACTTGCCCTAAGATGGAAGGAATAGAGCTGGGGAGATTGCTCAGAGGTTAAGAGCACTTGCTGTTCTTTCAGAGGATCTGGATTTGTCTGGGAATCCCTATGATTCTATTCCTAGTACATCTGATGAGCTGGTATCATGTCTTAGCCTCAGCAGGTACCTGCACACATGTGAAGCACACACACACACATACATTTGCACACTCATGCATACACACACATTCACACACCCATGCACACCCATGCACACACATTCACACACCCATGCACACCCATGCACACACATTCACACACCCATGTACACACATAGACAGACAGACACACAGACACATTTGCACATACACGTGTGGGAGAGAGATATTTAAAAAGTCTTCCTAAAAGTGGAGGAAGTAGCCAGGCAGTGGTAGTGCATGCCTTTAATCTCAGCACTTGGGAGGCAGAGGCAGGCAGTTCTCTGAGTTCAAGGCCAGACTGGTCTACAGAGTGAGTTCCAGGACAGCCAGGGCTATACAGAGAACACACACACACACACACACACACACACACACACACACACACACAGGAGGAAATATAAAGACTCTTAGATAATAGCTTAGGGAACTGTCACCACCATCTGCCTTCTAAGAAATACTAGCTAGTTATGGTGGGCTGTGCATACCTGTAATCCCAGCACAGGGGAGCAAGAGGCTGCGTGCGACCTGTGGTTGGTTGGCGCTGATGCGTTTACTTCTGTGGCAAAGCAGTAACAGCTTTCAGAAGGGATGGACAGAGAAAGGCCACTTGCCTCATGGTGGTGTTGGAAGCAGAGTGGAAGATCCAAGAACAAGGTCTGTTCCTCAAACATCCCAGCCTGGAGATGATTTCCATTCCTGTAGGTCGGGACACCTCACTCAGGCACCTGTGCTCCAGCCGCTGGCACTGCACTCCGGCAGAAGGCAAGCACTCTCCTCACCCATACATCTCCATGCTTCTCTGGGTCCCGCCTAGAGGATGCCTTCCCAATCAGGCTGAGTGTGGAGGGAACACCCCCTGTGGAAGGAGCACTCCCGACTGAGGTTCCTGTCCTTCTGATGCATCCCACACTCTGGAATGACCTTTTCCAGGAACCTCTGCCTGGTGCAGTAGAATCCCTGCCTCTCTTCTCCTGCCAAAGCTGACCCTGTACTGAGATTCAGCTGGCCTTGCCCACCTTGTGCCTGGAGGCTACAGGGGACTTTCTATGAGGAGCCAAGATGCAGCGCTGTGCTCTTACTGGGTTTGTTATCTCCTCATCTGGCTCGTGCTCCCACTGGAGCTGGGTTTCACAGAGACATCCTCCCTGCTCCTCTTCCTCTTGAGGCACCTGCAAGCTTGGCACATCATGGGTCCAGCCTGTTCAGTCGTTCAGCACAGCAAGGGCTTCCTAAGGAGATGGTTACTCATGCTAGTAGCCAAGGAACAAGACGGCGGATAGACATGCTTCAAGGACAACCCACCTTCTAATGGTCACACTCTAGGGCTAGGTGTGGAGTGTGGTGGTCATAGGGAAAGATTCCGTGAGTTTTTCCTCACATGCTTGCTGAGAATGGTGCCTGTGTAGAGTCATAGGGGAACAAAGGAAATGTTAATTTCAGGAATATTGCGGCCAAGCCTGGGCATGCCCATGTGGGCTAATGATCCCCGATATGGAGAAACAGGAAGGCTTGGTAGAGTCTTGGCCTGAGAGGTGGAAATGTCAGGGTTGAGTGTGCTGCAGGGTCTGCCTGCTTGCCTCAGAAGAGGTGAGTTTCAGGTCCACCCACCCGCTGCCTAGGGGCATTTTCACACTTGTAAATGTCACTAGTAACTTTCTCCTGCCTTTCATGTGGTCTGGAGGTCCCTCCACAGCCTGATATAAAGGCAAAGACACGTGAGATCTTGTTGTCCTCTAGTCCTTTGTCCCCAGGATAGTCTCCCATAACAGAGACAGTGGCAGTCCATTCTGAGGCTGACTGAGACAGAAGCAGATACCTACACCCAACCAGTGGACTGAAGTTGGGGACCCCTGTGGTTGAATTAGGGAAAGGATGGAAGAAGTTGAGGAGGGTAACCTCATAGGAAGACCAGTAGTCTCAAAAAACCTGGGCCCCCACCCCCATCCCCAAGATCTCTCTGACACTGAGCCACCAACAAGACAGCACACACTGGCTGATACAAGCCCTCCCACCCCGTTATACAGTGCAAGTTCTGGGAGCCCGGGCTGCAGGTACCATTGTGTTTTATAAAAAAGAAGGAACCAGGATATGTTAGATAGAGCCAGGAATGGTGAGGTGGGAGGGGGTGCCTCTGTGGACCCAGGCTGAGGCATTCCTTTCCTTCGAGGTACCAGCCACACAAAGGTATAGTATAGAATAGAGTTTATTTAGGTCATGGGGAAGGGAATTGAGCGGGTAGTAGAGACAGAGAAAGGCAGAGAGAGGGAGGACAGGGGAGAGGGTAAGAGAGTGAGGAGGGGGCAAGCTGCCCGTTTTATAATGAGTCAGGCACACCTGGCTGTTGCCAGGTAACTGGGGAGGAGCCTAGAAGAAATGCTAACAGGCACTGAAGAGGCTTCAGCAGCAGGAACCTGTGTCCTGTAGAGTCCCCAAGGATTGCAGGAAGTTACAAGTGTCTTCTGCACAGTGGGAAAAGCTTTGGTCACCAAGTAGGGGTGTCTGTGGGTCCATCCCCTGTGCATCAATGAGAGTCTGCTCACGCCACCCCTCAACCTGGAGATCGACCCCAATGATCATGAAGCATGAGGAGAAGGAGCAGATCAAGTGTCTCAACAGCAGGTTCGCAGCCTTCATCGACAAGATGGGTGTCCTTGAACACTCTGTGCCCATTCAGGGTGCGTCTGTATGATCCTCCCTGGGGTGGGTACAAACAGGCAGGAGACTGTTCTTTTTTTTTTCTTTTTCTTTTTTTAATTGGGTATTTCATTTACATTTCCAATGCTATCCCAAAAGTCCCCCACACGCTCCCCCATCCACTCCCCTACCCACCCACTCCCACTTCTTGGCCATGGCGTTCCCCTGTACTGAGGCATATAAAGTTAGCATGACCAATGGGCCTCTCTTTCCACTGATGGCCGATTAGGCCATCTTCTGATTCATATGCAGCTAGAGACATGAGCTCCGGGGGGTTATTGGTTAGTTCATATTGTTGTTCCACCTATAGGATTGCAGATCTCTTCAGCTCCTTGGGTACTTTCTCTAGCTCCTCCATTGGGGGCCCTGTGATCCATCCAATAGCTGACTGTGAGCATCCACTTCTGTGTTTGCCAGGCCCCGGCATAGTCTCACAAGAGACAGCCATATGTTCTTAACCCAGAACCTGGTAGATGGCTATGGGTCTAGTTTTCTTGCTACCAACCACCCTGTAGCTTGCAGAACACAGCTGAACCCCAGTCTCGGCTTTCAAGTGTTGCCATGGGACTTAAGTGTAACAATGGATGTGAAGCTACCACACAGCACAAGAGGTTTTTTTGTTGTTGTTTTGTTTTTGTTTTTGTTTTTTGTTTTTGCTGCTTTTTATCTACCCAGTGAGTTGCATATATGCCTGTGACCCCACCTTCCAGATCCCAGCCATCACACATGGGAGGGATAAGGGTTGCATGCACAGTTGTCACAGAAGATATGCCATCACTCTAGCATGTAGCACAGAGCCAGGACCAAGAGGGGGTGGAGACTCCTTCCCTCCTACCCAGTCCTGGATTGATCTCCAGGTTGAGGGGTGTGAGCAGGCTCTAATTGATGCGGGGGGGGGGAGGCTGGGACCCCCCAAATCCCCCTCTTGGTAACCAAAGCATCCTAGGAGAATTAGTGAATCTTCAGGAATTTTGCCCAAGACATTCTCTGCCCCTTCACTTTCTCGGGACCTGAGAGACAGAGTCCTTTGAATCCTTTTCTTGCTCACAGGCTTCTTTTTTCCTTCTCTCTCTCTCTCCTTCCCTCCCTCCCTCCCTCCCTCCCTCCCTCCCTCCCTCCCTCTTTCCCCTCCCTCCCTCCCTCCCTCCTTCACTCCCTCCCTCCCTTCCTTCCTTTTTAAAGACAGGTCTTTGGTGTGTACCCCAGGCTGGCTTGGAGCTCATATGATTGAGGAGCCCAGGCTGGCCTCTCAAGTGCTAGGATTATAGGCAAGTACCATCACACCTGGCTGCGGATCTATCATGGCCATGACTGTGGAGCTCTGCAGGTATCCATTGCATGGAACACGAACCAGAGAGAAGCGATTGGAGTCCGGCCTGCAGTTTGTGTGCTGACTGTATGCCCTGGTGGGAGGCTTCACTTGCCTAGCCGTTGCATCTCTTTTCCTAATTGGTTTCTAGGGATGCAGACCCAAAGAGCACATGGCTTCTGGATATCACCCGTGGGTGCTGCCCTGGGTGTTGAGACGTTTCAGTTCTTGGCATGGGGAGGGACTCCTTCTAGGCTGGCTGACAGCCACTCATGCCCTTCAGGCTTCAAACAGGACTGAGTTGCAGACTGCCAAGTGAATTGGTGGTGGGTTTATCCTGTAGATGATGTTCAGGCTGCAGATCAAGGTTTTAGACCTTCTGGATAATCAGGGTTTGATTCCTTTCCCATAAACATAGGCAGTTTGTGACTTCGTTATGCCTGGACAGTGCTCCTAGGTACCAGCCTTAAGGAGAAATTACCTAATTTAGAGATAGACAAATTTTAGGTGTGAGCTTTGAGGCAATGGCAGGTCAAACTGAGAACAGATCACCGGTACTGTTGGCGATCAGGAGATGGCTGCATAAACATGCAGCTATCTCTCCAGTGGACACACAGAATAGCACAACTGTGTCATACCATTGGTCTCAGTTTTCTGAGGATCATCCAGGTTGATTTCCACAGTGAATTGGCTCGTTTGCATTTCCCCAAACAGGTGAAAGTGTTCCTTTCTCTGCCACATTTTTAGTATTTTTCTCAATGGCAGCTATTCTGACCCTATTCATAGCTGGTACCCTCCCCAGGGTGTCCTGAGTCTTTCTCCTTCCCCCTGAATGACAGGTGTGCTTTCTGGAGATGCAGAACAAGCTGTGGAAACAAAGTGGTAGTTACCACTAGAACCGCAAGTGCTGCGAGAGCATCGTGGAGCCGCTGTTCAGCGGCTGCATTGGAATGCTGAGGCGGGAGACACGGTGCACGGAGGTGGACAGTGAGAGGCTGGCCTTAGACAAAACTCAACCGGGCACAGGAGGCCCCATGGAGGGCTACAAGAAGCTTGGGCAGTTATAGGGAGTGGAGGAGGCTATGTCTCTTCTCTGTTGGGGGTGGGGAGTGGAGATCCTGGTGAGGGTCAGAGTCAGCTCTGACCGCCTGTTGTCTACTTCTGCTGTTTAGCCTCAGCTCCTAGTTCCCCAGACCGCTCTAGGGCTCAGGGGAAGGAGAGAAGAGCTCCCAGTGTGGGTGGAGTGCATAGGACACAGAGCAACAGAGACCGGAGGAGAGGAACAGAAGGAGGAGGCACCAGAAACCAGGGCTGAAGAGCAGGTAGGGGGCAAACGTCTCCAGTGGGAGTGGGCAGGAAAAGGCCCTAGGGACGGCACCAGAGGAATATGGCTTGTTTATTAATCACTCTCCAATAAGCAGTCAAGTTCTGCAGCTTTGTGTGTGTGCATGTGCATATGTGTGCTCACATGCCAGTGCAAATCCTGGAGCTCAATGCCAGTGCAAATCCTTTGTTTTAGTCTGACATGATTGCCAATTTATCTCTTCCCCTTGAAGATATGGACAGAGTGAAAGATGATTTTACCACCACCACCCCACCACCACATATGGTTCTAGCGACGAAACCTAAGCCTCCTGCATGTGCGGCAAATGCTGTAACACTATTCTCATTAGCCCTAAGGAGATTTGACATCAGTTTGTCCCGGTTATTCTAACCTTGACTCTCCTGGAATCAGACCTTTTTTTTAATCACCTCAAGAGATGCAGCATGGGGCTTTTTCTCTCTCTGGAGTAGAGCAGTCACGCGCACACCTTTCAGTGGGCAGATGTCCAGGTCTAGCTCCCCGCTGGGCATTCGAGGGATGGTAATTCTAGAGCTGAGAGTTAACTGCAGCCCAGGATTACTCTATAATGGAGCAGTCATGAGAACCACACTCTAGAGCCTGAGCTCTGCTGTGTTAGCTGGGGCCACTGGTCCAGGAAGGAGGGATCATCACAGCGTTTGCTTGTTTGCCTGCAGCCACAGTGTGAAGAGATAAGGTCCCAGTGACCCAGGGAAGGGTCGCTGTGACCCAGCAAGGCGAGAGTCTTCACAAAGGCAAGGAGGGGCTCAGTGAGTTGAGTCACATCCTCCAGAGGCTGACCCATGAGCTGGAGGAGGTCACGCTCGCAGCAGGTCAAGGGGCTGAGACTGCCTGGGCCCCTCTGCTTCACCTCTGGTGTCAGGGCTGCTTTCTTCCTGTCTTCATGGACGGCTGCCACCTTTGGAATGGCACAGGTTGCAACTGTGATGACCCCCCTGTGTCGTTCCAGCACATTCTGTGGTCACTCTGCAGTCCTGTGGTTCTGATGGATGGTCACTGGTGTGGGACTGTTCATGTTATTTTTCCAATTCTCTGGTTGACTGGCGATGTGTGTCTTGTATTCTTGCAGGATTCATTCGCATTTCCCCCTCTGGTTTTCTTCAGCTGCTTTGTTTTTTGCTTTGTTTTGTTTTGTTTTTTTAAGCTGAGATCCTTTTCTTTTGTTTTCCCTTGGGGGATCTGCAACTTCACCTCGTCCTTCCATTCACCTGTAACCCTTTGGTGTCTCATGAAGCAGGCACTGGTCTCCACCAGTCTACTTATGTCTGCTTTCTTTGCTTGATGTCTGTTATTGAACAGAAACCTTCAGCCTGAATGTGGCCAAGTCTGTTGGGTCTTCCTTTAAGGGCTTCTAAGGAGGAGCTCCACAGTATTAGTGATGTCTTCTGTGTAGGAACTCCACGGGATTAGAGATGTCCTCTGTGTTGCAGGAACTCCACAGTGTTTGTGACGTTCTCTGCCTTTCTCCCACAACTAGATTGACACCACCTCCTCTCACACTCGGATCATTGAGATCACTGGTCAATTTTGAACTTTATTTTTTTGTACATACATCAAAGAAGTTTCTAATTTATTTTTTCTGCATGAAATAAGGAAAAGACAGCGTGGCCCTGGACTTGTGATGCCACAATACTGACTTTGCATACATTCCTGACTCAGTTTCCACCTTCTTCTCGACCTCGATGGAAGATTTATCACATGTCATAGAGGAGCTAAAGACTTGTGGGAAAGGGCCCCACTGTCGTGTGGCTCATATGCAGTCTTCATGGAGGAAGTGGGGAGATGCGGCGGCCAGCTGGTGTCCATTGCAGGCAGGCTCTTCCTCCAGCATGCTGGACTCCGTGGGTCACAGGTTGAGACCCAGAACAGAAGCATCTGTAATTTGTACTTGGCCCTTCCCAGCGGATAACTAGACAAGTCACAGCTGCTCTGAGTCTTTCTCTTCTCTGCAGAGTGGAGACAACCGTGCATGTCCTGACAAGCCTGCAGAGTCAGTCTGAAGGTGAATAACATAACATTTGTAAACCTCGTAAATAAACGTTGGCATACAGATATACAGCAATGCCACTAATTACTGTCAGGGCTACCCCAGTGTTAACATTTCTTCCCTCTGCTGGCTCACATGTGAAATCAAATAAATTTTATAATAAAGTGTCACAAAAATAAAGGAAAAGAGGCCTAGACGTGGTGATACCCACCTATAATCCCAGCACTCTGCCTCCCAAGTGCTGGGATTAGAGGTGTGTACCACCACACAGCTAAAGGTGACCATTTTACGTGTCAGGGAATAATGTGACCAAGGACATTGACAACCCACAGGGAATCCCCAATCCTTTCCAAACCCCTTCCCGCCTCTCTCCCCAGTGCTGTAAGCTGGAGGCCCAGCAGCAGGGTGATGATTCTGGGTTACACAACTTCTGTTATGAAGAGATTTCTTGTAGAGAACTTTTTGGGGCTGCTTGGCAGGAATCTGACCTTGAGCCATGACAAGGAAGTAAGCTCAGGCAGGAATCTAATTTTAGGCTAGAACAAAGAAGTAGACTTCAGGCATGAATGTGACTTTGGGCCAGGACAGGGAAGTAGGCTCAGATATCTTGATTATCCTGATAAGCCCTTAGAAACATCGATCTCCGGAGTGACCCTGGGACTTTATTGCCTTGCTTGTTCTTTGACTATTTCTGTTTGTTGTACTGCTTGCCCTTATTAATGGCATGTAATTAAAATGGTATAAAAGCAGATTGGGGAAGAAATAAACCCACCTCAGCCTCAGAACTGGCTGGGGTCATACTACAATGTTGTCAATGTTGTCTAATTGTCTTTTTTTTCTTTTTAATCCTCACTCCTGTGCTGGAGAACCTGTTGGCTGACTGAGTTGGCTTGCTCAATTTCGGATCTTTTGTCTCTGTCCACAGGTATGAGCCATTCCAAGGGTAGTGGAATGTCTGTGAGGACCTCGGTTCCCCCATCTCTCGTGGCCCAGAGGACGTGGTCATCAGTACTGGTGTCCAGTGCTCTTCCTCTGATTCGGTCCACTGGCACAAAGTAGAACGGTCCTCTGAGAGGGAGTGAGGATGACTATAGGAATGATATAAAAAGATGCAAGAGACAGACGGGGAGGACTGCAGGTCGTTACCACATCAGCCCTTAGTGTATTTTCTATAGCCTTCTTATATTACAGTACTGTGGGAATCAATGCTACAAGCTGACAGAAACAATTTTGCTGAAATAGACACATTTGTTCTCACCCAAAAACCTCTGTTCCATCCACCAAGGCCTATAAAATCTTCAGCCTCTCACCTTGAGCCTCAAGTGTACCCCTCCAGAGTCAGCTCTGACCACCTGCTGTCTACTTCTGCTGTTTAGCCTCAGCTCCTAGTTCCCCAGACTGCTCTAGGGCTCAGGGGAAGGAGAGAAGAGCTCCCAGTGTGGGTGGAGTGCATAGGACACAGAGCAACAGAGACCGGAGGAGAGGAACAGAAGGAGGAGGCACCAGAAACCAGGGCTGAAGAGCAGGTAGGGGGCAAACGTCTCCAGTGGGAGTGGGCAGGAAAAGGCCCTAGGGACGGCACCAGAGGAATATGGCTTGTTTATTAATCACTCTCCAATAAGCAGTCAAGTTCTGCAGCTTTGTGTGTGTGCATGTGCATGTGTGCACCACTGGGGCTGCAGGGAAGCAGTTTGCTTTTCCTGTGAGACAGGATTCCATGCCTGGAGACCTCAGCTATCCAGACATCAGGATGGGAAGTCTGGCTGTGGAGAACCAGAAAAGTTGGCCTACTGCTGGGGTGGCACCACATTTGGAGGAGGCCCGTGTGACTCCTCTCCTTTGCCACACTGGAGTAAATGTTGGTGGGAAGGCTTTCTCCTGCTAACCAGATGCTTGCCTCCTTCACTGCTTTCCTTCCCAATCCAGAGCTCTGTTTGCTTTCGTGTTTATTCCTCGGGTGTGGTCCACGTGGGGTGCTCATCTCCTATGCAGATCAATGGGTCTCTGGAGTGTGAGTTCAAGGAACCATTTCAGGAACCTGTATTTAAATAAGATCCCAAGAGATCCCTCTGCCAGGCAGTGGGAGGACTGCTGGTCAGGTGCAGCGAGAGGCGAGAGTGCAGTTGGGCAGTGCTGGTTGTGGAAGAGACTTGCTTTGTTTATTCTCAGAGCATCCAGTCATTAGACCTTTTGCTTCTGCTTCAGGGTGGGTGGGAGCCCAGCCTGGGATAAGCAGCAGGTGAAAAGGAGAGGAAAATGAAATTACATAACGTGTTAAATTATGCACCGATCCAGCTTCTGACACATGTACATAATTTCACTCATTTCTCTCGAAACACTGTGTCTCATTTTACAGACATGGAAACTAAGGCTCTAAGAAGTGACTGCACTTAATCTACACAGCTGTCTCAGGATGCAAATCAGGTCTAAAGAAGGCCAGTATGCATATAATTTTTCAAGACTTTCCCTAATTGTTTCGTTGGGCTCAACATTCCAGCTTGTTTGATGCATCCAGACAGTGCTCTGCCTGGTCCTGTTCAATTGGTTGCTGTCATGTCAGTTAAGGCATGGAAGGTGGCATGGAGCCTCATAGAGCGTTTGCATTATAACCTCTGTTCCTCAAGAATTCTGGGCGCACCTTAGGATGGGTAGTTAAGACAGGCCCTGTGTGGGGAATCAGGCTTCAGTCTCAGAACTCCTTTGGAGTCATTTGGCAACTGGCTTAGACAGAAGTCACCGACTCCTGAGCTGACAGTCTGAGTTTGGGTTCTATTGCTGTCATAAAATGCTGGCCAAAAGCAACTTGGAAAAGAAAGGGCTTATTTGGTTTACAATCATAGTTTATCATGAAGGGAAATCAAGGCAGGAACCTGGAAGCAGGAATTGAAGCAGAAGTCACATAGGGATGCTGGCTATTGGCTTGTTCTCCATGGGCCCTTAAGTTTGCTTTTAATACAGCCCAGGACTCCCTGGGGGGGGGCAGCAACAACTCTAGTGATCTGAGCCCTCCCATGGCAATCATCAATCAAGAAAATTCTCTGCACACGCCTACAGGCCAATCTGATAGAGGCGTTCTCTCACGGAGGTTCCCTTTTCCTAGACAATTCTAGCTGTGTCAAGCTGACACAAGACAAAAACAACAAACAAAACCCCCAAACCAACTCCACTCCCAAAACAACAAACAAACAAAAACAACAAACTGACCAGAACACAGTCCCGGGAAGTGCCACCTTTGGAGACCTGTTCAGAGTCCTCTCTGGCTGCCTGGGGTGAAATAAAGACGACATCGTCTAAAGGACAACTTTCCATTCCTGTTCAGTGAGAGCTCTACTTCCTGTATGTTCTTTAGTAGTTACAAAAAAAAATCCCAAAATGATATCATGAACAAAACCATATTTTGGCATAAGATTACACATTTGTTCTTCAGTCGTAGCAAAACCCTTGGACAGTTTTCCCTGGCAAAGAAGTTCTTCTGATGCCCTGAGATGTGTCCCCCACAGTCTCAGAAGTGAGCCCATCACATGTAGGGCCAGGCAATCATGGTGTTGGAGCTGTAGCTGAGAGCTTATACCTGATCCACAAGCAGGAGAGAGGGAGGGAGAGGGGGAGGGGGAGGGAGAGAGAGGGGAGAGGGGGAGGGAGAGGGAGAAGGAGAGGAGGAAGAGGAGGAAGAGGAGGAAGAGGAGGAAGAGGAGGAGGAGGAGGAGGAGGAGGAGGAGCCTGATGTGGGCTTTTAAAAACTCAAAGCCCAACCCCAGTTGGGCTCTCCTAGCAAGGCCACACCTTCCAATCCCTCCTAAACATCCCACTAGGTGGAAACTAAACATTTAAAAATAGAAGAATGTTTTTTTTTTTGTTTGTTTGTTTTTATGCTTGGTCCAAGGATAGGCACTATTTTGGAGGAGGTGTGCCCTTGTTGGAGGAAATATGTCGTTGTAGGGGTGGGCTTTGAGATATCCTCCTATATTCCTGGAAGTCAGTCTTCTCCTAGCTGCCTCTGGAACAAGATGTAGAACTCTCAGCTCCTCCAGCTCCACGTCTGCCTGAACACTGCCATGCTCTCAACCTTGATGATAATGGACTTGAACCTCTGGACCTGTAAGCCAGCCTCAATGAAATGTTGTCCTTATAAGAGTTGCCTTGGTCATGGTGTCTGTTCACAGCAGTAAAACCTCAAACTAAGACAGAGACGACAGGGACCATTCTCATTTGAACCACTATAGTGGCCATGGTGGCAGCTGTGTCTGTGGTGATGCTCTCAGTGGCTATGGTGATGGTGGTAGTGTCAATGATGATAATGGTGGTGCTTGGTAATGGTGGCGATGATGGTGGCAGTGATGGTGGTGGCGGGTTGGTGATGGTGGCAGTAGCCGTAATTATGGTGTCAGTGGTGATGGCCACGGTGGTGGTGCTTCTAGTGACAGTGGTTGGTAGCCATGGTGATGGTGGGCTGGTGACATTGGCCATGGTGGTAGTATTGACATTGGTGGAGCAGGGCATGTGCTCAGTTCATGCTTTGGGATTACATTCATGTTTAATGCCTGTACTCCTCTGTGATGCCTCCTTCCTTCTCTGTTCCCTGGTTTCTCTCCTTTTTCTATCACTGTCATTCATTCTAATGAAACCAGTGGGCACACTGGGGCTGCCTTGGCTGGTGAGGACTGAGCAGGGATTTCCAGGTGCACCCACGTGTACAGGCATACTTTTTTTCCAGCCTACTTTTAATAGGGGCTCAACCTCTCCTCTAGCCCACCATCCAGCAGAGATAGTGGAAGAGAAAAGTTATTAGGATATGGAGGAAGTGGACCTGTTAGCAATAGTTCTTTGGAGGTGAGTTCCATCTTCTTTATGAGCAGTTCAGTCCCGTAGCAAACACCAAATACAACTCAGCAGCTACACACCAGTCCTCTAGGCAGGCAGGCACCAGGCATGAACCAACAGCTGTAGTTCAATCCTGAAGAAACTGCAAGGTTTGCCAAGCGGCCTGAGGAGAGGCCTTGGAAGTGGTAAGAAGCTACAGGAACTTCATGAGAAGTTCTTTGGTGAGCTTCTCTTGGTGTAACCATTAGCAGAGCTCAACAACACTAGGTAAAGCAGACCAATACACATGTGTTGTTGGTGAAGAATGGTGAGGTGGAGCAAACCACACCAAGGCTCAGTGCTTGTCTCCCACTGTCAGCGGGGTCATATTTATACTCCTTCATCACGAGTCCTTTCACATGTTTGCTATGTCCAAACATCCTTTCACCAGAGTCTGCTTCAGAAAAACATTATTTCCTGTGACTGCTTTAGCAAGACATTCTTTCACCTGTGTGCTCCAGCAAAGCATCATTTGACATAACAGACTTTCCTACAAACCAGAAGTTTCCTTTTCACGGGTGACAGCTGGATGAATGGCTTTTCTCACCGTGGGTCTTTCCAGGCAGGTCCCCACATGGAGGAAAGCAGAACTTAGTGCTGATGGCCTAGTTGCAATACTGCTTAATGAGCAAACACTTTACAGGGTCACCTTGCAATGTCCACATGCAGAAAGCAGAGGAGACATGAATGGCACCAATAGGGTCTGGTCCCCAGGGAGCCATCTCCCTGTGGGTTCACCTTACAGTTCCTGTGAAGTGTGGGGAATTTGTGTTATTCACTATGTTTGTCTCAGGAGCAATAAGATGAAGTTATATTTCCTAAGGCCACAAAGGCTGAAGCAGGAGACGGTGAAGGACAGAGGGGCCGGAGAAGGAACCATCCTGGGGGTGTTTATTAGAATAAGGAAGCAGAGGAGCTGGGGTCTGGGTGGGAAAGACAGGCTGCTTCAGATGGAGAGCGAATAGACGGTCCAGATCAAGGTTACGGTGATTTCATAGGCACTGTAACCCACCTTTCAAACCCATTGGGAACTTTGTCTGGGGAGAGCACAGGACAGAAGAGCTGAGGCCCGTGGTCTCAAACCCTTTGTAAACTCGATGTCTGGGGAGAACATAGAACAATTAAACAAGAATTAACTGCAGAGGGTCTGACTTCTCTGATGAAGATGTCAGCTTGGTTTGTGATGTTTTGAAGAAGAAGCAAGCAGACCATCCTCGTTGTTTGTGTTACTTGGTTTTTCTGGCTTTTCTGTCTGTCAATTTTAGGGACCTTGACTCCTTTAAAGATTTTTTTTTCCCCTAGAGGGCAGTTGAGCCAGTAAACTGCTTGCTGTGCATGCACAGGGACCCCATAAAACAGTTAGACTTGGTCATGGACGACTGTAACCCTAATATAGGCTGAGGAGACATCCATGCCAAACTCATGTGCAGCAGTCTAGCCAATCAGCTAGTGCCAAGCTCAGAGAGACCCTGTCTCACAAGATAAGGTGAAGAGAAAGCAAGAACACATTCCATTGTCCTGTGCACATATACCCATGTATGTAGGATTAAAAATTTCAGGATGGGGACTAGAGAGATGGCTCAGAGGTTAAGAGTACTAATTTCCTTCAGAGGTCCTGAGTTCAATTCCCAAGCAACCACATGGTGGCTCACAGCCATCTGTAATGGGATCCGATGCCCTCTTCTGGTGTGTCTGAAGACAGCGACAGTGTACTCACAAACATTAAAAAAAAATTAACAACAACAACAAAAAATGTTCAAGATGTACAGGAAAGGAAAGACTGGGTTTAACAGTGATATCTTGGCATGTCAAGTTGAAAGGGGTCAGTTGTGCTGGCTTAGTTTTATGTCAACTTGACACAAATTAGAGTCATCAAAGAGGAGGGAGCCTCAAGCGAGAAAATGCCTCTATAAGCAAGCCTTAGGTTATTTTTTTTTTAATTAGTGATGGATGAGGAGGGACCAGCCCACACTGTAGGTGGTGCCATCTCTGCACTGGTGGTCCTGAGTCCCATCAGAAAGCAGGCGGAGCAAGACATGGGGAGCAAGCCAGTAAGCAGCATGCCTCTATGGCCTCTACATCAACTCCTGCTTCTAGGTTCTTGCCCTGTTTGAGTACCAGTCCTGAATTCCTTTGCAATGAACAGAGATAAGGAAATGCAAGCCAAATAACCCCCTTTACCCACACATTGGATTGGTACTGTTTCACCACGGCAACAATAAGTTTAAACAGGACAATAGGATGATTTATTTTGTGGGGAGGACACCATAGGGGAAGCTGGATCTGCGTCCAAGTCAGCAGGGACCGAGGAAAACAAGTAGATCAGGCTTTGGGAACGGGTAGGGAAGGAGTCACAGGGGTGAGTGGAAAAGGTTACCAGTGTGTGGCTGGTTAGCTGGTGCCGGCAAACAGACATTGGGGAGGGGGAGAGGCCACTGACACAAAACATCACACACCCTTGCATCACAACAGTATTTATTGAAACACAGATGGGGTCAACCCAGAAGGCGAGGCACCCAGACAGAAAGTGGCCATAGTCCCCATCCCACCAGCTCTCCCTTGGACAGTTCCCAAGCAGGGGAGGCCTGCAACAGTATGGGGGTCTTTGAAATGTGCAAAGGCTTCTTGAACAGCAAGACCTGTTCAAAGCCCCCTAGCCAGGGGCTGTAGGTAGTAGGCCTCCCCAGAGAGCAGACTATTTCCTGGGAGGTAACCCAAGAAGTGTGATTAGAGTAGTTTGCCCCAAAGGAAGGCACAGCTAAGGAGATTAGTAAACCCAACCAACTAAAGGCATATGCTTGCTGCCCCTGTACCTGGGGACAGAAGTGGGAGCTGCTTGGGAAGGGTTCCCTCTGGTTCTTGTTTTGGGGGGCATGGCTGGGTGGTTAGGATCATGCCTTGACCCAGGAAGGCCACACTTTATTGTCCAGTCAGCCTGGGTGACTGGTAGTGTCCCGGAGAGCTTGGCGAATAATACAAATCATTTACAAGTATCTGAAGACAGGTTGGGGTTAAGGGAAGGGTTGGGAATGACCTTCTAAAGTGAAGCCAGAGGAGAACTGGGAGACAACTCCCTAAAAGGAGAAGGCAGAGGAGAGTGGCCCTGAACTCTTTCCTCTCACAGAAACATCTGGAAGATTCTGGAAGCAAGCACACATTTTCCATTCACACACCACTCCACTCTGGGGCAGACAGGTGGCTCATTTGGAGGACCTGTCACTAAGCGAAGCGCACTGAGCGGCTGCTCCCACAGGTAAAGCTGGAGGCGCGGGGCTGGCAAGGAGAGCAGGAGTCAGGGGCCATCACTGTGATGCTGCCCCCAGTGACAGAGGGTCCAGAGACAATCTGGCGCCCTGGGGTTGTGCCATAGGTGAGGCCCCCACATGTGACTCCTCCACGGGAGCTGCTGACACCTGTGGGAAGAGGAACAGGGAGGGGTGAGGGGCTTGCTGGGGTGTCATTCACCCACCAAAAGTCCCTGAGGGCTTCACATACAGGGCCTGCCTCCTCCTCAAGGGGTCAGTGGTTAACATGACAGGTTCTGTTTTTTCAACCCCTAGACCCCTCTCCCTGGGTTGAAATTCCTGGTGACCACCAGTAAGGTGGCACTCAACTTTTGGATACCCTTTCCCATCCCCAGAAGTCCTAAAAGAAGATCCTGGAGAAGAGGAAGTTGGGGAACATTGGAGGTTCAGTGGGGTAGCCTTGTGATTAGTTTTGCCCATTTCCAAAGTAATTTTTATAGAAGGCATTTTCCAACAGATACTTACAGACATTCACAGAGCCCACACCCTCGCAGAGCCTAGGGGGAAAGAAAGTGCCATTAGTTCCAAGCAGTGAACTGGATTCCTTGAGACATTTGCCTTGTAAGAGATAGGGTCAGCTTTTGTTCTAGGTAGACTCTATTTCATGAAAGGCAGGAAGGGCTTTCCGAAATATTCTCTCTTCCTTCCTTCCTTCCTTCCTCCCTTCCTTCCTTCCTTCCTTCCTTCCTTCCTTCCTTCCTTCCTTTCTTTCTCTCTCTTTCTTTCTCTCTTTCTTTCTCTCTCCCTCCCTCTCTTCCTTCTTTCCTTCCTTCCTTCCTTTCTCTCTCTTTCTTTCTCTCTTTCTTTCTCTCTTTCTTTCTCTCTTTTCTCCTCCTCCTCCTCTTTCTCCTCTTTCTCCTCTTTCTCCTCTTTCTCCTCTTTCTCCTCCTCCTCCTCTTCCTCCTCCTCCTCCTCTTCTTCTTCTTCTTTCTCCTCCTCCTCCTCCTCCTCCTCCTCCTCCTCCTCCTCCTCCTCCTCCTCCTCCTCCTCCTCCTCCTCCTCCTCCTCTTCTTCTTCTTCTTCTTCTTCTTCTTCTTCTTCTTCTTCTTCTTCTTCTTCTTCTTCTAAAAAAACTTTGCTGGTTACACTTAGACTATGCGCCCAATTCTGTGCCAAATGCTCCTGGCTGGGACAGCTCTTTAAGGGGATTCTTCCTCCCCTCCCTGATATCTTTTTTAATATTTAAAGATCTGGAAAGGTGTTAGAGACTCAGTATAGCAGATATAGGGGCCAGAGAAATAGAGAGCAGCTGGAGGAGTAACCATTTCTCCTTGGGACATCACAAGCTACTCTCGCATCTGCTGGCTAAGCTGCCTCCTGCTCTGTCCCCACTTCCTTCTCATGGTGTTCCTTCCCAGAACTCCAAGAGACTCCATTCTCTCCCAAGGAGTTCTCACATGCTGCTCCCCCCATACTCTCCCCAACCTCCATCCTCAAATCCTTCCAGCATGGCTTCCTGGTCCTGCAGCTGCTCAGCAGAGCCTCTAGTCTCAGAACTGGCCACATTATCAGTTCTGAATGGTTTGCTTTCTTCTTTAGCAGTAGAAACATCTTCTACATCTCAGGAGGAAGAACTATAAAGCCATAAAATCATTCCTGGGTGTCCTCAGGAGATTGGCTCAGGAACTCTGAGCATAACAAAGGGCACCCAAGGACAGTTGAGACCTTCTACAAGCTGTGTAGAATTTGTGTGGAGACAACACAACCATTTTGAGTGGGACACGTGTTCAGCTTGAGTGGAGTTTGCTGTGTTTGGTTGAACTACAGACCCAGAAAACAGCTGTGCATTTCACCTTGTATTTAGTGAGAGAACAGACAAGCTGTGTCATGGGTCTCCCTGCTGATGCCCCCAGTCCCTAAGTCTCAACTCAGGAGACCCACACATCACAGGTTAGGCTGGACTGTGGCACTTACCTCTAATGTCCCTGTGACTCCTTATGTCACCTAGACTCTGAAGAGCAGGTGACAAGGCCTTTTTCTGCCTGTCCTTTTGCTTCTTCACATGTCTCCTTCCTGTGACCTCAGCACCCATGCTGGCCCTTGAAAGTGACAAGCACACACCCGTCTCAGAGCTTCCAAGTGGGTGTCTTTTCTGTTCATTGTTCTCTCATCCACAAGGCTTGCTCCATTGGTGCTTGTGGGTCTTTTGTGCAAATGTCATCTTTCAGATTCTTCTTCTTTCAAAAATGGTAACCTGCCCTCCTACCCTAAGGCTGTCTCCATCCGGCTTACCTTGCTCTAATCTCTCTCTCTCTCTCTCTCTCTCTCTCTCTCTCTCTCTCTCTCTCTCTCTCTCGTGTGTATGTGGTGTGTGTGTGTGTGTGTGTGTGTGTGTGTGTGTGTAGTAACACACACCCATGTGGGAGCCTGTGGAGGCCAGGGATTAACTTCAGTTATCTTCCTCAACTGTTCTACATCTTATTTTCTGAGACAGGGTCTCTTCACTGAACCAAAGCTCTCTTTTTTAGGTTGGTGAGCTCTGTAAATTTACCTGTCCTTGCCCCATTGCCTTGGGGTTAGAGATGTTCATGACTGCACCGTGGCTTTTACATGGGTGAAGAAGATCCAAACTTAGGTCTTTGTGTCCACATGACAAACACTTGACTCATTCATTGAGTTGTCTGACAGACTATGATCTACTTTTAAAATATGTTTTAGAGTTTAAACCCTCTATTGCACTGTATAATCCATGCATCTTACATAGCCACCATTGTGTGTTTATCGCCTCATCCCAAAATAAGCCAAAAGGGTACAGGCATTTTGTCTGCCATTGGTAGGTTCCTAGCACTTACAACTGCTCTGAGAATTCAGTGTTGGCTGACTATATATGTGTATAAATGAACAGCTTTCTCAAATATTTGAAGGAGGGCAGAAAATGCCACATTTGTACAGCTGTAGACTTCCAACCCGGAGGACCACTCCAGGTTTGAAAACTGCTGGACTTAGAACCTTATATGGCTCTTTCTTGCCCCAGAGTGATGTGAGTATCCTCTGGGAAAAAAGACTGTAGGGTACAGGAGTTTGAAAAGATAGCCACGGTTGGCGAGAGGGAGAGATAGGATTCTTCTGCAAAGTTTTTTTTTGATCATTGCAATGTTTGGTTCCTAAATAAAATTTTGGAGGGGAAAAATGATTTTAAAAGATGTTCAAGTTTCCTGCCACTTGCCTTGGATTTTCTAGCATGAACCTCTGGAGCTAGTGGCCAGCAGAGGGCAGCAAATGCCTTCAGTTGGCCTTCCTAAAGCCTGAGGAAGAGCAGGGAAGGCAAAGGAGGTGTCTGGAGTTGCCCAAGATGTCAACTCTTTGGGAACTGAAGCTGTCCACAGATTTGTGTGCCCACATGGCATTCACCTTGGATAAAAATGCAGTAGTGGGTTTCTGTCTCTATTTGTGAGTCACTAATAATAATAATAAGAAGAATGCAGATGCATCTATTGAAGCAACATGAAGGCTTTCTTGTGCAGCACCTACTGAGTGCCAAGTAAGGCCAGCTAAGTGCTTCAGGTGCACTGTGGCATGAGCTTGACCTCCACAAACTCTTGGAGGTTGGAAATAGGTCTCCAGTCTACCCACAAGACAAGTGGCTCATTAGTGTTCAGGGTCAGGCAAGCACGTGCCCCTGTGTAGGAGTTTAACCTCTTGGACCTTGGGTTTGCTTCTGTTGATGGAAGCAGAAGAGGGGAGCTCCTGGCACAATAATGGATGGACCATGTGTATCACAACCAATTACTAATGTGGGTCTGTTTAAGTCTATGACTCTATTTATTTATTTTCATTTTGGTCTTCCGGATGTTTGCCTTCTATCACCTCTTTTTTGTTTTCTTTAGATTCCTTGAATATTTAAAAATGTTCTTTTAGGGGTTGGTGAGATGACTCAGTGGCTTGCTGTAAAGACTGGTGACCTCAGTTTGATCCCCAGAACCCAAGTCTATGTAAAGGTTAGGGAGAAAACAGATGGCACAAGATAGTCTTCTGACTTCCACAGTCATACCTTACCACACACACACACCATTATAATAAAGTAAAACTCAAAAAATTTACTTAAACTTAATTAGAGTCTCAATGCATATAAAAAATATTTCCCAGTCTACATAGAGCTAGAATATATATGTATGCACTACACACACACACACACACACACACACACACACACACACAGAGAGAGAGAGAGAGAGAGAGAGAGAGAGAGAGAGAGAGAGAGAGAGGATTTGTATGTAGTCTAGATTGACCTGGGAGTGTTTATATAGCTTGGGCTAGCCTCAGATTTACTTCCTAACCTCCCAAACATAAGGACTACAGGCATGTACCAGTATTCCTGGATAGAGCTAGGGCTTTATTACTTCCATCCCCACCTGCTCTGAAGTGGCTGCTGTTTTGTTTTCAACAGTTGTGCACTTTTCAGAGTCTATAAAGGAGTCTATAAAGGAGTGTCTAACATCTGTTGGATACATTGTGTCCATTCCTGCATTGCTACAGAAGGCAAGACAGTCTCTTACATCTAGTTAGATACTTTGTATCCTTCACTCTGCTACATGAAGAAAGTCAGTGTCTTACATCTAATTGGATACTTTGTGTTCTTCATCCCTGCACTGCACGTTTCCCAGTTCCCCAAGGTGTCCCCCCCCTTTACTTTGAGGGGCTTGCTTACAAAGCATACCTGTCTTTTATCCCCCCTGCCTTTGCTTCAGAAGGATGTGCTTGCTGGCTATGGAGTCTTGAACTTGCAGGGCCAAGATAAAGCTCAGTGGAAGAGGCTTAGCCAGGTCACACCAGGCTCTGGGTTCCAGCTCTGGTACCACACACATAGAAACATCACCAAACAAATAGGCACCTGAAGTCCTTTTCCTACTTGGCCCTTGGGAGTTGCAGTTCGCTGCCTCACAGCCTTCTGTGCTTCTGATGAGAACTCTGCTAATGCTGATTTGAATTATTGCTCCCATGTGCAATGTGATACTTTTTCCAGCCTAATATTTCCCAGTTCTTTTTTCCTTTGTTCTTCCTAGTGGATAATGACTATTATTCTGTCTCCAGCACACTGAGTCTTTCCTGTCCATTCTTCTCTGTTCTCACATTCCAAATATTCTACTTTCCAGTTCTAAAAGATCTACTTGGGTTTGTCTCTATCATTTGTTCTCTAGTGCTGAGAAAATCTCTTTCTCTGTTTCTCTCTCCTCCCTCCCCCTTTCTTTCTTTATTGAGGATTGAGTCTAGTCCCTTGAATATGCTGGGCAAATGCTCTATCACTGATCTATGTCTCATCCCCTTTTAAGCTTTCTGTTTTGAGGCAGGGTCTTGGAGTATCTAACTTCAAATCTCCAAAGTCACTTAGGCTGGCCTTGAACTCAGTCTGTAACCAATAGAGACCTTGGATTAAGTTTGTAATTTTCCACCTCAACCAGAATGCTGAGATTATAGGTCTGAACTACAATATCCAATTTACTCTCTTAGTCATTTCTGATGTGTGTCTCTTTACCTTATAGAGCATGGTTACAGTAGTGTTTCATAGTCTCTGGGTGATGACCTTCACAGGCATATCATTGGTGATGAGTATCTGTTGACTATCCCTCCCTGTGGGAAGTGCTTGTGTTTTCTTGACTCCTTGAACATTAAAATGACTTTAGTACAGAGAGAGAGAGAGAGAGAGAGAGAGAGAGAGAGAGAGAGAGAGAGAGAGAGAGACACGGAGGGAGGGGGAGGGGAGAGGGAGGGGAAGGGGGAGGGGAGAGGGAGGGGAGAGGGAGAGGGAGAGGGAGAGGGAGAGGGAGAGGGAGAGGGAGAGGGAGAGGGAGAGGGAGAGGGAGAGGGAGAGGGAGAGGGAGAGGGAGAGGGAGAGGGAGAGGGAGAGAGATATTGGTGCTGTGTTGACTTGGTGTCCTGATACAATCCTTTGGGAAGGTTCAAATTTGGTTTGGTTTGGTTTTAGTGAGGAATCAGCCCTGTCAGCAGTTTCAGGGTGCGTACTCCAGCCCTCTTGGAGGGGTGGTGGTGGCCAAAGGCCACTGACTTTCCCAAGCATGTGCTGACTGCTTTGTGGCTGTTCTGTGGTATCACTCAGGGCTTTGCTAGAAATGTGGGCAGGACATAGGTCTAACTTCAAATCTCCAAGTCCTTGGAATATGGCTCTGGGTTTGCATGCCAGTGAAGTTCAAGGAGAGCCCAGGATGTGGGTGTACTTGCTCACACAGGCATTTCCTTCTCCAGTTTCCCAGTTTGACCCCACCTAACCTTCTCAGGAACGTCTTTTCCTGGTTCCTCATGCCAGAGCCACCAAACCTCTCAGGGTTTTCACCACAACCCTGCTACAAAGTCCTGCCCAGCCCTGCAGGGCTGGGCCCTAATGCAAAGCCACAAGAGAGAACAGACCATGGACTTTGTTTCTGTATTTTCCAACCCGTACGTGTCTCTATCCTTTTGTATTTAGGTGGGAAGGCTTTTCATGAGGCTCTTAGCTATCCAAGCTGATACTTTTCCACTCCATAGCTGAGGCCCACCCAAAGCTCAATGTCTCTGGAAGGAAGAGAGAATAAAGATTTGGTTGCTTCTTGAATTCTTGCATTCTGCCATGATCTGCCTGGTTCTGTTTACTTTTCAGAAAACTCCAATATTTGAATTTATCTAGACTGTTAAACTTTATTGTATTAGTATTTTTTTAAAAAATCCACTTTATATCTCAGGATTGCATGTAGGGCTTTACTTGTGCAAAGATCAAACTCTGCCACAGAGTTACACCCTCAGCCCCTGGGCTTGTTTTCCACAGGATCCTTCTGGCTGCTGTTTTGCAAGGAGAATGCCTGAGCACCCGTTCCCTCTGGAAGGCAGCAATAGGGGACAGTGTTGGCAATCTTTGGAGGCAAAGTTAAATTTTTTCAAGGGCTAAAATGTTTCTTATTTTGTAGCATTTATTTTTCTTAACTCTTTACTATTCTAAGGCCTGAAACAGCTGGCTTCAAGAGACTAACACCTGCTGTTTAACAGCAATTAGGTTAAGTAAAGGATTTATTGTTAGGGCTCCTTTCTCTGGCCAGTTGAGAGAACCAGAGTGAAAAGAAAGAAAGGGAGAATTTAAGCACACACACACACACCCTGACCAGACCCAACCACTTGTATTATCAACTCCACAGTATTCAGGCAAGATGTGTGAAGAAGGGAGGCATGCTCCTACCTAAGAAGAACTGTGTTGGGTGTGGCTGAGATCTGGGGCCCTGGCAGCTGGACCAGGCTGCTGGATGAGTCCTATGCGGATGGACTCTCCTGTATCCATGTGCTGCCATGTCTTGACCTCTAATGACATTCTACCCAGCTCCAGGCAGGTCTCCCCACCTAGCATGTTCTCTACAACCTTTAGGTGTTTGCACTTTTGCACAAACTGTGGCCTCTCTTGGAACTCTTTGTCTCACTTCGATGGCTCGGTCACCAGCCTTTGCATCTATCTCTGCTGGGTGCCACATCCTTCAGGAAGCTAGCACTGCCCAAGTCTGTGCTATACCCAGTGACATCTGTCCTGGCCTTAGCACAGCACTCAGCCTCTCAAGTCTGTTATATATCTATCCTCCTCTGAAGACTAGACTTGGCGCTGCTTGAGGATAAGAACTGGATTTTATTATCAATTATTTGCCTGGCATCATCCCTGACATGTAATAGGCACTGGACAGGTGTTTATAAAGTGAATTAACTAAAAATAGAGGGTTGGAAGTAGGGTGCACTGAGGGAGTGGCTGGGAGCAGTGTTATGTAGACAGATGCCGCAGGACCAGAATGCCATGTTAAGGATCTTGGGCTACTTTCTGAAAGGCAATGGGAAGCTGTCGAAGGCTTTAAGCAGGGGAGCCATGATTAGATTTCTGTGTGAGAAAGACTTCTCTAGTAGCATTTTGCTGAGTAAGTTGGATGGAGACAAGAGTGGAGACAGACAAGAGTGGGGACAGACAGACAAGGATACTATAACAATGATCTCAGAGGGCTTGGTGGTGAGGTGGGAAAATATGGGGCGTGTTCAGCATGCTCGGGAAGAGGACACTGACCTGGAGAAGAGTGTGGGGATGGGCATTTGTTTTCAGGACCTTGACTCTGTGTCCCTCTGCCTTACACGACTGTGAGCCCCTCCCTGGTAAGGCTTGCACCCTTCCTTTCTGTGAGCCCAGGGTACCAGCCCCTTCCCTTGTTCACTCTCATGAGGGTGAACTAGTGGGTTTCAGTCAGCTGCCTCCTCAGCGGGATCAGGGTTAGGGTTAGGGTGATCTGGATGGACAGGCAGAGTCCTTGTGAAGTTAGCTTGGCAAGTTTATTGAAAACCCAGAAATACAAAGAGTAGTACAAACAGGTCCCGCCCACCCCCAGACTCCCAGAGTTTGCAGACACAACCCTGCTGCAACCACAGGGCACAGAGTTGGGCCTCATATCATCACCACAAGAACAAGGCACATGGAGCTAAAGAGACCACCTCTCCATATGAACTCCACCTACTTGGCAGACCCACATACCGCAGATAAACCAACAACCATAAGAGAAATGGCCCGGACGAACCACTGGGAGAAGAACCGTCACAGGAACTTAGGTATCCCTGGGGCCACCAAGGACTGTGTGCCCTTTGGGGTCAGGGGAGGGATGATGAAGCATCTTCTGCCAGGGAAGGGAAGAGGGAGGGACAAGATGGGCTAAGGATGCCTGCAGATCTTAGGGGTCTGTGCTCATGCTGGCTCTGAACGACCCCTCTCTCCCCAGGGGCACTGCTTTCGGTAGTAGTGCTGAAAATACATTTACTGTGGCTGGAGCCTGAGGAGGATCCGAAGGAAAGGAATTAGGGAGAATCCTTCAGGAGGACATGGGCTAGGTTTGTGTGCTGGCAGGAAGAGTGGCTGGAGATCCCTCAGGACCAGAGTCTGTGCACCTCAGGGGATAGGAGCAGGGGATGTTCAGCTGGTTCTTCTCTGGGCAGTGGCCCCTGGGGCTAGGTGCTCAGTACCTGGTCCTGCGGGAGGTGGTGGTAGATGAGAAGCGGACGCTGGAGCTCCTGTTACCACGACCACCACTGCAGCTACTGAAGCCTCCCTCAGTGGGCAGTGCACAGGGGATGCTGGGGGCACAGGCATCACCCACCAGCACTGAGCCTCCTCTGGACCCAGAGCTCAGCAGGTCCCCACCAGCCCTCAGGCTTGAGGAAGCCAGAACCCCTCCGGTGGCACGGATGCTGCTGCTGGTGGAGAAGGTGACTCCACCATTGTGGGAAAGGCTGGATCCAGAGACTAACTCGGGCCCACACAGCACACCTCCTCGAGAGCTGCTCACAGCTGCAGAGAGGAAAGGAAAGGAATGTTGACTCTAGGACTCACCAGCCACTGGCTGAGTGGCCCAAAGACCAAGACTACACAGAAAGCAGACACCCAAATGGAAGTGGACAGATGCTGTAGTATCCCTGGGTGTTTGCTCATGCCCATAGATTGGCTGCCATCAATGTGTGCACATGTATACAAACTACTATTTATCCGTGTCCCACATCAGGTGGATTATGAGAGGCCAAGCACCCAAACACTGGAGAAGTGACCTTCACCGAACCATACAGTGGTTCCTCTGTCATTATATTGTCCCTCTTGCTTGTTCCCACGTATCCATCAGACAAGAAATCCAGCTAGCACCAGTTCCTGCCCATCCAACTGATGGTTCTGCTCTGTAGCCCAACTGCCCCACTAAACACAGCCCTTATGTCAGAACTGGAATCCAGCTTAGTCTTGATGGAAGTAGCCCCGACCTGTACGCTTTACATTATCTTCTCTGTTGTTGCGCCAGAGTCCTTGCCACCCCTGTGTCCTCTGGGCTTGACCTTATACCGAAGGCCATTGCTAACCCTCTGCCTTCCAGCAAATCCTGGTTTTTCTCTGAGAGCATAGCTGGTATCCTTCCAGGGTTAGTGAGACATCGGCTAGCACTCTCCTTCTCAAGAAGACTGGAATTCTACAGAGAGGAGACTCACATTGCTCTACAGTGATGGCGCCGTATCACACCTGCTTTGGGGATAGTCTATACTATCCCCAAAGGATAGGGAAGGACAGGGAAGCAGCAGGAGGTTGAAGGAGGAGGGGTGACTTCCATTTAGCATTGCCCTATCCCTGTGACCCAGATATGAATCACCTCTGTGACACAGCCTTTCTATTACTTCTGAGTCTCTGTGATGGCAGCCTACAATACCATTGAAAGCCAAAATCTCTTTCCAGAAACCTTTTCCTACCTTGAGAGTCCCAAAAACCATTGTCTACTTTTTGTTCTGGGAGCCTCTGCTGAGGACACACTCCCAGTCCAGGGACACTGATGGCCCTGCTTCCCTGACAGCCTTGGCCAGACCAGATCTTGGGAGATTCTTGACTTTCACAAGTGCCAAAAGGAAATTTGAAGGGGGAGGGGAGAAGAAATGGGCTGAGAAAAGGTGAGATACTTACATATGTTTACTGGCCCAACTCCTTCGCAGATCCTGGAGAGAGAGAGAGAGAGAGAGAGAGAGAGAGAGAGAGAGAGAGAGAGAAAGAGAAAGAGACAGAGAGACAGAGAGAAATGAATTCCTATGAGCTGTGAACTTGATTGCTGTCAGGGGGCTTCCTGTCTGGGGAGACCAGAAACTGGTGGGTCATAACCCTAACTGTTAGCATATCTTGAAACACACCAGTATCTAGACCCTGCCTCTAAATTGTTGCACGAAACTCTCTGACAGCCTATGACTATTTTAACAAATTAATCAGCCAAGCAAAATGCCTATGACCTGGCGCAGCTTGTCTATAATTGCATTTGACAGCACAGCACCTTCTAAAACCCTGCTGAGGGCAGCCAACTAATGTTTTCAGAAGATACATTGTTCTCCCTAGAGACTGCTCATTCCAGAATTCTTCACCTGGTTCCCTCCCCTTATTTGGTCAATCTTTCTAGAAGTCTGACCTCACTCCTTCCCCGTCTCACCGAATTTCCTCGCCCTCCAGCAGCCTCCTGTAGGTGACAATCTCGATGTCCAGGGCCAGCTTGACATTCATGAGCTCCTGGTACTCCCGCAGCTGCCTGGCCATGTCCTGCTTGGCCTGCTGCAGGGCACCCTCCAGATCAGCCAGCTTGCACTTGGCATCATTGAGGGCTGCTTCACCCTGCTGCTCTGCCTCAGCCACAGCAGCCTCCAGTTTGGCACACTGCAGAGAACAGAGTCTATGTGTGAGCTTTGCTAGGGACTCAGGGGTCCCCGAGTGGGGTTGGAAATCCCGCCCTAACTAATGGTGTGAAACCTGGTGCCAGGACTGGGTTGCAGCTCTCCATGGCTGCTTTTCCAGGGATAGTGACTATGGTTGGAAAGAGGTAGAGTGTTGCAGTTCCCTGTTCTCCATACCCATCAGGTTTCTACTGCTTTGAGACTAAAGAATCCAGACTCTTACATGCTTTCTGCTCCCCCCCCCCCCGAATCAGCCCCAGGCCTTCCTTCTAGTCCATATTCCTGCCCCCCCTCCCCAGGAAGTTTTTATGGCCAGCCCTTGGATTTGTGTCCAGGTCTTGCTAGATCCTTTACCTTCACCAAACTTGGTGCTCCTCAAAGCCAGGGCCCCGCCCCCTCCCTCCACAGCTTTTTCCTCTTTTTCCCACCTGAGCCTTGGTATGCTCGATCTCTGCTTTCAGCCTCTGGATCAACCGGGTCAGTTCATTGATCTCGTCCCGTGTGCTACGTAGATTGTCACAGTGCTGGCCAGCGGTCACCCGCATCTCCTCATACTGGGGGTGGAGGTGGGGTGGGGTGGGGCAAAGTTTTGACCATACATAGTCTGGGCTGAAGACCTCAGACCAAAATCTTCACCTTTGGACAGGGCACCTGTACCCCTCCCACAGTCTCCCATTGCCCACCTTGGTCTGGTACCACGACTCCACATCTGCACGACTCCGCCTCGCCACCTCCTCATACTGTGCCTTGACTTCAGCTATGATCCCATCTAGGTTCAGATCCCGGCTGTTGTCCATCTTCACGATGACAGATGTCTCTGATATGTGTGATTGCAGCATCTCGATTTCCTGTATTGGAAAAGCAGTAGGGCAGAGGGGCTCAGTGGTCCATCAGCAGCTGGGACTCTGCCACAGGGTCCCCTGTGAATCAGGGACAGGGAGCATTGCTTCTCGCTTTATGACTGTGAGAGTCCCCATTCCTACCTGGCCTGGGGCTCAGAAAAAGGCATGCTTGAGAAGCAATTAAGTCTGACTTTAGAACCCTTGTCATAAGCTCAGACCATACCTCCAGTACCTGCTTTGGCTTAGGTGACTATCAAAACCAGGGTACCTCAGGCGAGCAGACTGACAGCTGCCTAAATTCACATTTATCTAGAGCTGGTCATGGTCCACTGAGAAGTAATAATATTTTAAAACACAGTAGAGCCTGGAGGTCCCTAGATCCAGATTCTTCAGAGATCCAAGGTGTCCACCCTGGTGAGACCTTCCTCTACATCTCTGTCTGGCTCAACTTTAGACTAAATAGGTTGCTTGAAAGTAAATGGCAGTCACTGGTTTGGCTAGTAAAATCGGATGCATTTCCTTTCTTCTTTCAAATCACTTTGCCAGACATTCCCAAATTCAGTCTTTAGCTTAGACAACAAAGGTTTGGACCACAGATGATGGGAGTTCATTGTTAGGCTTAATATGGCTGTGGAGACGCCTACCTCCCTGGCCTTCCTTACCTTCAGACACAGTGGCAGAGAGCACAAAGGGCCTGAGTGGGGGTGGAAGCCAGTATCTGGAAACCTGAAGGCCTGACTCAGCCCCTACAGTGCAGGCTGCTGAGCAGTCATAGCCTTGAGTTCTTAAGAGCCTCACCTCATGGTAGAGAGCCTTCAGGAATTCAGTTTCCTGGATCAGAGTATCCACATTGGCTTCCAGATCAGATTTGTTCAGGAAAGCTGCATCTACATCCTGTGTAAAGAAAGAGAGGGATGAGCTCATGGCCTATGCTGCTCAGCCTCCTAATTAGGAGGGGTCCGGAGATATACAGGAGGGTCCATCAGTTCCTACAGAGCCTCTTTCCCTACTGCAATGTAGAAGCTCACACAGGGGTTGCTGGGCCTTATCCAGGGCTTGTTTAAAAGCAAGAAAAGGCCATAGAGATGACTCAGGAGGTAAAGTGCTTGCCATCAAGCCTGAAGACCTGAGCTTAATCCTTGGGTTCCACATGGTGGAAGGAGAGAACTAATTCTCTCAAGCTGTCCACATATGGACCAGGGTATACATATGCCCTTCCTGACCAAACCAAAAAAAAAAAAAAAAAAAAAAAAAAAAAAAGGAATGATTTTTACAGATAAAAGTAAAGAAAGCCTTAATTATTCAAGAAATAGAAGAGCAGTTTTAGCCACCACGGGGCTGTTGGGAAGTTTCTGGGGCTGGAGCTGGGGTTCCGAGAACATGTGCTTGCTTCCATGTAGAAATTCCCATCATCGCATCCCCTTACCTTCTTCAGCGCTACAAACTCATTCTCGGCATTGGCCCGGAATACCACCTCCTCTTCATACCTGGGGGCATGGAGATGAAGCGGGTAAGCCCTCTCTCCTACAACCTCCAAGCCCTCACTCATCCTGCAACGTGCTCCTAAACCAGGTTTGTTGAAGGACTTGGTTCTCTATTGCCACTCGCAGGTTTATCATATCTCAGTCCCACCTTTAAAACTTTCTTTAAGCCAGTGGCCCACAAAGTCCCTTACTTTTTCATTTTGAACTTAGGGTCTAAAATCTGGACCATTGCTACACTTCTCTGTGAGAGACAACTCGAGATCCTTGCAACTGAGCACAGAGGAAGTAGGACATAGCCCAATGTAGGCAGTCCTTCCAGAACTTAAGATGTCTTTCCCAGAGTCAACTCGTTCATCCCCACTGGTAGTATTAAGTCCCCCACTTCCTCAGCACCCACAAAGGGTCTCTTCCCACCTTCCACCTCCTCCCACCACTGTTCCTCATGCATCCCAGAGCTGGGTTTTGTAGCCAACAACTATCTTATAGTCATTCATGCAGCTGCTCTTATCTGCACTGGGCTGTATATGGGGCACAGGTGTGGGCAGCTTAGGAGCACTCACTTCTTCTTGAAGCCCTCAAGGATGTCTTGCAGGTGGTTCCTCTCTGCCTGCAGCCGAGCCTGGTCACTGCTTAGGACATCCAGCTGCCTCCGCAGGTTGGTGATATAGTTATCGAAGAGAGGCTCCAGATTGCTCCGGGCACATTTCTGTTCTTGGAGGAAGCTCCACTTGGTCTCTAGGAGTTTATTCTGTTGCTCCAGAAACCTCACCTATGTATGGAAAACAAAGGAAACACATTAAGGTGCTTGGTAGTGCACTGGCGTGGAGTAGGTCTTCAGATGGCCAGAGAAGACTCTGTGCCATAGTATTGCTGTTCTTCCCTCTGCTGGCTTATATTATGCTTCTAACTCACCGGAAGCCAGGAGGGTGGGTCTGTGACCCTCTCCCCACACCCAGCCGGTTAATAAATACATTTAGTAATAAAGACATTTCAATACTATTTCCCCTTCCACACCTGAGCAAGGTATGAGCCAGTCCTGAGGAAGTACACAGCATGAGACTTCTGTTGGGCTTGCCTGTGCCTGGGAATAGAAACCAGCCAACCCCAGCCAAGTACACGGAGCGACAACACTATGGGGGTCACCGTGGTACTAGGAGGTGGCTACCTGGAACTGCATACCATGGCCAGCATCCCTGGTATTCTATCAGCCGAGCTCTTTGGCTCAAAAGTATAATGAGGTCACAGAGGTTCACTCCCATCTCCTGAAACCAGGCTTCATCTCTGTGCAGACACCTGGTCTACCTGGTATCTGCTTTTGGAAGACTGACACCATTATTTCTCTCTATAGCTATTGGTGATCATCTGCGCTTCCCTCAGTCCTGATTAGGTCGATGTAGCCTATGTTGGGTGTATTAATTCTTTGCTTTTTATGTAAACATCACTCACTCTGTTCTCTACTTTGCTGCGTCTGAACAGATGATGAGACCATCTGCCTCAGACACTATGAAAATCTCCTCCAGGCCACTGTGATCTTAAATAATGAAGTACTTTAAGCATGATCTGTTCAGACACTGGCTGAAATCCCCCACCCGTGTGGGAGATGTGTCTAAGTCACTGAGAAATAGAACTTGGCTTGCCCAAATGCCATTAGGGTTAGCTGGATGGTCTTTCTTTTTTTTTTTTTTTTCCAGAAATTGTGGCCAGCATCTTAGTCTGTCTCACGATGCAGCAGTTCCTCTGGCTTGTCTATTCTCAGCAAAGAACAATCTAGAAGCCATTCCATGCCCTTGGCAGGTGCCTTAAGTGGTTTGGGTCAAAGGCAGTGGCTCAGACTGGATGAGCTCTTTTTGAAGGGAAGAGCATCCCAGAAACCCTCAACTCTCAGTGCCCATCCCAGAGGGTAAGCCTGCACGGTACCTTATCAATGAAGGAGGCAAATTTGTTGTTGAGGGTCTTGATCTGCTCCTTTTCGTCTCTCTTCACCCTCTGGGCATTGGGGTCAATCTCCAGGTTGAGGGGTGTCAGCAGGCTCTGGTTAACAGTTACAGCTGTGATAGCGGGGGCTGATGGGCCTCCAATTCCTCCGATTCTGTAGCCAAAGCCAGGGCCACCAAAGCCAGGGCCTCCGAATCCAGGGCCTCCGAATCCATAGCTAGGGCAGCCGCCAGCCCCAAACCCCAGGCCAACACCGCTGCTGGCCCTAAAGCCCAGGCCATCACCAGATCCAAAGGCCATCCCACTGCCAGCTCCAAAGCCAACTCCACAGCGGACAGGACGAGAGCATCCAACTGCTATCCGGGGTGAGGATGATCCAAAGTTGATGACGCTCCGACTACCAAAACCACCCAAGCCCCGGAAGCCAGGCCCACTCCTGCAGGAGACAGAGCTGGACCGGAAGCGGTTCAGATGCTGAGGGGCCATTGCTGAGCAAGAACTGAAGCTTCCCACCCGACGGCCAGAGCTGACTCTGTAGGAGCGGCAAGACATGGTGGCTTTGTAGACGGTAGCTGAGGAGCAATGTGGAGCGGGGTGAGCTGGAGCTGGGAGTCTCTGTGAGGCTAGTGGATCCCTCTCACCTCTTTTATGTGTGTGTGGACATGAGGATTGGCCTCATAAAAACGAAAAAAAGCCATTTGAAGGCATTTATGAGCTTGGGTAGTTAGCAGAAACTCTTCACATCTATAACATCCTTCACAATGAACCAATTCAGACACACCTATTCTCATCAGGATGCGGGCTGGAGCAGGCAACCTATAAACATTAAAAACACATAAACACATAAATATTAAAGTCTTATTTTTCCCCATAAGTCCACCGCAATTGCCATTATGGGGACATTAATTTGCTTTGCTCATAAATCTAAAGGCTCCCCCCCCCCCCTTTAAGTGTGGCTAACCACCAGAGAGTTAGAATGCTAACAGTTCTAGTCAGAGGCTCTAAAGGAACGTGGATACCCAGAGTTAAGTCTCTTAAGGCAGGAGGGGGTGTGCATAGGAGACGGGGTATGCACAGCTCTGAGAAACCATGCATTTGAAAGCTGCTTGAGGCATCTCTGCAGATAGAGTCAACGCTCAGATGACCCTTAGCATTCTGTCTACCCTTCAGGGTTCAGCTGTTTACACAAGGGCTGAATCTACAGCCGAGCTCATTGGGGCTGATGTGGACATGCTTGTGACTCTCCAAGGACATTTATTCTTTAGTCCCTACTCTGTCCTAGGTACTATGTGTAAAGTCACCCACATGACCTGGAGCCCCTCCCTCAACCTCAGGTATATCCCGGAGCTGAGTGGCAGCCCTATCCTCACAAGTTCCTTGAACCGTTCATTTGATTAGGTTTTTTTGATTCTTTGACTAGGTTACAGAAACAAAGCACTAAGTACCTGGATTCAAAACAGAAAGCTCTAAGCTGGCGGAGATCACTGTTAGCAATCACAGATCTGTAGGACTTCAAGCTCATCCTTTACATTCCAGTGTTCAATACAGCCTGTCCTTGTTTTGTGATTGGGGAAATGTGCTTACTTGGGTGTTTGGGGACATGTTTCTTATAGCCGGACACCGATACCTGTCTGTATGTAACACACATATCCATATATTTACATATAAGGTTCTACCACTGTATCAGTGCTTTTTTCTGAGAAGCCTACTCAGGTGAGCAATGCTTGTTCTCTCCATTGTTTGTCTAAAGAGGAAGAAGAAACATAAAAACAGGGGAATATTTCCACTAAAGATCACCCGTAGCCTCTGTGGCTGACCGCCATGGTCTCCTCAGCCCTCACTTCCCTTGGCCCACCAGCAGTGTTGGACTCAATCCACCTTTACCTCAAATATGGCCTCCTTTCCACCTCCGGGCACTGCATTCTCCCAACTCCTTTTCCGTCTTCTTAGCAGGTCCAGTCTCCAAGTTCTGCATACCCAGTGTCCCCGGGCCAGCCTTCTGACTGTTTCTCACCTTTGCCTGTGATCATACCCTGGTGACATCACACAGACTCAGACTCTAAATAGTCTGTCCATCAGTGAGCACCATGCATCGTTGCACTTCGGAGTGTGTCGTCTGTCTGTGTGTCTGTGTGTCTGTCTGTCTGTCTGTGTGTGTGAAGGTTTGCACATAAGGGTTCAGGTGCCCACGAAGGCCAGAAGACAATGTTGGATCCCTTGGAGTTTTAAGTTATGATGGGTTTTGAGCTCAATGTTGGTGCTAGGGATGGAACTTGGCACCTCTGGAAGAGCAGTGCACAATCTTAACCACTGAGCCACCTCTCCAGATTCCTAAGCATGCGTTTTAATCAATATCTCCTACTTAGATATCAAACAGGCACCCCAAACAATATATCCCAAACTCCTCCTGACTCCTCCTACTTGGTATTTTCCCCTTGCCAGCCTCAGTCTCTGTGACAAACAGCTCCTGCAGTAAGTCTTGGGATCATCCTGTTCTCCCTGCTTTGCTCGGTATTTCTCTCCATCCACCACACACTCGTCTTCACAAGGCCTGGCCCTCAGGTACTTCTTGCTCCCTGCTGCCATATCAGCAGGAACCCATCGCTTGCTCCTCACTGGGTCTACTGACTCGGGCTCCTGAGAGGTCCCTGGCTTTTTTGTCTCTGCTCCTTCAGAGAATTCCTAACACCATGGTCAAGGGATCCTTCGAAGGCCCGTTAAAGTACGTCATATCTTTGCTGAGCACCTTCAGAACCAGTGTCTCTCTGTAATGACTCTGCAGTCCCTTCTAGGACTGCCCCTGTCCTCACTGCCCCATTGCCCACTCTGCCCTGGCCACTCCTGCCTGTCTTTCACTCAGTCAGGATGAACTCTCCCGCCCAGACATTTATCACTTGCTGTTTTTGCTGCTGGCGCTGCTTCACCTCTAACAGCTTCCAGGTCTTCGTTCATACTCAACTTTCTCACCTGCTTTTGGGGCTCCCTGCTATGCTCCTCATTTCCTTCTCTGCTGAGGACTCCTTATCACTTGAGCACTCTTGCATGGGGTTGTCTGCAATCATCTGTACCATGGCAGGAGAACTAGCTCTAGGAAGCAACACTATCAGAGGTCTCCCGAACTGGATGGTGGGAGGGTGTGTAGACACACTGTTTGGTTTTGTTGAATGAATGAGTGCATTTCAGGGGTTATAAGCAGAAAGACAACAGAGAAAGAAGAGAGAGGAATATTTGAGCATTTGGCTTTGCGTGTATTTTAGGATAGGATCCTTCACGCATTAGAGTAGACAGAAGTGGCCCTGGAGATGCCAGGGGCACAGAAATTTGAGAGGTCATAGAATGGATCCAGATCTTTCTCCTGGTTTGGTAGTTGGGATTCCCAGTTTGGGTGCCTGCTTGGAGAAGAGGGGTCTGCATGTCTCTGAGGCCAGGCAAACAATCATGGGAGAATGGGAAGGGGACAAGAGAACCCCACTGGAGGTAGAAAGAGGAGGAGCCAGAGGGGTGCAGGAAGGAGACCAAAGAGGGAAGAAGGCTTGATTCAAGGATGGAGTTGGGTGGATTGGATATAATTCCACTTTCACCACCCCGTCGCAGTGTAGTCTGGGTCAGTGTGTTCTGGTGTAAGTAGGGACAGTAATAGGAGTACCTGTCTGCAGAGAAATTTAAAACCATAACACTTTCCATTAAAAATCCCCTGCTTTATAACACTACCACACCCTTGCCAGTGTTAATGGGCAAATATCACCCTGGTACATGGTTTGACCTTCAGGGCTTGATTAGCCTGTCTGAGGCCATTTCCTCACATTTGTTCTCGCTGCCAGCCCTCCGGATCAATCCTCCATCTACTTCTGAGCATCCCCCCAGTTCTGTACTGTACCCCACATTCCCATTGCAAAATGCTCAATGCCCCACAGGGCATTCCCGGGCTGTCTTCATCTGGGCTTTCCTTGCACCCTAAGCAGGAAGGGTGGGAGGGAGTGACTGGGGCCAGCCAAGCATATCCCTATTACCATCAGCACTTTATAGTTCTGAGCCATTATTTTGCCAGATGATGCATAACACAGTCCTGAGCTGTGTCCTAGGGGGTGGTGGGTGGAGGCAGGGGGAGGAGTCGCCCTGGCAACTCTGGGCTGGAGGTTTTGCTGCTGTGACAGTTTCTCTTGTCAGGAAGCCTGGGTGTAATCCCAGAGATCTGCCTCTCCTCAGTGGTGTGACTGAGTCTCCATTGCTTGGTCATCATGATACTATCTGGGGCACGGGAGGAGGGAGACCTTCTGAGTGGGAAGGGAGAGGAGGGGAGGAGAACCCCCTCCTAGCTAGCCAGGGGAGGTCCAGGAAGTCCGGGTAGGTCTGGCTGGGCCTGTGGGTGTGTGTGGGAAGGACAGGAGGGGAAGCCCAGGAGCTGAGGAGGCTTTGCTAAACTGCTCCTTCTGCCTGGGCATGCGTTTGTGCTGAGCTTCTCATGTCGAGACCTGCTCCTGTCTGGAAAGCGAGTTCTGGAGTGGCCCCTCCAGAGTGCCTGGCTGGGTGGGTGGGTCAGAGGCAGAAGCTACCATCGTCCGGCACCTTCCTGTCTGTGCCTTCCCAGACTGAGGGTCCAAAGGTTTCCTTAGGGGAGGTAAACTGATCCATTTTTATTGGGCAACACCTGCTACCTACCAAAGGATGAGTTTTTCTGGCTGGATTCAAATTTCTTGCCTACTCCACATAACCAGTCCGGAGTGAAAATGTTGCTCTTGGCAGTATGTGCGGCTCAGATTGCTTCCACAGAGCTCCACCATGCTTTCACGGTGTGTGCGTTGACTGCAATCATGCTGGCAGAGCGGCATCTTCCTGCCCTATGGTTCTGATGTCCCAGCTTCCCTTCCTCTGCTAAGGGTCCTTCCCTTCCCTTCCCTTCCCTTCCCTTCCCTTCCCTTCCCTTCCCTTCCCTTCCCTTCCCTTCCCTTCCCTTCCCTTCCCTTCCCTTCCCTTCCCTTCCCTTCCCTTCCCTTCCCTTCCCTTCCCTTCCCTTCCCTTCCCTTCCCTTCCCTTCCCTTCCCTTCCCTTCCCTTCCCTTCCCTTCCCTTCCCTTCCCTTCCCTTCCCTTCCCTTCCCTTCCCTTCCCTTCCCTCCCCTCCCCTCCCCTCCCCTGCCCTCTCCTTTCCTCTCCTCCCTTCTCCTCCCCTCCTCCTCCCCCACCCCTCACTCCACCCCTCCCCTCCACTCTATACTGGGATTGCACATAGGGTCTTGTGCATGTTAGGCAAACTGCTCTACCACTGAGCTACATTCCCACCCTTCATCTCCTACTACGTTGCCCAGGTTGTCTTAGAACTATCTGCATTCCATGGCAGGCCTTGGATGTAACAATCCTTAGCCCCCCAGAATCACAGTGCCATTTTTGAAGCCATTGTCCCAAGCCAAGCTGCTGGGTTTCTTTCTGAGTGCTTGGTAACTCTAGCTGGAAAGAGGGCGAAGTAAGTGAACCTGAGACCACAGAGGTGACTGGATGAGGAAGGGTCACTGGGAAGCACAGGAGCAAAGGATTCTGGGGACAAGTTCTGAGGCAGAAAGCACTCGACAGCCAGGGCAGGGAGAGGCACATGGGCTTGTGAGACACTTGGGAAGGCAGACACAGGAATATAGTGCTCACCTCCAGTTCCTCTCATCCTCCTCAGAGCTCTGCAAACTGCTCCCTGGCTGTCCCTACTGGGACCCTCAGTGAGTAGCAAGGTTTAGATTCATGCCACCCACCAGGATAGGCGATTCCTCCTGTCTCCTGGTACCCAGTGGGTCTGCACAGAGGGAGGTGTTTTTGAGAAGAGTGGAATGAGAATTGGCAGGTCACCACCAGGAGGCACTTTCATGCTGTGAATCACCTCCCACACCGTGGAAGGAAGAGTAGCTACTGCAAGACGATACAACCTGAAGAAGCTGTGTGGAGTCCCTGAGATGTAACCAGGCCTGAGCTAGGGTGTCCATGGCTGCTGCGGGTAGCACTTGCTTGGGCTCTTCCACCTCCTAGCAATCACTCTCAGGAGCCCGACTGGCCTGGAATCAAAGTCTCACAAGAGGCTGGTTGCTGACTCCAGGCCAAGAGTATTCCTAGTTCCAGAGACCTAGGTTATAAACCAGGAGGGAGTTTGGCAGGCACAGGTGCAGGCAGAGATGGAGGCTCTCCCTCACTATGCCCCTGCCAGCTGCTGTGCCTCACAGTAATGGCCTCTTTCATCTCACAGTCCTGCAGACCTTTGAGCTTCAGGCTTGTCTGCTACCTGTTGCTCTTCCGGAAGGGGGAGCTTTTGAGTCTTGCTGGCTACACTGAGACCCCAAGTTCTGTCATGCCCTGCCCCCCACCACTCAGCCCTGCCCCCGCCATCCAGCCATATTTCTGTCAGAGACAACGGCTATAATCATTGCTTCAGTTCTGCACTCCCACTAAGCTGCTCTTAAAAGCCCCAGAGTACAATGCACAGCTCCACACAACAGGCTTATTTAAGGGGACTTGGTAAAATTTCTGTCAGATGTTTGCAGCTGTCATTATTTCCCTGGCTCCCAGCTTCCTCTCCGGCTGGCCCTTAGGAGCTACCTTTTATCTGTGTATTTCCTAACACATGCAGGAGTCACCCAATTAGTGGCCAATCGTGCCAGCTTCTTTCACTTCGAGTGCTTCAAGGATTGCCCATGTTGTAGCACCCATTAGCATCCTATTTCTTCTCAGGAATAAAGTTATATTTTCACTGTCCAGCTGTGCCATATCATTTTGCTTATCCGCCGATGGGTATCTGAATCGTTTCCAAGTCTTAGTTATTATGAACCATGTAGCAGCTTTTTTGTGTATGGAAACACATGTTCATTTCTCTTGAGTATGTATCTAGGAGTGGACTAGCTAGGTAACTCTATGTGTAACACTTTTGGAAACCAACACTCGGTTCTCAGCAGTGATTGTGCCAGTTAGCATCCTGTCACAGGTGTAAGCAATCAGGTATTTCCATCGGCCTAACTTCAGGGACCTGGCAGCAGATTACATCATTACCTGCCATCTCAAAGTACTTCAGGTGTGGCAGGTGTGGTTCATAAAAGGTACTGGCCACACCAGCTCTCCCCTCAGCTTCCAGGATGCAGGAGAGGGGAGAGGGGGGAGGGGGAGGGGGAGGGGGGAGGGGGAGGGGGAGGGGGGAGGGGGAGGGAGGAAACTGAGAGCTCAGTCTTTCTTTTTCATGTGCTCACTTCAAGGCAGCCTTTTGCTCTCCCCCCTCCCCCAACAAACTTTTTACACTAGATCTGTTGCGAGGCATAATTTCTTAGTGGCACACCTTGGCACAGGCCTGCCAAAGGTACCTCCAGTCTCATCTCTCCTAAGGGCTCTTAGTATTGTTACTTACAGGAAGGGTTGTCTCCTTCACCTCTGTACCATCAGCACTCCAGCCTGACTCAGGCAGGTACTTAATATCTGTTGTTGGCTGGGTGTGGTGGCGCACGCCTTTAATCCCAGCTCTCAGGAGGCAGAGGCAGGAGGATCTCTCTGAGTTTGAGGCTATTACTGGTTTACACAGCAAGTTCCAGAACAGCCAGGACTTCATAGAGAGAGCCTATCTCAAAAGTAAAATGCAAAACAAAAATAGATTGCCCAAACAAAAAGCGGATGAGAGGGTTCTTTTAAACAGGCTGCCCAGAATCTGCAGCTCCAGGCTTCCCATCACACTCCTCTCTTGGGTCTCTGTGAGCCTCTCTAACCAGCTTTCAGCACAGCCACTAGCTTGTTTTGAGCATCATCTATGGTTGCACAGTTTGGTCCAGAGTTCTGGGAGGTTAACAGGCCTTGTTTCTCATCTTGGTATCATGGGCCTCTAGCTCAGGGCTCTGCACAGAATGGAGACTCTGAATGTGGTTGTGGGAAGGAGGAGGCACCTTCTGATTCCAGCAGGGGCCACCACAAGGGACAGAAAACTCTCGAGGAGGGATGAACTCTGAGGTCAATGCAGCCAGCAGGGAGGGTTCTAGGGCCTCATGAAGGGTGAGACTGCTGGCCTCCAGGCTTAACTCCAGTCCTTGGACTCCTTAAATGAGGAGAGGTTAGGGGGGTGTCCTGGTCCTCCTCCTAGGCCAGATGTCACCCATTTCCAAAGCTTGCCCCTGGTGGGAGCTCCAAGGCCATGGGGACAAATGGTGGAGATGGGAGATGCTAAGCTAAGTCTTGACATAGCATGATGGGGTCCTATGTGTCGCCTCTAGATGTGTGTATGTGCATCCATGGAATGGCGAGGCTGTGCATAACATGTGCTGTTCATAACACGGAGAGTGTCTTGCACATGTGCGAATGAATCATATGCCGTCATGTTTATCCCACGGGCCTCTTGCATATCACGTATGTGAGGTTTTTCCCACGAGTGTAACTCCTTCATTTCTATCCCGAGACTGCAATCTTTGAAGGCTCCTTGAGAGTTCCCTTACCTTTATCCCAACCCCACACCCAGCAGGGTGAGACATTCTGGTTTCTAGAGTGTGTATGAACAGGGTCAGTTTATTGGAAACAGACAGCTCAGAGACTCCTCAGAGAGAACCTGAACTCCAGGTGGACAGGATTTGTATGTCAGCCTAGCATCTCTTCCCTCTCTCAGATCCTAAACGAGCCTCCAAGTGACTGGGGCAGCCCCATACCATGCTCCTATTTGACCCAAGGCCCAAAGTTAGAGGGACTAAATGAGAGGGAGGCAGGAAGCAATGATTATGTATAGAGGTAGGCGGGGCTGGGGCCAAGGCGGTAGGCGGGGCTTGGACTAAGGCAGCATGACCAAGACTGGCTGTCACTGCTGAGTAGCAACCACACCATACACCATTATCTTCATTTTAGGCACATCTCGCCATCAGCTGTCAATGAGCGCTGTATTTTACTTTGAGCTCAATACACTACCCAACATCCTAGAGTCTCGATGCTCAGGAGACACAGTGCCCAGTGACCCTGAACCTCTGATTGTAAATCTCGGTTTTGTGTTTCAGAATGCGAATGGGGAATCTCCTTTTGATTTTTTTTTTTTTTTATAATACTGCATGCTTCAGGTGGGTCCTATGAGTTCAATTTTCTTAGCTATTTGAGAGCCAGAGGGAAAGGAGATGGGGTAGAAAGGACAAGGGCTGGCTTTGTGAGGAAAGTGAAATGGAGCCTTTTGCAAAACAGAACAGTTGTGTGTACAGCTGGCCACCCCTCCTGGGAGAGAAGTGGTGGTAAGACTATAGCCATTCTCTTGACTGTCTTAAAGTTGACTTGCTACCCCAGGTGACAGAGACAATAAAACCCCCTTCTCTGTGTCTCCACATACTCTGTGTCCAGCTTGGGGTCTGCATCTAGATATGCGAAGGGTGGCTTTGAAGAAATGAGCGGGGCTGGGAGTAGCTCAGCTCCCAGGAGTATCCCAGGGCAATGTGTAGTTGGTGTGGGAAGGGAAGAGTTTTGGAATATTCTGGTCTTCAGCCCCATAGAGATGTGGTATTCAGCAATTTCAGAATCTGAGTAGCGCTAACACTAGCGGCTGCACGAATTGCTACCCACCCCCACCTTCATGCTGGAGCTCCGCCCATTTCCACAGCCCAGGAGCCCTTGGGGCTCGCAGGGGATGTAGAGTTCACCGGTGCCCACCACGTTGCAGCCCCCACTGTTCCTCAGGACACCCGTGGTCCCGGTGCAGTATTCGGTCCTCAGCATGGGCGTGCCCATCACACAGGGCTCGTAGAGTACGGCACCTTTGGAGCTGCTGACAGCTGTGGGGACAGAAAAATATGCTCAGTGCCACACGTGGGCCATCCCCTACCCTGGGCCATCCCAGTCTCTGAACCTCCCGGCGCTTCTACCTGGCTCCAAGGATCCATCTACCCTCCCTAATCATATTCAATGCTTGGAAGCACCCTATACATTCACACATGCCCCCCCCCCCCCGCTCCCCCTCCCCCGCCTTTCCCTGAAGTCTCCGTGAAGCTGGGAGTGATGCCTGACTCCTCTCACAGATTCTCCTCGCCTTGCAGCTCTCGCCTGACCCTGCTGCTAACCCTCCAGCAAAACATCCTTTGTTCAGGTGGTGACTTGGGTGGGCAGCCTTGCTGGATTTTCTCCACCCGCACAGGAAGTATGGCAGACATGCTCATCCAGTGGGGATGTGAGAGGCTCCAAGGGCTGGGTGGAATGTGATGGGTTTCCACCTGGGAATTCTACCCAAACCCCAGATCCTGAGTCCAGGATTCATGACTCAGCTACTTACAGATATTCACAGGCCCGATGCCTTCACACAACCTAGAGAAAGAAGGGAAAAGATGTCAGGCTCCTGCCGCGAAGGGAGCCCTACTTTCTGCCCTCACTGTGTTAAGGGGTGTGTGGGGGTGTGGGGTGTGGGCTGTGGGGTGTGGGTGGGGGTGAGACTGTGCTTTGCTTCCCAAGACTGTGGGATGCTAACAGCAGCAGCTACCCTAGGGAGACAGGATAGCAGTCGCCCTGGTGCCCATCTGCGCTCACCTGTGCTCCTCGCCCTCCAGCAGGCGCCTGTAGGTGGCGATCTCGATGTCCAGCCCCAGCTTGCAGTTCATCACCTCTTGGTACTGCTTGAGCAGGCAGGCCATGTCCTGCTTGGCCTTCTGCAAGGCCTCCTCCAGCCCTGCCAGCTTGCACTTGGCATCAGTGAGGGCGGCCTCTCCCTGCTGCTCTGCCTGGGCAATGGCCCCCTCGAGCTTGCATCGCTGGGGAGTGGGCACAGGAGAGGTGTTACTGGGACTAGAAACACAGAGGAACAGGGATGGGGTTGTGGCTAATAAATAGATGGTAGAGCCTGGCTGGTTCTCACAAGCCTAGTTGAACTGAGTAGGTCTAACTTTATAAGTAACTTAGTCATGTTGAAGGTCAGGATCACAGGGTGAGAGCCTGAGTTTAGTCTTCTGCCTGGCTACTTCTCTGACAGCAGGGAACCTGACTTTGTGGGGCTGCTCATGCGGCTGGTGGGCAGCTTGTAGAGGCATCTTGCTTCCTGTGAGACAAGGTGGCCCAGGCTCGTCTCTCTTCCTCACTGACGAGGTTTGTCCTGCCCTGGCATGGCCCAGCAGGAAGGTGGCCCTCTGGTAGGTTCTCCCAGCCACTCCGGGACCTTACCTGGCCTTTGACTGCCTCAATGTCCTGCTGCAGCCGCTGGATTAGCTTGTTCATTTCCAGGATCTCATTTTTGCGGTTGCGTAGGTTGTCACAGTGGTTCCCAGCCGTTAACCTCAGCTCCTCATACTGCCAGGACAGAAAGGTGAGACCCCAGCCCTTCACTGTGGCATCTCTTGGCCCCTTCCTCACTGTCCCC
Source organism: Mus musculus (assembly GCF_000001635.26). Lineage (NCBI taxonomy): Eukaryota > Metazoa > Chordata > Mammalia > Rodentia > Muridae > Mus > Mus musculus. Next base: position 101,543,513 of record NC_000081.6, read on the forward strand.
AGCCTCTTGTCCATTGGCTTCCTAGCTTAGGTGCTCCATGACTGTGCTCCATGACAATACTTATCTCACATCCCATTTCTTCCTAGCTTAGGTGCTCCATGACTGTGCCCCATGACAATACTTATCTCACATCCCATTTCTTCCTAGCTTAGGTGTTTCATGACTGTGTCCCATGAATGTACTTATCCCACATCCCATTCCTTTTTGGGTTCTCATCAATGCCAGGTGTCTCGTGTGGCTGCTCCTTATTCCTATGTCACGCAACCCCAGTCTCTGATCCCTACTCTCCTAGATTCCTCCTTTTGCATCGGATCCCTTCTCTGCCCCAGAGTCTGAGCTCTCCTGAGGGTTATTTCCATTTTCCATGTCCTGTGGACTTTAGAAGGATTGCATGTTCAGCCTGGGGTTGGACAGTCAAAACTAAAACAATGTGATATCTTGCTTTGGCTGACTTCAAAGCAACAAACAGACATCAGAAATCAGATTCAAAGTGAAAAAAAATTAAGTTAGCCACTCTTCTCCTGCTCTCTGCTTATGTGCATCGCGTGGCCTTTGAGAGCAGGTCAAATGTCAATGTTCCTGTTTGTCCAGACTTCATGTGCTGCCCCCCCCCCCATTACCTGTGGGAACCCTCTGCTTGCCCTTGGAAACTGCTGAGTGTTCCCATGGGCTTGGGTGTGGCTGGACCATAGACTCCTTCACAACAGGGGCATTCTACCATCACCATATCCCAGTATCCTATTTAAAGCCACACTCCACAGCACCCCTGTGGGTCACCCTCTCTCATCTTCTTCATGACAATGCTGTGTGCCTGCCCTTGGCTCTGTCTCCAAGAAGGAAAATGTCAGGAAGGCAGGCTTGCTGCCTATCCCTGTCCCTGATGCATCTGCAGCTCCATGCTCTGCGCTCCGCACGTGAGAGATGCTCAATGAACAGTTGCTGAATGTGGGAGCCAGAGGGTGATTGCATGTACACTGTACATTACACAGACAAGCCATTGAGGCTGAGATGACATGGCTTGTTAGATCCAGCTGCCTCAGGGCTCCCCTTGCCCTCCCAGGAAGCCCCTAATTACTAAGTCTGGAGCACCCTTAATCACTGTTTCTTCTCCAGCACCAGTAACACCCAAGCCAGCGGCCTCCACCTACACTGTGAAGCTCAGAACCCCCTCTGCCACCAACACCAATTATACTGATTGCATGCTGCTTAGAGGGCCACTCTAGTGAGTCTATGGATAAACAGAGCTGGGGACCTGGCACCCTGGTGACAGGGCTGGCCTGTGTGTGTGGTCCATCTGCTTTGCAGAGACCCGACGTGGCAGAAACAGCAGAGCTGGGATTTCTGTGGGTTCTTTGGTGTTGTGGGGGTGACCCAGACATGTTAGGTCCTTAGTTATTCTTGGGGCAGAGAGCAATGGGACCCTGTCTTCTGCTTCTCCCCACTCCCTGCCTTTGCCCCCTCCTCTGATGTTTCTCTCAGCCCCTCTGTGCCCCAGCCTTACCCGGCACTGGTACCAGGCCTCTGCTTCTGCTTTGCTGCGGCTGGCGATGTCGTCATACTGGGCCTTGATCTCGGCTACGATGCCGTCCACATCCAGTTCCCGGCTGTTGTCCATCTTCACGATGACTGAAGTCTCTGAGATCTGAGACTGCAGCAGGCCGATCTCCTAGGGAGATCACGCAGGAGGAGTGAGCACCGAGGGTGCAGCCATGAGAGGAGCCCACTCAGATGTCCTACGACTGTTCTTGCTCTTCCCGGCCTATAATCCCCAGCCTGCTCCCTGCCTTGTCTTTGCCCTTTATCCCTATGGTGACCCAGAACTTCTCTAAGGGAGACCTGACAACCATCTATCTGGATGACTCTGGGGGAGTCTCACTTCCTGAGTGCATGAGATGTCCCACTAGTACTTGCCGCCACCCTCCTGTCCACCCATGTCCCTCTGGAATTTGCCTGACAGATCACCCAGAAGACCTCATGGCCGTGAATACCTCCTCAAACAGGGCTTTCAGGAACTCAATCTCATGTTCTAGAGCCTCCAAGTTGGTTTCCAGGTCAGCCTTCACCAGGAAGGCTGTGTCCACGTCCTGTAACACAGTGACAGACCATGACCTGAATCGGGTATGCAGAGCCATGCCCAACACTAGTCAAGCACTGCCTGGACAAGTGATGGCAGGGATGGCTGTGGGCTCAGGGCTCTTCTCTGAATTCCCAACTGAGGAGCTGGGTGATTGCTTCTGTGCCTGTGGTTAAGTCGGCAGTTATTTTGTTTCTTACTTAACATTAGCCACATGGGCAGGCAGTTGCCTGGGAAGGCAGATTCACAGCCATTCCCCTAGCTCTGCGCTTAGCACGTGAGAGATGCTCAATGAACAGTTGCTGAACGTGATCCCATGTAAGGTAACAGAGGACGTGTGGAGATCAGGGCCAATCCCTGTTTCTAGGCAGGGTGGAGTTGAATGGGATGTCAGGCATTTTTTTCCAGGGCCAACACGAGAGACCAAGGGAGAGGAACTTGTTTGTGGAAGAGGTCTTGGGACATGGATGGGATGTGAATAGGGCTGGTATTTGGATTCTTCCCTTCACTATATACACCGCCTCACCTTCTTCAGGGTGACAAACTCATTCTCAGCACAGGGACGCAGAGACAGCTCCTCTTCGTACCTATGGGGAGGGGAGCATGGCTTTGGTTAGGGTGTAGAGTTTGGAAGAGTCTCCTTGGGTCAGGTGCACTAGTTGTGCCTGTTGGGCTATGCTCTAGCCTTCTCTCCAGACCCTCATGGCTCTTTCCTTCTGGGGACAGACTCTTGTCTCTAGAATACCTCAGTTACCTTTCACCCTGCCCCTTCTCACCGCCAGCAGCCTGCTTCTGTGATGATTCATGCCCTAGGATACTCAAGGCTACCTCATTCTCTTGCTGCAGAGGAAGCCCCCTCATCTAACCATTTCCTTTGGAAATGGGAGCAAGGTCATGCTCCCAGCAGGTCATCTTTCCCAAGCTGTTCTGAGGTGGCATTAGACCCAGGGAGATTCCCATCTGATCCTGTACCTCTTCCTTGCCTGCAGGGTATGCCTGGCCCCTACCTGAAGCCCAATGGTAGAGGTAGCAATTACCTACTTACCAAAGCACAGAAACAGTTCAGGTGCACCCCTCCCACTTCTTGGGGGCTCCCTGGCCCACATACTGTACCCCAGACAGAGGGGATGGGAGTCAGGGTTCTGTCTGGCTACAGAGACTGATGAGGAGAGCCAGTCCAAGCTCCTGGTGCCCATCTTTCTTTGGTCCAGCAAAGCTCTGCCTAGCTTTGACGAGGAGGTCTGGAGATACTGTCTAAGTTCAAATCCCCACTTTGCCACACACTAGACATAACCAAACTGGGTGGGTGATGGCTTTTCAGGCCTCATTATTCACAGGGGTATCCCCAGTAGAACTGGGGCAACCCAGGCCTTTCTCAGAGGGCTCTTATGAGTTCGTTGACACCTGTAATGTCTTCTGAAAGTGCACTGGCTGGGACAAGTGTTGTGCAAGAGTTTCCCATTGTGGTTGATGTGCCAGAAGGACCTCATATTTTAAACCCAAAGATCTCATTTTGAGGTGCGAACCAGTCCAAACTTGCCTCACTATGTACTTCTCAAGGAAGGCATGGCCCCTCTGGGCCTGGCCTCTGCTCACTCCCACAACCTGCCTGTCAGTCACCTGCTCCCCTCTCCCTCCTTCCATTTCTTTTCAAGTCTACTTGGCTCTCAATTAATAGATAAAAAGTTAAAAGAACTTTTGAGACAGAGTCTTACTCTGTAACCCTTAAACTCACTATGTAGTTCAGGCTAGCCTAGAACTCACACTCCTCCTGTCTCTGCCTCCTGAGTGCTGGCGTTACAAGATATGTACCACTATACCAGGCTTTGGGTATATTTTAGAAGAAGGAGTCTACTGGAAGAAAAATTATCTATCAAGGTCATGGTCCAAATATGTCCTCTGTCCCTGTCCCCTTTCTCTTCTCTCGTTTGTGGTTCTTCTTGGCACCTGTTCACATGTGTAAAGGGTTTTTGGTGCTGTGGGGTAGGGGTGGGCACTACATCCTAGCACAGTGCCTGTCACCAAGAATGGTTGGCACTTAACAGTCATGTCTCCAACGTGGCTCTACTCTACTGACACGTTCCTTGTCCCATCTTCTTGTCTCGTTTCTCCTCAATGGAAACTTGCGTCTCCCATCCCTCACCCAATATGTTCCCATGAGGCTGTGGGCAGATGGACTCCTACAAGGTGGGGAATCTCCATTTCATTAACATCGAGTGGCAGGCTCAGGGCCCATCCTCAGGGTAGTGGGTGAGATGGGATGGACAACAGAAACCCATGGTCCCTCTAGGGGACGGCAGGGAAGACAGATGTCAGGAGACAGGGTGGGGATGAGGGGCTCCTGAGAGGAAGGCTTGTCAAATGGAGAAGCCACAGAATCCTGGGGGAAATAACACTGGGGGTGATCTGGGGACTAGAATGTAGTGCTTAGTGTGTAAAGGGTTTGGCAAAATGGAATCCCAAATAGGGGTGTAGCTGGAGCAGAGACTTGGGGCTCCATGAGTGGCAGGTGAGAGAACTTTTTCAGCAAGGCCTTTCCAAGCTCCCATTCAAGCAGGGTGGAAGGAAGGGAGATGGGGCAGAGGCACACTTCACGGCTCCCACTGTGGGCAATGACATGGATGCCCTGCACTACTCAGTTGTTTTCGTGTCGGGTTCCCTGCTTTACATGTGAGGAGATGGGGGCCTGAGCTAGCTGGTTCTGCAGCTCGCTTGCTCTAGTCCCTTTGCAGCGGCCACTTACTTTTTCTTATAACCCTCCAGCGCCTCCTGGAGACTGCAGAGCTCGGCCTCTAGTCTGCCGTGGTCCCCGGACACACAGTCCAGCTGTCGCCGCAGGGCACAGATGTAGCCCTCGAAGAGCGGCTCCATGTTGCTCTGGCAACTTCTCTGCTGCTGCATGAAGTTCCACTTGGTCTCCAGAAGCTTGTTTTTCTGCTCCAGGAACCGCACCTGCCCCGAGAATGGGTTGTCACCATGTAGAAAGGACAGGGAGACCATCGCCAGGTCTCTGCAGAGACTAACACCCAGAGGGATGTATCTTTGTGCCTCCTCACATCTTCCCCCTCAGTGGTCCATGTTGGGGCCGAAAGACTACTGTCCCAAATGCATGGGACAGTCCACACAGAACTCTTTGGCTGGCCGCTTGGAAGCCCCATGACCTGGATCATGCCCTCTCCCCTTGTGAACCTCTCCCTGCTATGAGCACACCCACACATGAATGCCCAGGTTCAAGGGCACAGGTCAGGTAGGGCAAGGGTTGTGCCCTAGCTTTGTTAATGCTTCCTGCTGCTGCTGCTCTACTTTATGTGGTGGCTTCTGAAGGAAGCGGACTCCCAGTGATGCAGGCAAGTTGTGGTCCACCTCTTGCATTCTTTGTGGGTTGGACTCACGATTGGAAGCAGCTGCATGAGTTGATCTGGTCACCTATGTGCCATGCAGAGCATAGTCTGGAGCCTTGCTATGGAGTTCCCATAGAGGGCCTCTTAAGATAGCCATCTCGGAAGGGATCTAGTTCAGGTTGTCAGTCTTGTCAGCAACTGATTTTACCCTTTGATCTACGTTACTCTGATCCTCTTGCCTTTACCCCCCCCCCCATGTGTTACAGGCATGTACCACCATTTCCTGGCATCACCGATATATGTGTATAGATTACCTCCTTTGAGTATCTATATCTATATCATCCCCAAACCAGGCAGCAAAATCTCTGAGTCTGAGCTGTGAGCAGCTTCCATAGAGATTCAGGGTAAGAGGAGTGGGCTCTACCAGGACTCAGGACTTCTGACTTCTGGCTTAGGGATGTTTGCCCCAGTCCTTGGAGTTTCCAAAACAACATGTAGTGCTTGGCAGGGATTCTGAGTCTTGAGGGTATAGAGACAAACCCAGGGGGATTAGGGATGACAGGCCAGCTCAGTGCTACTTAAAGGTAGCATGCCACTCTGCCTTGTAGCTTCCCAAAGTTTTGGTTTGGGGGCTGCCAAGTGCAAAACTTGGATAACAGCCACCTTGTGCTCTGAACTCTGTTCCACATTTGCCCCACCCCACTCCTAAACAGATGGAAAATCTGGGGCTCAAGATGTTTATGATCTCCGCCTTCAGGCCTAAGAGTCTTGGAATAGCCCAGGTACACAGGAGGCAGTTTTATTCCTCATGTGGAAGGCCATTAGCTCCTGAGCCATTGCCATCCCTTTCCTATTACTTTGGAGGTCTCTCTGACAGTTTGCTCTCTGATAACCTTGATAATTTGTCAGATGACATGCTGAGAAAGGTCATGTTCTAAGAAGAAGAAGAAGAAGAAGAAGAAGAAGAAGAAGAAGAAGAAGAAGAAGAAGAAGAAGAAGAAGAAGAAGAAGAAGAAGAGGAGGAGGAGTGTGCAAGGGCTTGGACTGGGTGTGGTTATGTGTGCCTGTAATCCAAGTACTGGGACAGAGGCTGGAGGAGCGCTGCAAGCTTCAAGCTAGTTTGGGCTGGGAAGCAGGACATTTCAGTGAGAAATGGTCATGGAATGCTTAAGAGGCCGATGGACAAATGCCCCTTCCTGTCTCCCAGATAGAACAGGTCCAGGACACTCTCTGCAGCGGCTCTTGCCCCGTCCCACCCTGGCTGCTCCTACCTTGTTGATGAAGGATGCGAATCGGTTATTCAGGCACTTAATCTGCTCCTTTTCATCTCTCTTCACCCTTTGCACGGTCGGGTCAATCTCCAGCTCCAGGGGGACCAGCAGACTCTCATTGATGGTGACAGGGGTGATGCAGGCAGAAGATCCACAGGTGGCTCCCGCTCGGTACCCGAAGCCTGGCATGCCGCATCTGGAGGCCACACGGGGCCTCCCGAAACCCACGTTGCACAGGCTCCGAGAGCCAAGGCAACCCAGGGCTCGGAGGCCCCCGCCACCCCCGGACCGACAGGGCGCCTTGCTCACTTCATAGTGGGTGACCATCCGGGGCATGATGGCTGAGCACGAGCTGAAACTCCGGTTGCCACATCTGGGGCTCAACTGGAAATTTCGGCATGACATGACTTTGGGAGGCAGAGGTGGATCCCTGGAGAGAAAGGAGAATGGGGACGGGACTGACCGCACCGTGGCTCAGCGTTTCCCCTTTTATTTGGCGGGGGCTGGGGGACTGGACTTGTTCAAACCCCTAATCACTACTAAATCAGGTTTATGAGCTTGGGGTATTGGCAGTTGCTAGGTACAGGGTGCAAATTAGGGTAGCCAGGAGCAAGAGGGAGCCAGTGGTCAATGCCGGGAGGAGGGGTTGTCCCATAAAAGTCCATTTGTCCTCCTTCCTTGTTTATGGAAATGATGAAAGAGGCCAACCATGCACTTATGGATGTTGTATCCAGTGGCTTAGCCTCCAGGGAGAGAGAGGATTGTGGGACTTTGGGTTGCTCATCGAAGGGGGCTTCCCTGAGACGGAGGCAGGGCAGAGACTTTAAAGACTTTGTTTACTAGAGGGTTGTCTCAGTGTCTTCCCATAGGCACTTCACTACTCCATGGGCTTCCAGACACCCTTAGACGGATCCACGGAGGAAGACGCTCTTCGTGGTTTACCACTCCTTGTCCCTGCATTGGAAGCCCCCATGCTCCTGCACAGCTAGGTCAAGGGTCCTCCAGGCACAGATACTGGGTCCACAGCACTCATCCAGACAGGCTGCAGGAGATTGGGAGGAGAGACCTGAGCATGAAGAGAGAAGAGGGAAAGAGAGGAGAGGAGCAGAGAGAGGAGAGGAAAGAGGAGAGGAAAAGGGAGGAGAGAAGAGAGAAGGAGAGGAGAGGAGAGGAGAGGAGAGGAGAGGGGAGGGGAGGGGAGGGGAGGGGAGGGGAGGGGAGAGGAGAGAAGAGGGGAGGAAATGACACCTTCTCCTACACTCTGTGTCCCTGCCAAGCATGCCAGTGTGAAGTCTGCACTGTCATCAGCCCCCCAGCAGATGGTGATGAGACCTGCTCCAACCTGGGGGTGCCTGTGGGGACAGTATTGCCCTTGGGAATGTTCCAGATGGATCCAAGCTTTTTTCTTAGCACGTGATGCTCAAATACCCCTCAACCTTTTACTCCCCTTTCTACCCACCTGATAGACCAGAAGACTTTCTTATTGAGATTAGGTCCAGGTCACAAGTCCAGAGTATGGAAGTGTGGATTAGGGGCTTTACTATGATCCAAGACCATCCTGGGCCTTTTCTATCTATAACCTCAAGAAGTATGGAATCTAATATGGGGTGGTGGTGACAAGGCTGGGCTTGGACCCCATTCTGTCTGCACTCATGTGCTTTGTAGTTTCAGAGGAAGAATCCTGGGTTCAGAGCCTGGGTCCCTTGCCTTGCCACCTATACATCAGCGGGCTGGAATGTAAAACTGTCGTGGGCCTTGGGAATTCTTGTCTAATTGGGCCGTTTCATGATGCCCTCTTAGCTTTGGATCTGAGAGTGAAGGGTGTAATTAGAGGTCAGGTGATGGTTGGGAGGCAGATGAAGAAGACTGGGCTGGGGTGTTAGGAGGTGGAGATGGGAGTAATAGGGCCCAGGAAGCGGTGTGAGGAATAGTGGTAATGCTTCGGGGAGGATGGGTAGTGGGCTGAGCCACGTGGATACCACAGAGCCACCACCCTCCTCCCTCTGTCTCCAGGATGGATGCGGGTCTCAGGAACCCTAGGCTCAGGGAAGAGGGCAGCATCCTTCACTGCACCTGTGGGACCATCTGTTCCCAGAGTTCACAGTTCTGAGCTTCCCCCTGGGTATGAGACACAACACACTCAGTGAACAACGTCATGGGTGCTCAGTGACATTTTATTGCAGCAGTTTTAGGAAATAGGCATGCATGAGAGGAGCGGACAGCTTGGGAGGTTTGGCTGCTACTCCGAAGCTGTTAACTTTCTGTTCACACGGCACAGCAGACGACGGACCAACTGCCTTTGGGAAGTACTTTGTTCTTGAACTCGTAGCAGGTATTTGAGGACTCACAACCCTTCAGACTAAACCACTGTGAAGACCAGGTTCCACAAACCTCCGTGCAATTCCTTCCTATAACCTCACACTCCCTCTGTGCAAACAGGAGTGTCCCTGTGTCCCTGGAGCAAGAGTAAGCAGCAAAGATCTGCCTTTCTCTGACTGGCTCTGCCTTGAGGGATTAGAGAGTCTTCTTTTAGCCAGGACAAGGGATGCATGGTCCTCACAGCTCAGAGTCACTCAGGAGTCGAGAATCAAAGAAAGGTGACTTTGGGCCACCAAGGTCAAGTTTAAAGTTCCCATGAAGGACTGAGAGCCTCTTGTGGTTGCAGGGTCCAAACAGATTGCGAAGGACTTTCTGCACTTCCCTACTGCTTAAGGGGAAAGGTGTAGCCTAGGGCAGTTGAGTCTGTGTGGGTAGGGGAGGACTTTGAGATCAAGAATGGGTGGGGTATCTCTGTGGAGACCTGCCTGGAGGCAGAAGGATGATAACCTTAAAACTCACAGGCCACTTGGTATCTGTTCCTCTTGCTGGGGACTGCGGGCATGGGCTAAGCATCAGGCCTTAGTGCTGGGGAGATGGGGGCCCGGGGACAGTGCCAAGACGAGTGGTACTTTAGCTCCGGTAACTCTTCTTGGTGGATGATGTCTTGGAGACAATTCTCATGCTTGAACTGCTGCCGCTCACGCTGCGACCGCTGGTGGAGCTAAAACCTCCGCTGCCTCCGCCCCCGTAGCAGAGGCCACTCCCACTGTAGCCGCCTCCGCTGTAGCCTCCGCCACTCACACACAGGCCACCACCTCCACTGTAGCCTGTGCCCCCGGAGGAAGAGACCACAGCTGAAAGAAGAAGGAACAGCTGTCATTGGCAGCTGTCAGACATCCCCCCCATCACTCCTCTCCAGGCTGCCTCTCCTGCACAGTGCTTGGCTCCAGGCAGCTCTCTCCCCAAGGAACCTGGGAAGACAGACAGCTGCCTCTTGAAGCAGCAGGTAGTAGGGTGAGCCTGACTTCAGGTCTCCTCACTGCCTGCCTGAGTATCAACATCCATACGGGACTCTGTGACTTTTAAAGCTTTCACAGCTGTAGTGTACTGCTCCCTCAATATCATTATGTCAGGGACCCCCTGTTTACAGACGAAGAGATGGAGGTGCAAAGAGATCAAGAAGCATGCACAAGGTCACCTCTGCCTGAGTCCAGGTCTTAGGCTCCTGGGCTGTATTGTCCCTTTCTCTATTGGGGCTCTACATGAGAAGGAACATAAGGGCTCAAATTTGCATGGGGATTTTGGACACCAATATCAGGACAGATCCAATGTCCACCTAGATCTCCCTGACAACTATTAGAATCTCCTCAGCTTCATTACTCAATGTTAGTGTCTGCCCTACTGCTTCAGCAATCATGAGCTCCGCTCTGTATAGGACCGTGCCCTAGCCTGTCAAATACTTGAAGCAGTAGCCGCCTGTCAAATACTTGAAGCAGTAGCCCGCCCTCCCTCTGGGAGTCTGTTCCTCCTGTGAGGCTTCTTTTGATTCTTTCTCTAGTGGGCCACAGACTCTGGCTTCCCTGATGTTCTCTGACCCAGCCAAGGCCCAGGGGCTCTCATCTCCAGGACCAGGACTCAGTGACACCATACCACCTAAGACAGCAAGAGATCACCCCTTCGGGTCTCCTCCTGGATGCTCAGGCCATGTGGAGATGTCTGTTTTACTTGCTCAGCTAATTTGCTTCAGTTCTATGTAAGTGGCTATGTACGTGGGGCAGGTCTGTAAGTGGCTCCATATTTCTGCCAGAATAGCTGAGTGCTGGGGACCCTGGCTGCATGGGGAGTCCTGTCTTGTGCAGGCTCCTCTGAGGCTAGGCTGGACATGTGACCACATCACAGTCTCTCAGGGATAAGAGGTCCCCTGCAATGTCTAAGGACACTTTCCCAGAATAAGAAACAGACCCTGGACTCCTTCCGTAGAGACAGGGAATGCTCAATGCTCTGGACACTATTGGGGAAGGAAACCAAGGAAAGGAGAGGGGCTTAATGACATATTCACCCTAGTTGCTCATTTTCAAATCTCAGGGATGCTAGGGACTCCCATTTGCCTCTCCTCCCCCTCCACTCTTCCATCTTCCTGAGACATTTACTCACAGATGTTCACGGCACCAACACCTTCTCCAGTGAGCCTACAGCAGATGGAAAGAGAAGGCATGTCACTGTGGAGGGCCTAGAGAGCTCTGGGTCCCTCGCATACGATGTCATCAGTGTTGAGCACATGCTGTGGGCCAAGCTCCGTGTTTAACAAACTTGACATTTATCTCATGAGCACTAGAAGCCAACAAAAATACAGAAGCGGCAACCTAGAGAAGGAATCAAGTCAAGATAGAGAAAGAAACAGAAACTGAGAGAGACCCCATGCCAATGAGGCAGAGTGGAGTAAAGTGTAAGATGATTTAGTGTTCTGAAGGTCGATACCAAAGGCACTTGGGAGTGTTATAAGGCCTAAGTCACAATGTCCCTGCTTAGGAATGTCTAAGAGTCTGTGGCTGCATTTACCTCGCAGCTTTGACCCTGGTCCAGGCCCAGCTGGAGGAGGAAATCTCCGAGAGAATAGCAAGCAGCATTGGCATCTGAACTTGGCCTTTCTGTGTAAGGGCATTGTAGTCAGTAGCTCATGTGGCCTCTGGAACACACTATCCCGCTCTGGTAGCATTGGTCTGGGCCATGATGGGAACCCACCTGCACTCCTCGCCCTCCAGCAGCTTTCGGTAGGTGGCGATCTCTATGTCCAGGGCCAGCTTGACGTTCATGAGCTCCTGGTACTCTCGCAGTTGACGGGCCATGTCCTGCTTGGCCTTCTGCAGGGCATCCTCCAGCTCGGCCAGCTTGTTCTTGGCATCTTTGAGAGCCAGCTCCCCGCGTTGCTCGGCATCGGCAATGGAAGCCTGGAGTGTGGCACACTGCTCGCAGGAGAAAGGAGAAGTCTGTGATACTGTTTGTGGATCCCATGTGGGTTAGATTAACTGCCCCAGAATATGTTAATGCAATGGAGGTCAGAGTATTACGTCTGAAGATAAGATTGTTATCAGTCCCCAAGGATAACATAGAGTTATCTGGATGAGAAAATGGCTTTCTGTGTTCTTTCTCTGGGCAGTGGGTAAGTACATAACCAAGACAAGAGTGACCATGTGCCCATGGTCAGAGGAAAGGCCTGTCTCAGTGTACATCCCTAGTCCTGAGAGGCCCTCATTCGAGAGATTTCCATCGGCATTGACTGAGTTCAGCCCATGTCCTGGATAGCTTTATGCTAACTCGACACAAGGTAGAGTTATCAGAAAGGAAGGGACCTCAATGCCTCCATAAAATTGGCTGTAGGGGATTTTCTTAATTAGTGACTGATGTGGGGGGGGGTGAACCCATTATGGGTGGTGCCATCCCTGGCCTGGTGGTCCTGGGTTCTATAAGAAAGAACGCTGAGCAAGCAGTAAGCAGCATCTTCCACGGCCTCCGTCATCAGATCTTGCTCCAGGTTCCTGCCCTGCTTGGGTTTCTGTCTTTGACAATGAACTTTGCTATGGAAGCCAATTTCCCCCAAGTTGCTTTGGACACGGTGCTTCGTCACGGCAATGGTATCCTTAACTAAAGCAGCCCAGACCCAAGCCTTCCCCAATGCAGAGGCATGGATGGGATGGCCTTTGAGATATTGGTCCTACCTGCTTCTTCAGATTGTCAATCTCAGAACGCAGCCTCTGCATGGCCCGGTTCAGCTCAGAGATCTCCATCTTAGTAGTACGGAGGTCATCCCCGCGTTGGCCAGCAGACCTCTGCAGCTCCTCATACTGGGAGGAAGAAGGGACTTTGGGTGAGGAATGTGTGCAGCCATCAGGGATAGCCAGGTCCAACGAGTGAGGGCTGTGACTCCCCTGACTTTCATGCACTGCTTGGAGGGTCCTAGATTGTCTCACCCTGCCCACTGAATCTGTTGACACCACATCTTGCTCTGGACTTGTTCTCCATATCCACACACTTCAGCCAACAGCAGACACTTGTGGCTCTTCCCCCTGTTCCTGTTCCTGGCCTCTCTTCCCTCTCTTCTGCTCTATTCATCTGACCCTCCCAGACCAGCACCATACATGTGGGGATGCTTTATGATAGGGAATCTTCCTCCTCATACATTTGTCATGACACCAGAGCATACTGTCTCCATGACTCCTAGCTCAGAGTATCTACTCCAACTTGGGAAATCTCAGTCTGTGATCTATATATAAAGTCTTTGTGCCCAGAGCCTTGGTTCCAGCTGGCTCCAGCTCTTTTTTGCTCTGTCCTCTTCTTGAAGGCATTAGGCCTTGGTCTTGACCTCATCCCTTCCTGTTGGCATGGTGGCTGCAGCTGACCACTTATGCCCGTTTCTTGTAAAGCTTTGGAGGTATATGTCATCTGTCCTGTAAGGAGACCTGGCATTTTTGCCTATATCTGACTATTCTCCTTGCTCCCGGTGATTTTGGCCCTTAGTAATGCTCAGCTCTAAGTTAAACTCAGCTACTTGGGTCCTCATTAGGCTGAGACACTGGAAAGGGAAGGCTCTTAATCTTTTTAGCCTCTGAAATCTCTAGTCCCTATGCCTGGGTAATTGGATAGATCTTGGCATCTCACCTTGGTCTGGTACCAGGATTCAGCCTCTGCCCGGCTGCGATTGGCAATGTCCTCGTATTGGGCCTTGACCTCAGCAATGATGCTGTCCAGGTTCAGGCTGCGGTTGTTGTCCATGGACAGGACCACAGAGGTCTCAGAGATTTGAGCCTGAAGTTGAGCCAGCTCCTGTGATTGAGCCCAGAAAGGACAGATGAGACAGGGCATCTATGCATATGCATATGTGTATGCACATGTGTGCAGTTTTTGTGCATGTATGCAGATATGTGTATGAGTGCACACATGTGCTTTGGAGATGGTGATTCCCTGGGGCAGGCTCTGGCATAGAGGTTCTTGCATGGTGGAATGCAGCTTCCTGTTGTCTAGGAAGCCCACTGACTGTCAGTACTGTGATATCTCACTCTCTGAGGAAGCCCAGCCCTTCACACTCAACTGAGACCACACCTTGGGCAAGAAGCCTGAGTCAGAAGGGACCAGGCACTGCTAAGTCCCATCCTTTCCCCAGACTGCCCTGTGCTCTGTTCTTAGGGATGGGGCATGAAGACGAGCTAGAGAACAAGAGAAGGGGCACCAGAGAAAAGTCCAAAAAGCAGGGTCTTGATTATGTCTGTGGTCTCCCTACATCCACAGAAGAGAACCCTGGTACTCCACAAAAACATGTCTTTAGGAGAGGCACGCGATTGTCATAACTGGTTAGAAAGCACCAGCGGGTTGGGTGACTTTTGCTGATTGATAAAATTGCACCAATTTATTGTGCTCTAAGAAGAACAGCAGTGGGGTGGGACTGGGCAGGGCTGAGCTGGGCTAAGTGAGCCACAGCGCTCAGACAGTTCTGTAGGAATCCTTTGAATTTGGTGACATGTAGATATTCTGTTTGCTCAACAGAACACACTTATACTAATTATTCTGGTTGGCCAATATTGAGTTTTCCACCCTTGGAAACTTCTTGTTACCCCCAGGAACCTCACTTCCCCCCACACACACTTCAAAGATCTGCTCCATGAATTGCAATCCACAGATGGTTTGGGGGGAGGGGCAGAGAGGAGGCCAGGAAAGAGATGACAGCTTGTGTGTGCCTCCCCCAGTGCTCCCAGCCTCCAGCCCTCCAGACAGGGTACCCGGGGTCTCACCGCTTCAAAGAAAGCTCTCAGGAAGTTGATCTCATCCATCAGAGCTTCCACCTTGGCCTCTAGCTCCACCTTGTTCATGTAGGCAGCGTCCACATCCTAGGCACAAAGCATGAGGTCATTCTGGGTCCCCCCCCCCCGCCCCCCGGTTGCCTAGCAGCCTCTGTAAATCACCTCTGAAGCTAGTGGAACAGCTTCAGCTCCCCAGGGAGCACATTGTCTTCCCTGAATGCTATCGAGTGGCACTGGAGAGATGGGAGGTCCACATAGTATGACCTTCAGGAGTGCCTGTCTGCTGCTCATCAGCGAGGACCATATGCAAGGGTCTCCTATGTCCCCTTCTAAGGTGAAGATGCTCCATCCTGGGTCAGAGGCTCCCATTGCCTATGAGCTCTTCCAGCCTCTCCCCAAAGACTGCATGGCCTCTCTCCTCACACCTCTGTCCATCCCATTTCCCTTCACTTCTCCTCTGAGCTGCTGCTCCATTCTTTCTTCAGTATAATCCTTGGAGGATTTTTTCCCCCCTTCCCTCTGCCATTCTCAAAGCAGGACAGCCAGAACTCTAGACTTCCACTGCTCAGTCCTCCTATGGCTCTGCCTAAAGATTGGTTTTGTATTCTGGATTCTGGGCTGAGGACCAGGTCCAGTTGGCTTCCCTCATCCTACATTGCCCCATGCAAGGAGAGGGGCTAGTGCCACGACTCACATAGCTTGGACATAGGAGTCCTGGATCCTGAACTGCTTCTAACTACCTCTGTACAACAAACTGAACCTCCCCAGACCCCAGTGTCCTCATGTTTAAAGTCAGACATGCCTCCAGGAAAACCATAGGCTTCAGTGAAAGTTCTGCCTCCCCCAGGAACCCGGCTCCAGTGAGACTGCCCTTGCGCTTACTTTTTTGAGTACCACAAACTCATTCTCTGCCGCTGTACGTCTGTGGATTTCCTCTTCGTACCTGTGGAAAGGGCCAAGAAGGATGGGTGTTGGGAGGAGGGCTCGAGAGTGTGGTTGGACTCATTCTATCTGGTCCAGTTCTTGAAGTCCTCTTGCATATCATCCTGCATATTCTTTAGCTCAGGGGTATGGCAGATGGGCACACTTGGAGAACATTCTGTGGTGGTGTGGTCCCCTCATACATATGTGGCCTGGAATCCCAAATCAAACACCCCTACTTCTGCTAAAAGAAAACTCAGACTGAAAGTGGCAAAATAGTATCATGCCTCTACCTGTGATGTACGTTCATACAGCCTGGATCTCCAAAGAAGCCCGTCCCTTCTCTGATCCCTCCTCCTCCTCCTCCTCCTCCTCCTCCTCCTCCTCCTCCTCCTCTTCCTCCTCCTCCTCTTCTTTCTTCTCCTTCTTGACTGGCAGCCCCTGGCCTCTAGCCTGGCTTCTGCCTCCCTGCTATGTACCCCCATATTTCAACCACACTGAACCCCGTCATGAAGGTGGAGTCTTCAAGCTGATAGGATCGCCCACCCTAGATTTCTCATCTTCAATTTGGCTGTACCGCCTATGGCACCCATGGCATGCTACAGTACTCTCTGTACACAGTCCTTTCAGAAGGGGGCTTCCTTTCCATTGCAGCCCATCCAGACTGCCTCAGAGTCAGGGCATCCCATGTTCCCTGCAGAAGCCAGACGGATTTTGTGGAGTTATTGTGTCTGGGAAACTGCATGTGGTCCTGGGACAATCTTTTTCTTCTCTATTCCTCCAGCCTCCTGGGTAGGGCTGGGGTGAAGATATAAACCCTATAAATGAACACTTAGTTGAATAAATGGAGGGGTGGAGTCTCTGGCTTTAATTCTTCACTTGTGATTTGCCCTTGGGTAACTTGGGTAAGTGAGCGAACGTTTCAGAGCCTGCATTTTCTGTCTGCCAAGGTTGTTACATCTGGACAAGCCTTGGGGCTCATTTGTACATTTCCTTGTTAATTCCATCCCTCCCTTTCTCAAACCCCAACCTCTTATACCTCAAGTATGTGTCCCATTTCCATCAGATGGGGCAGATGTAGAGAACTGCTGAATTCAGTGGAACTGGATAGCACCATTTCCTCTCCTTTTGCCCGACCTCCCCTGGTTCCATGGCTCTGGGCCACATAGATGGAGGACCCACTCACTTGTTCTTGAAGTCCTCCACCACGTCCTGCATGCTCTTCAGCTCCGTCTCCAGCCTGCTCCGCTCCCCTCCCAGGCACTCCAGCTGGCGCCTCAGGTTGGTGATGTAGGCTTCGAACATGGGCTCTAGATTGGTCCTGGTTGTTTTGTGCTCTTGGAGGAGGCTCCATTTGGTCTCTAAGACTTTGTTCTGCTGCTCCAAGAACCGCACCTGTCCCCGCCAAAGGAAAGAGACTGTGAAGGCTTTCCTCCTGCAGCCCCTCACAGGCTCTGTGATGTAGGACACCCAATAAATAGTAAGGGACCCTGCATGACCCCCAAACTCAGGTGGTGGCTTCTGCCTTCTCCCCTGAGCTGCAAGGAGCCTGGAATGTGGAGAGTCAAGTCAGTGTTGGTACAGTGGGCTTGCGAAGCAAATGACAGGTCCAGAGGGGCTAGGAGTTATCTGAATATACCAATCATGTTGACATGAGGTAACTTATGAAAACACACACACACACACACACACACACACACACACACACACTAGCTAACTAAGCCCAAACTGATTCCTATGATATGGGTGGGAGGGTTATGGCAGAAAATTCTATCTATCTATTTCTTTTCTGAGAGGATTGTTCAGGATCTGGAACTCAGAATCAGTTGTCTGTCATTCTAGAAATGTTAGTATAGGAGGTCATTCTGGAATTGCACTGAGGCACCTGGGCACAATCCTAGCCATGTCTCTCACTAGTCACGTGGCCCTGAGCAATCAGCTCCCTGGAGTTGCTTCTGAGTCCCCAGTGGTCTTGAGCTATTATTTGGTTTCTGGACCTAGCTCCATCTGATCCCGGTTCTGGGAACTGTGCCTAGCTTTTCCTCAACCTGAAGTCCTTCCACTGGGAGGGACTGGAATGTCACTTAGCTTCCAAGAATGAGGGAACACATGCCTTCAGAGACAGCAGTGCCCCCACAGGGTCGTTAACAAATGTTAAAGACCACTTTCCCTTGCCACTCCCACCATGGAAGAGAGAGTGCCCTGGCTTCAAGTCCTACCCAATCCATCCACCACTCTCCTTTCCCATCTGAATAAACCAGGAAAAGGCAGGTCCAGGATCTCCCCTTCTCAGCCAGGTTCCTGGAAGTCATGCCCTTGTTGGAATAACCCAGGCAGTGACACAGGTCACTGGATCGACAAGGTGACGTTTAAGAACTGGTGCCCGAGCAGTGTCTTTCGCTGGGTCTATCCATTCAACGAGGAGGCTTTTGTAGTTCAACAGAGCCACAAAGGGATCTGACAGTCCATCTGTTCCACCCACTGGGGCTTGAGAAGAGGGGCGGCTTTCCTCTCAGTAGTCTAAACTGCAGCCTGAGCTGGACACCTCTCAGCTCCACACTCTTCTTCATCCCAGGGATGTAGCCCGAGGGGTTCAGGGCTGCGATGGAGCTCTTTCCCAGCAGAGGCAGGAGACAGTGCACAATGGCATCAGGTCCCACAGGCCTCTCTCCCTGTATGTTTAGGACCCTTAGGAGCCCAAGTCACAGAGCCATTGGAACGGAGGCTGCAGTCACACACTTCATCTCACCATGCACACGGTATCCTACACCTAGGCTACTCCCAGGTACACCAACAGGGAAATACCTCTGCCTTGGGAAAAAGAAAGAGACCCAACGCACTTCTGTGCAATAAAGCCTTCGTTTCCTTATTGCCTTCCCTCCAATCTGTCTAGCTGAGCTCACAATCACTGACCACCAGAGTAGCAGTGTCTTTGTTGTGGGTCTAAGAACTCGGGATGGATGGAGGTAGGCACTTTTTGGCTACCCCATCAGCAGACTGCCTAGGCTCTGGGTGCATGCATCCTAGGAAGCCAAAGGTGACCTCAGGAAATCCCAGAAAGTAAAGATTCCAAAAGGCAGCTGCTTCAGCAGTGGGGACCCTGCTTGCCTCTCACCTTATCTATGAAGGAGGCGAACTTGTTGTTGAGGGTCTTGATCTGCTCCTTCTCCTCCTTTCGAACCCGCTGGAGAGATGGATCAATCTCCAGGTGGAGGGGTGTCAGGAGACTCTGGTTGACAGTGACTTCATGGATGCCTCCAGCTCCAGGGGCCATTCCACCTCCATATCCATACCCTCCATAGGCTCCCCCAACTCTGTATCCTATGCCGCTGACACCCAGACCACAGGCAGCGCCCCCAAAGCTGGCTCGGGTGGAGCGGTAGCCCCCACCGATGGAGATCCTCTTGTTACCCCCAAAGCTGTGTAGGCTTCTTGTCCCAAAACCACCCCCTATGCCACCTCCGAAACTCTTCCCGCTCTGGGACACAGAGACAGAGCTGAAACCCGGCCGACATCCAGGAAGGAGGCTAGCCGAGGAGGCACTGAAGTTCCGCGTGCCCCCAGACTTGATGGTCACCGAGGATCGCTGGGTCATGGTGGAAGTCGTTGTCAAAGGTCAGTGGAGCAAAAGAATGGCAAGAGTGGAGAGCCTTCGGAGTCTAGCTTGCCTGGGCTCACCTCGAGTTTTAATCCCTTTCAAGAACTGGGCTTGGCCAGAGTAGATCAAAGACCACTGTGTTGTGTTCACCCCAATGGCATGTCTGGCCACAACCCATCTTCCTGCCTGCTAATCACGGTGGGGAACACCCTACCCTGGGCAGGACCAGGCCTGGGAAGTCCAGCCTGAGGCACACCTGGGTCCAGAGCTCTCCACTTGCCCAGGTTCTCAGTCACAAACTCTGGACTGTTCCATCCACAGCTAACTCCCAGACCCAAAAATCTGACTGTGCCCATCCCATCTTGGTCACTTACATACGTATTTTAAAAATCCATTTACTTGAGAGTCGAGTCTGTGCCACATCATGAGGTAGGTCTACCACAAACATTACATTTTATTTTGTAACTTTATGAAAATGGATGGCAGATCATTGCCAACATTTTTTTTTTTTTTTGAGCAGTATCATGGGAGACAAACTCTAACAGTTTACCTTCCAACATTGGATGTTTTTGCCCTTGGTTTCTTCCTGCAACCATTGTCACACAGGTCACATGGCCAGGGAATCCTGGAGACAACACTAGAACCCAGTGTCTGATTGGGCTGTGTGCCCAGAATCCCTGTGCTTCACATAGCAGGGGAAAGTGATGTCTCTGGTCCTTCCTAAGAAGTAGTCTGAGGTTCCCCCCACATTCCCATCCTCTTCTTTCCTCCCTGGTCTTAGCTAGTGAATTTGGCAATTATTTGCACAGTTTTTCCTGTCTACTCTGAAACTGTTACCCTCAACCATTCTATACTTCCGGTCTCTTATTTCACATCCCTCCCTTCTGACTCCTATGATAGAACTCCTTTCTGAGCGTGGGTGGTTTTCTGATTGGCAGCTCCTATCAGTAATCCTATGTGACAAGCCCACCCTGACCAAACACCTCGATCCCATTCATTGATTAGTCCCATCATCCCCCTAGGTCCTGAGGGGAGGGGTCCAGGAGACTATAAACTGAGGAATGAGGAGCTTCCTGGGTGTCTCCCTGTCTTGCAATTATGGGCTCATTTGCTCCTTGGCCTCCGGGCTGACTTTTAACTCCTCTCCTGCTCTGTTATTTCTCTGCTCAGGTCTACAAGTTTGAAGCTGTCAGGGAACAATCGGCTCCTTTGCTGGCCAGTGCCTTGACCACCCATCTTACGTCAGCGCTGTCCCAGGAACACAGGCTGATTTGGGGAGGGTATAGCCTCACCCTGCATGACATACAGAGCAGGAGGCTGGGCAGGGCTCTGCCCAGGGGTTGGGACTTCCCAAACAAGCATTCCAAAGAGTTGGAGCCGCTAGAGGAGGAAGACTATTGGTCTGCTGCCCTTCCCATGCTCCCCCCTTCTCTATCTCCCCTCCAGCTCCTCTGGAAGGGGCAAGAGCTGCTGTGCCTTGAGTACTGCTTGTATGGAATAACACTGGCTGGGGCTGCCTGAAAGTCGGAGTTGCTCCAGGCTCATCAGCACTGCACACAGAGGACTGAGCCAAACACATGACACATGCATTTAATAGGCACATTCCAGGTGGAAACAGAGGAGCTTTGACTCTAGCTGGTAGTTTATAAGCAGCCAGAGAAGGACAAGGCAGCCTGGCATTGAGGATGGCCTGGGAGACACGGACTCCTCCATTGCTGCACCTGGAGGAAAGGGGCAGGTGGTACTGAAGGGGCATTTGTAGATGTCTGGGGGTGTTTGCAGATGCCATGCCCTGGCAGATCCATTTATTGTGAACTTTGGAGGGACATGAGCTTTGGGTCTGTGTGTCTAGCACAAAGAAGTACCAGGAGCAGCCTAGGGCTGTCAGGAGGCTGCCATAGGCCAGGGAATGGGTTTAGCCAGGATACCAGGATCCCTGGCTGCTGGGAAGGGTGCTATTGTGAAGAGGATATGAGAGATGGGCCCCAGGCATCCAGTTATAAGTGTAAAGAGGCATCGGAGCAGTGGCAAGGGAGACTGCCTGCTGGCCACCTCAGTGCTTGTAACTCTTTCTGGATGATGTGCTGGAGACAAACTTGATGCTGGAGCCACTGCCCACTGGGCCCCGGCTGCTGGTGGTGGTAAAGCCAGAGCCTCCCAGACCTGTGCCCAGGCTGTGCCCACCACTGGTCGTGAAGGAGTAGCCACTGTTCCCACCAAGACCCAGGCTTCCACCTCCAATGTTGGCACCACCGCCATAGCCACTGGAAACCGTAGAAGTGACCACAGCTGTGGGGAAGAGGAGACAGGATCAGAATTGCAGGCAGGAGAGAAGGAAGGTGCCTGTGTCCTGGAGCGTCTATGGTCACAGACAGATGCTGGCCGTCCTAATTCCTGCTTGTGCTGTGAGATCCTGCCTCCACCTCTGCTGGACTGTGGTTCCTCCCCTCTTCTGCCCACTGCCTCTCTTCTAGAACCTATTGGAAACACTTCCTGCTCTGCTATATAAAGCCGCTGCTGCTCTGTCTGAGCCTGTCTGCCTCTTCAGGTTTGACTCTGGAGTCTCCTTCCTTCTGGACGCTTACAGGAATACACATGTCCTTCCCCTGCAGTCCCTGTGGCGTGGCACTGTCAACCCAGGTAGTAGCTACTGGAAAAGCCTATCACCTCCTGGCAACAACACTCTGCAGTAGCAAACTCTCGCCAGATTGCTCAGAGCTGGCAGGGCCATCTCACTAGCTATGATTTGTGTCTAGTGTAAGAGTTCTCTCTAGAGCGTCTAGGCAAAGACAGGAGCTTTTGTGTACCCTGGCCCTGTCAAATGCTCACCTCCAAACTCTTGAACCTAGACTTGCAACCCCAAGGAATCTTGTAAGACCATCTCAGGAACCGCCCCAACCTGTACAGTGGTTGACCCTGTCACTCCACATGGAAGAACCTCGAGCCTAAAGACTCTCATCGAATCTGGGAACTAGAGGTAGGAAGGTGTTGGAATTTGAAGCCAGCCTGGGTCCCACGAAATCTGTCTTAAATCCCCACCCCCACCCCCAAATCTCTCTAGTTCCGCACCTATGGTCACTCAGGTGCTGTGGATTTAACTCAGTGGGAAACAAACAAAATATGAAGACATGACTGGGAGCAGAGCTTGTTTGTATGAGGCGGAGGGTAAGAGAGGTGGGCATATGGGAGCATAGTCATAATACATGAGAGGCTCTAGGTTCAACTCCCAACACTACAGTAAGTAAATAAGTAAATTAAACAAGCCCCTCTAACCCACTATGACTTTTCCTCCAACAAATAGAGGCTCCCAAACTGTCTCAAAATGAACTCTGCCTGTGGACTTCTCACAGTTGCCTTGTATCCACCCTTCTCCTGACCACATGAGCCCCAGGCCACAGGGGTCATACTCACAGATGTTCACTGGGGAAACTCCCTCTCCGCTCAGCCTGGTCGGGAAGAGGGGAGGGAAGGTTACTATCCAGGTTGTCACTTGGTCCAGGTTGTCACTTGGCGGGCATTTGCAATGATGAATTTGTGATTGCTTTAAGTGCACTGAAAACCCCCTTATTATTATTTTTTTTATTGCAAGAAGTCATGCAGGTTTAAAACTCTGAAAATGCTTGAGATACTAAAAATAGTAAGGGTCTCATAAATGGAGCCTGCGGTTTGGAGCCGTGATGCCTGTAACTTTAGAAGCACAGTTTGGGTTTAAACCAGGCCCCCACCTGAGGAAGCGAAAACCAATCACAGACTAGAGTTCGTTAGAATGGCAGTACATTCTTTGTAACCATATTTCTCTCTCAACAAGGGATTCTTGTCAGACACCAAGGCTTTTATAGGTGTGGAGAGGCGTCCGAATCATGAAAATAACAGTAGTTACAATCAGTCTATTGTTGTCTTAGCAACTGGCCTTCATCCCTAAGTGCTCACATGGAGCTAACACTGACATTACTGAGAACCTGTTACAGTCACTACTTCTCTCAACAATCCTATTGGGTGGAAATTATCATCTCAGTTTTACAGCGGGAAAGTGAAGATCAGAGGCCACAGGGTTTGAAACAAGATTTATCTACCCTCAAAGCCCATTCCTTTAGCCACTAAATTGGATGACAGCAAGATTTATGTATGTTTTTTTAACTTAAGCGAAACAATTTTAGGGGTGTAGAGACAACCATGTGGTTAAGAGCACTTGTTCCTACAGAAGATCCAGGTTCCCACAACCCACAGGATGGCTTACAACCATTTGTAACACCAGCTTCCGGGGGATCCAATGCCCTCTCTGACTTCCACAGGTTCTAAGAAAAACACTCACACATATAAAAATAAATAAATAGGACTTTAAATTTTATGTGTATGTCTATGTGTAGGTATGTGCTTACTATTGTAGTTGACAGAAGAGGCCAGAAAAGGGTGTTGGATCTCCTGCAGTTGGAATTACAGGCTATTATTAGCCCCCCATTGTGAGTGTCAAAAACCAAACTTAGGTCCCCTGTTAAAGCAGAACATGTTCTTAACCATCCAGCTCCAAGAACAAAACAAAACAAAACAACAAGAACACCTAAATAAAACCTGCAAATACTTGTTACATACCATGAGTGGTTGCAAGTGTTTCACGACATTGCCTTATTTTAACCCTTGAAACAATATACAACATCAGAATTATCACTACCCCCATTTGACAGATAGGAACACTGAGATGTGGGATGGTTAAGTAACTCGCCCTTAGTGACACAGCTGCCAAATGGAAGATTGCCAAAATCCTATGAGCTTTGGGGTGTCACAGAATCTAGTCCCTTTATTCTTCCCCTGAAGAAATTAAGGGCTGGAGGGAAAACAACTTTTCATAATGAGTAGGGACCTATAAACCCAAATGTAGGACAGTTTCTTTCAGTCCAGAGCCTTTTACTCCACTTTTTCAGGTCTACCATGCAACCAGCACTTTCCTTTAACAGGATGTGATTGCTTAGACATGCTCAGGCCTTATGCTTCTATGGGATGCACCTGGAATAATGTAGCAGTTTGGAAAGAGATTTGCACCTTCTCAATGCAATGCTCAGGCTGCTGAGGTAAGTTCTGTTTGCTGTAAGAACAGACTACTGTCACCTCTCCCCTCACCTGCACTCCTCGCCTTCCAGCAGCTTCCTGTAGGTGGCGATCTCCACATCCAAGGCCAGTTTGACGTTCATGAGTTCCTGGTACTCTCGAAGCAACCTGGCCATGTCCTGCTTGGCTTTCTGTAGGGCATCTTCAAGCTCCATCAGCTTGGCCCGGGCATCCTTGAGAGCTAGCTCTCCACGCTGCTCAGCGTCAGAGATAGCAGTTTGTAAGCTGGAGCACTGAAGAGAAAGAAGGTGCCATGAGTCTGTGGACAGACCCTGGAGGCATTGTGATCCTTGGATAGGAGTCCCTGGAGGTGGTGGGATAATCCAGAAGAAATGAGCATTCCTGTGCTTACTGTACCTGCTTCTTGACGGCATCAATCTCAGATCTGAGCCTCTGGATCATCCGGTTCATCTCTGAAATCTCTTGTTTGGTGTTGCGGAGGTCATCACCATGCCGGCCTGCGGTCACCTGCAGCTCCTCATACTGTTGGAACCAGAGCAGATCACCTAGTCAAATGCCTGTGAGCCAAACAGGCACTCACTCACCAGCCACACTCCCTTTCTTTCACTCTTTCCAGGTTGTTCTTTCTGAGCCCATCTGCTTGTTGGGAGGTATCAAGCTCTAGAAACAGCACACAAGCTTGAGCTGAGCCTGGTTCTCAGATGCTTACACTGTTGCCTGTTACACTGTTGCCTGTTACACTGTTGCATCTGTGTATCCAAACATGTAAGCATCCAGTGGCAAACAAACAGGGTCTTCCAGAGTGACACAAAGGAGTGCAATTTGGGTTTGAAGGTGTGTGGTGTGGTGGTAGTGGTGGTGGTGGTGGTGGTGGTGGTGGTGGTGGTGGTGTGTGTGTGTGTGAAAGGAAAGGGACTGAAGGAGAAACATTGAGCTCTCATCTGCAGCGTGGGTAAGAGGCGCCTATATAGCCATTTCAGAGAGAGAACATCCCACACTGGACAAAGGAGCTATGAGAAACTCCGAGGCAGGGGAAATGGCGGTCCTTTGTAGAAGTGAGGAAGTAGCTTGCTCACTACCACTGTGTGGTGCCGCTTCTTGTATCGGGATCAGCTATGCCTATGGGTTTAGGTAACTCTGCAGACAGTGGTGTTGGGAATCAGAGAGGAAGGGCAGGAGACCGCGTGGATGGTGCTGAGGCTACAGGAGGCACTGCGTTGACCTAGTAGAGGCTCTGGTCTTAGAGATACTCGTGCTAAATGTACCCAGGGCAAGCTTGTATACAAGGGATTGCCACATCCTGCCTCCTCCAGCTTATTCTGCAGAAAGGCTAGGCTCCTGTCTGAGTCAAGATCTACTGTTTGGAAAGTGCTGGACAGCTAGGCTTGTTCTGCGGCCAGATTCTCAGGAACAAACAACCCCAAACACAAACTGCAGGGAGATGTCTGTTACCAATGTCACTTCCTGCTGGGGCTAAGTGTACCCTAAATCTCTCTCACTGTCAAGGAGCTGCACAGTGGACCCCTGACATCAGAAAACTGCTTCTTTTCTTCCACTTCCTACCAGAAGGGACTAACAAAGTACAGAGGGCAGCACAACTGATGGGAGTCAGAGAGCAGTAGGCAGATGTCCCTCTGATGGGCCTGGGTTTAGCAAGGGGATGGCTCTGGGTCTGCCACACTGTTCTAGGATAAACCTGGCCACCCAGGCTTGCAGCGGTATTTCTCTAAAGTCATTGTGCCCTCCTTCTGGCACGAGTGTGTGCATCCTTGTCTTGTAGCTGCTTGTCAGCACTAACTCCTTCTTAGTCTCTCACTTTCCTTTACCCTTCTCTGCTGGACCAAAGACATAGATCTTGCTGGAAACCCTGTGATGTTTTTCTTTTTTCCCTCCTGGGAATGCCCGTCATCTTTCTGAACTTCTGAATTAGACCCTGAATTTTCGGATTGCAGTTTCTGTATTTATAACCCGAAACCTCCATTTGGCAGAGTGGAGGAGCCCAGATTATAGGAAAATTTGTAAGGCCTTCAGGACTGTGATGCAGACTTCTTCATTGATTTGGAGTCCCACCCAGTTCAATCTATCATGAGATGTGGACCGGGTACGTCCTTCTGAGCACCGTATACTTCCCGGGCAACACACTGGTGTGTGCTTAGACTTGTGTTTAAGCTAGATTTCCCTGGTGTCAGAACTCCACTTGTGCAGTTTCCGTGAGGGATGTGAAGGAGTGCAGCCTCAGAGTACTCACCCTGAGCGCAGTGTCTCACCTTCGTCTGGTACCAGGACTCAGCCTCTGCCCGGCTTCGGTTGGCAATGTCCTCGTACTGGGCCTTGACCTCGGCGATGATGCTGTCCAGGTCCAGGCTGCGGTTGTTGTCCATGGAGAGGACCACAGAGGTGTCACTCACCTGGTTCTGCATCTGAGACAGCTCCTGCAGGGTTGTCAACTCAGAGTCACCCAGGAACAAAAGGAAGGGACCTTGCACTTCTGAGGTAACTAACTACTTAGGCTAGGTCTCTCTTCTCTGGCATCCCTGGCAGAAGTCCTTCCAGGCGCCCCTCCCCTCCCCCAGTCCTGTTAATCATGTCCCCGGGAGTTCCTAGACGACTCATCAGTGTGGTGGTGGGACCTGTTCTCTCCAGTTCCAGTGATGCTTTCCACTGGTGACACAATCACGACATATGGAGCTCTTTGGAATCAGCCGATCCACCCCCGCCCCCCCACAGAGTGACTTCACTGCTTCCTTCCTCTGTCTCTCCACAGTCCCAGGTATCTGCTTTCCAAATGGCAGAGCCCCCTAATGAGGCCTCTTCAGAGGCTAAGTAGCCATCGGGCCAGTGAGTTGAACTATAGCTGAGGAAAAGAGTGGGTGCAGTCTACATCCCCTCTCGGGCTAGGGCTGTCTTGCCATTTGTGCGTATGAGGAAAGGTCTCAGAGTTGAAACTGTTTCATGAATCAAAGTTCCCAGCATTCCTCTCCAGCACCACCTTTCCCGCAGGCTTCCACGTAGGATGCTTCGGGGAGAGATACCAGCTCAACTCACTAAGTGAATGACACCCTGAAGCAGCCTTTCCTTTCTAGGCTCTGGTACCAGGAGCAACAGAAGAAACACTTGCAGATTCTTACTGCCTCATAGATCATCCGGTAGAAGTTGATCTGGTCAGTCAGAGAGTCGACCTTCGCTTCCAGCTCCACCTTGTTCATGTAGGCACTGTCTACGTCCTGAAATGACCCCAGATCCAAACAGTAAGTTAAAGTGAGCTGAGGGCATCAAGCCTGGATTTCCAGGGGATTGGACTAGGTGGTCACTAAAACCAGGGCTTAAGCTTCATGGACTAACAGAACCCTGAGCAGAAGTAGGGATATGTACTGATATAAGGGTTATCTTCTGAAAGGTTTGAGCTCATTGGATGATCTCATCACTGATGTCATATTTCTGTGGGAGCCTAGGGCCAGACTGCCTCATATTCTGAAATTTAAAGTTAAAACGAAATCTCTTGCTCTCTCCTCTCCTCCTCCAGCCTCCTCTCCGAAGCTCTGTCTCTCTACCTCTCAAGGCTAGCTCTTGAACTCAGGGCTTGGTAAATGCTGCATTAAGTCCTACCCCTGATCTACATACCCAGCCCTTTTTTCTTTGAGGTATGGTATCACCGTGGAGCCTAGGCTGGCTTCAGGCTCAGCTCTTCCGAGTTCGGGGATTTCGGGCTCATACATCAATCTCACTTAAGAGACGTGCATGCCCCACTCACCTTTTTCAGGCCCACGAACTCATTCTCGGCAGCCGCACGCTTGTTAATTTCGTCTTCATACCTGCAAGAATGAGGGTGGGGGAGGGGGGTGTGAGGTTGAGCAAGGCTTCCGCTTAATTCTCCCAGGGCTGTAGCAAGAGTTAAAAGCTCTTCCGTTCTTGCCAGCTCTTTGGTGACCTGCACATGACTTTGGGTGATTCACTTGACCCTGTGTCTTCCTCCATAAAAGCTAGATAATTCCTTCTGCCTTTTATAAGAAGGTGAGCATAGACTCACGGGAACAGAATCACGTGCTCAGGCAATTATAACACTGTATAGACACATAATCCTAATCACCAGAAACATACGCTGCTTCAGCAACTGCTGCTGAAATGGCAAAGAAAACCAATTTGTTCCAGGATAGTCTTTCAGGTATATTTTGTTTGAGATATTTTTTTTCACTGGGCCTCAGGGCGACCACTGAAAACTGTGCTCAATGGTCATTTGTGAGGAAGTAGAGCTTAAGCTACCTAAAGGGCTTGCTAGCTGTAGCCTTTGCACTGTAGCCCAAACAATGAGCAGATGGTATTCACCTCCACAAGGAAGAACAGAACCCCTCCTTCCTTGCTACCTTCCTTCACTCTGAGCTTATGTCGTCTGGGAAATTCAAGCCATCTCAGCCCCTGGGCTCACATCCAGTGGAGATAAACAGGCAAAGGGGAAGCAACACCATTCACCAGGATGAGCTGCGGTGTTCATTTTGACAGATGCTGCCGCTGGTGCCCACCTCAGTGGTTTAGAAAGATAAGAACAGACTCCTTGTTAGCCCTGATGCTGAGACGAAGGCACTAGGGTCCCCTCCATCTCCTGCACTCTGGGCTCCCTGCTCATCCAACATTCCTGGCTGGTGTGGCATTCACGCCTCTGCATTCTCTGGACCTCAGAGGAAACAGCCCCAGGGTCGGTTGTGTGCAGCCAGGAGACTGTCTCCCCACTCACCTGACTTTGAAGTCTTCTACAACCTCCTGCATGTTCCTCAGTTCAGCATCCAGTCTGCCTCTTTCAGCTGTGATGCCATCCAGCTGCCGGCGGAGGTCATTGACATATGTATCGAAGAAAGGCTCCAGGTTCTGTCTG
Organism: Mus musculus; assembly: GCF_000001635.26. Lineage (NCBI taxonomy): Eukaryota > Metazoa > Chordata > Mammalia > Rodentia > Muridae > Mus > Mus musculus. Next base: position 101,572,760 of record NC_000081.6, read on the forward strand.
ACTGTCCTAGAGCCCTGCTCCTGCAGGAGATTCCACTTGGTCTCCAGGACCTTGTTCTGCTGCTCCAGGAAGCGTACCTACAGGGGAGCAGAGAGAATGAGCCTCACTTGAGAAGCCGGGGAGGCAGAAACAGGCACACCTGCTAACAAAGGAGACAAGCACAAAGGGGCTTTTACGCCGTGATCGATCAGCGGCTATGTTATGATAAATCCACCTCCAAATGAGAAAGCCCATGGAAGTACCCTAGAGACTCTAGGATTTTAATGGACTGGACATGGGGACCAACATAGCAGGAGTCACGGAGTCTGGGTTGAGTTTCTCAATGCTGATACTTTGGTAGTAGCATAGTTAGAACCCCTCTTTCTGGAGGGGGACTCCCAGAGAGGAGAAGGAAGCATCTCTAAGAGTCCTGTGGGCCAGATGGCCTGACTTGAGAATGTCCATGGATGGCACTGGTTGAGCAAAGTTCTCCTGGGGACCCTTCCCCCATTGTTGCTATCTCCAGAGATGAGCCACCCCCACCTAGTGACTCCATGCACTGGGAACTTGGATGGGTGAGCACAGGTCCCACCTTGTCAATGAAGGAGGCGAACTTGTTGTTCAGAGTCTTGATCTGCTCCCGTTCTTCTTTCCGCACCCGCTGGATAGTGGGGTCGATTTGCAGGTTGAGGGGAGTCAGGAGGCTCTGGTTGACAGTAACTTCCTGAATGCCTCCAGAGGGACAGACAGAGAAGCCAGGGCCACCAAAGCCCCCTCCAATGCCACCTCCATAAGCAAAGCCACTGCTGCCCCCAAAGCCACTGCTAGTCCTGCCACCAAAGCCACCCCTGAAGCCACTGCCAGCACAGCCACCAATGGAGACCCGCCGGGTCCCCCCTAGGTTGTAGAGGCTGCGGCTTCCAAAGCCAGAACCAATACCACTGATCCTGCCCAGTCCCCCACTGTTTCCTGAGGAGCGGGCCACAGACACGGAGCTGAAGCGGGAGCGTCCAGCCGTAGGTGTGGTGGCTGAGGCTGTGCTGAAGCCCCTGCGGCTGCCGGAGTGGAAGGTGATGGTGGATTGCCGGGACATGATGGGCGAAGAAGGCAGCACAGGAGCTCCGAGGTAGATTCGTAGATTCGTGAAGGGGATAGAGAAGCCAGGCGGTTAGGGAGGTGCAGGTCCTTAGACTTTTATGGGCCTCCCCCAAAGGGCGGAGCTTGATTAATGAAGGGGCCCCTGCTGATGGCATCCCCTAGGCATCTGCCAGCCCTGAGCTCACCCTGAGTACCCCGCAGAAAATGGCATTAAAAAAAAAGCCACCGGTTGGTTGGTTTGCTGCCTCCCTCTCCCCCTCCCCCACGTGGAAACTTCTTTCTAGTTGTAACTTGATCAGCAGACCAGTGAGAATAAACTTAATTGCTTTCAGTCATGTCCTAACCATGCATCTTCTAATGGACTCAAAAACACTGCCTCATTTTTGAACCGCTTTCTTAGGCGCAGGACCAACTCCCTCCAGTCCAAACATCTTGTGTCAACACAAGCGGCTGCAACACTGTCTCCTGTTCCTTCCCGTGTTTCTTATGCTGGAGCATTTTCTCAGCAGCTTCTCCAGCCTATAAGGCTGGTCCTCCAGGTTGGTGTTCATCTTCCTTAGGCTTCCACACAACATGAATGGCCCTTTAATTTTGCTCCAAATCATTCATGCCTGCTGGGTATCATGTGATTTCCTGTAGCACTTGTGTCGATATGCACACACATGGATGCCATGTCTGTGCCCATCTTTGCCTTTGAAGGCTGTTTGTCACTCTGTCGTCTGTGGACAGGAGTGGGAACAGAAACACTTGGGTTTGGATTCCAACCCCTCCAGTGGCTGGTCCAGTAGTGCACTGGGCAGTGGGTCCTTGTACTGATGATACAACTTTTCTGAGGCTCAGTGTGTGTCTGCGGAATGAGTTTATGGAGAGTATTCGCATATGAAAACTGCTTTCACAGTGCTTCAGCCATATAAATGCAGAGGATAGGTCCACTGTGTCAGTCTTCGGCAGATAAGACAGGTATTCATGAATGACTGGCCACATGTTCATCCTTGAGTGAGTCCTGTGAGGGTTTGGAAGAAATGTAACACACATTCTTGATTTTTATCAGTAAGCTCAGGGTCCTGTTGGGAAGGCAAAACTGAAGCATGCTGGGTAACTTTGAACAAAATGGTATACATAGTAACACTATCTTTGAGGCTATCTTCTGGAAGTCTCCCAGACTATTCGGTTCTGAAGACCTGTATCCTTATTCTTATCCAATTCTTATTTCTCTCATCAGAGCAGCTCCAAGTGATAGTTACTGGAGAAGCCGTTGTTATTATTATTAGTGTGTGTGTGTGTGTGTGTGTGTGTGTGTGTGTGTGTGTCTGCTGCACACACACGATAGCACATGTGTGGTGATCAAATGGCAATTTTCAAGAGTTCTCTTCTTTGACCACAGGATCCAGGGATGAAGCTCGGGTCAGGTCATCGGGCTTGCAGAGCAAGTACTTTTTCTCAGAGCCATGTTGTTGACCTCTCGTTCACCTTGACTGCCTCACGTTCTACACCAGGGCATGGATGTACAGTTTGTTTCCAGTGTTCCTCATCCTCTTTCTTCCCCTATCCCTCTCCCTGTCTCTGCTGTGAGGGGTGTGGCAGATGGCTCGTCCTCCTGGGTCTTGCTGTCTGCTTGCTTCCTGCCATGATTCGGAAGAGTGGGCGAGTGTAAGAGGAAATGATACCAAGGTGTTCGCACTCCATATTTGGATAAGGAAACTAGACTCATAACAGCTCATTTAGAGGAAGACTGATACAGCCTGGTTGTGGGAAACAGCGTGCCAGGTGCCGTGGCCTTTCTGTACAGATATCCTTTGGGAGCCCCACAGTGCTTGGCTGATGTTCTCACCTGCCTGGAATGGCACCTGGGCACTCAGAGGGCTGGTCTCTGTCCTACCTGGGACTCTGACCAAGGGCTGAGCTCTTGCTGGGGTTGGAGACTCCTTGTTTCTGCAGGGAGCCTGTGAATCACAGCTTTTGTTGACACGGGACAAAGCGAAGCATGGGTTGGTACTTTGTTGCCAGTGTACCTAAGTCTGGCTCAGTTGCTGCATGCTTATCTTTGCCTGTAGAAAAAAATAAACAGCTTTGTGTTCTTTGCGTCTCTGTGTGTGATAATCTGTCTCCCAGAGGAAGGGAAGGCTGCTTTGTCTCCTGAGCACTATAGACCCTTCTGCAGAACAAAGGTAGGTGCCCAGCATGGGACCTGCCCACAGGAAGGAATGCAAGGGATGTCTTAGCACACACCCTCTGAGCTGTCTATGGCAACTCAAGGTTGGCATCTACTTGGCCACTCCTTTAGCCACTCCTTTCTTACGTGCTCTCCTGGTGCCCCCCGTTTTTGTTACTGTAGACTTACTCTTTCCTACCCACAACCATGTCTTCTCTGGGGTAATTCACTCACTCTTTCTTCTTCGCTCTCTGACTTTCTCATCAGTGTGTTGGCTGCTCAAGCAAGGTGGCCTCACTCACTCACCTTGGGAACTAAACTGAGGCAGGTGAATCTTTTCCTTCATGCCTCACTCCTCTTCTGTGACTTTTCACTGTGACTTTTCTTGAGTTAATGGCGAGCACCTAGGAGAGCCACCATTCCTGACATACACCATTACACCATTATCCCTTTATCTGTATTTACTTCATTTTTGTTGTGTTGGAGGTTCTTGCTCATGCTAAGCTTGTCCCTGTAAAACCTCAACATTGTGGATCTTTTAGTAAAATAGTATCTTTACTTATTCTTTGTATTCATAATATATACATATTCATATTATATATACACTCATATTGTATTCATACATATTTCATTCATGTATAAAATGTATCTTGATCATGTCCACACCTCACACCATATTCCTCCTCTCCTACTTACTTTTTTTTTTGAACAGGGAACAGATTATTTATTTATTTATTTATTTATTTATTTATATTAGATATTTTCTTTATATACATTTCAAATGCTATCCTGAAAGTTCCCTATACCCTCTCTCTGCCCAGCTCCCCAACCCATCCACTCCCGCTTCTTGGCCCTGGCATTCCCATGTACTGAGGCATATAAAGTTTGCAAGACCAAGGGGCCTCTCTTCCCAGTGATGGCCGTCTAGGCCATCTTCTGCTACATATGCAGCTAGAGATATGAGCTCTGGGGGTACTGGTTAGTTCATATTGTTGTTCCACCTATAGGGTTGCAGACCCCTTTCAGCTCCTTGGGTGCTTTCTCTAGCTTCTCCATTGGGGGCCCTGTGTTCCATCTTATAGATGACTGTGAGCATCCACTTCTGTATTTGCCAGGCACTGGCACAGCCTCATATGAGACAGCTATAACAGGGTTCCTTCAGCAAAATCTTTCTGGCATATGCAATGGTGTCTGGGTTTGGTGGCTGATTATGGGATGGATCCCCGGATGGGGTAGTCTCTAGATAGTCCATCCTTTCATCTTAGCTCCAAACTTTGTCTCTGTAACTCCTTTCATGGGTATTTTGTTCCCTATTCTAAGGAGGAATGAAGTATCCACTCATTGGTCTTCCCTCTTCTTGATTTTCTTGTGTTTTGCAAATTGTATCTTGGGTGTTCTATGATTCTGGGCTAATATCCACTTATCAGTGAGTGCATATCTAATGACTTCTTTTGTGATTGGGTTACCTCACTAAGGATGATATCCTCCAGATACATCCATTTGTCCAAGAATTTCATAAATCCATTGTTTTTAATAGCTGAGTAGTACTCCATTGTGTACCACATTTTCTGTATCCATTCTTCTGTTGAGGGACATCTGGGTTCTTTTCAGCTTCTGGCTATTATAAATAAGGCTTCTATGAAACATAGTGGAGCATGTGTTCTTATTACCAGTTGGAACTTCTCCTGGGTATATATATATGCCCAGGAGAGATATTTGTTGGATCTTCCGGTAGTATTATGTCCAATTTTCTGAGAACCTTCAGACTGACTTCCAGAGTGGTTGTACAAGCTTGCAATCCCACCAGCAGTGGAGGAGTGTTCCTCTTTCTCCACATTCTCGCCAGCACCTGAAATTTTGATCTTAGCCATTCTGACTGGTGTGAGGTGGAATCTCAGGGTTGTTTTGCTTTGCATTTCCCTGATGATTAAGGATGTTGAACATTTTTTCAGGTGCTTCTCAGCCATTCAGCATTCCTCAGTAGAGAATTCTTTGTTTAGCTCTGAACCCCATTTTTAATGGGGTTATTTGAATTTCTGAAGTCCAGCTTCTTGAGCTCTTTATATATATTGGATATTAGTCCCCTATCAGATTTCGGATTGGTAAAAATCCTTTCCCAATCTGTTGGTGGCCTTTTTGTCTTATTGACGGTGTCTTTTGCCCTACAGAAGCTTTGCAATTTTATGAGGTCCCACTTGTTAATTCTTGATCTTACAGCACAAGCCACTGCTGTTCTGTTTAGGGATTTTTCCCCTGTGCCCATATCTTCGAGGCTTTCCCCTACTTTCTCCTCTATTAATTTCTGTGTCTCTGGTCTTATGTGGAGGTCTTTGATCCACTTAGACTTGATCTTTGTACAAGGAGATAAGAATGGATCAATTCACATTCTTCTACATGATAACCGCCAGTTGTGCCAGCACTATTTGTTGAAAATGATGTCTTTTTTTCTACTTGATGATTTTAGCTTCCTTGTCAAAGATTAAGTGACCATAGCTGTGTGGATTCATTTCTGGGTCTTCAATTCTATTCCATTGATCTACCTGTCTGTCATTGTACCAGTACCATGCAGTTTTTATCACAATTGCTCTGTAGTACAGCTTAATGTCAGGCATGGTGATTCCACCAGAGGTTCTTTTATCCTTGAGAACAGTTTATGCTATCCTAGGTTTTTTATTTTTCCAGATGAATTTGCAAATTACCCTTTTTATCTCAGTGAAGAATTGAGTTGGAATTTTGATGGGGAGTGCATTGAATCTGTAGATTGCTTTCGGCAGGATAGCCATTTTTACTATATTAATCCTGCCGATCCATAAGCATGGGAGATCTTTCCATCTTCTGATATCTTCTTCAATTTCTTTCTTCAGAGACTTGAAGTTCTTATCATACAGATCTTTTACTTCCTTAGTTAGAGTCACACCAGGTATTTTATATTATTTGTGACTATTGTGAAGGGTGTTGTTTCCCTAATTTCTTTCTCAGTCTGTTTATCATTTGTGTAGAGAAAGTCCATTGATTTATTTGAGTTAATTTTATATCCAGCTACTGCACTGAAGCTGTTTATCAGATTTAGGAGTTCTCTGGTGGAATTTTTGAGGTCACTTATATATACTATCATATCATCTGCAAATAGTGATATTTTGATGTCTTCCTTTCCAATTTGTATCCCCTTGATGTCCTTTTGTTGTCTAATTGCTCTGGCTAGAAATTCAAATACTATATTGAATAGGTAGGGAGAAAGTGGGCAGCCTTGTCTAGTCAGGGAACTGATTTTATTCTAAAAATGGACGTTAGTAACAATTAAATACCAAAAGTTGGTCATTATGATAGAAGAAAGGAAAGAGCAGTTTGCTCTAATTTCTTCCCTGAGGCGCCTTCCTATTCTTAATACTTTTCTTCTTTGCTTTCCACTAAGGGAGTTTGTTGGGGGTATTTATTTGTGTATGTGTGGTAACACATATGCTCACAAGTATTGTGCAAGTATGTGTGTGTGTGTGTATGAGCATGTGGAGGTCAGAGGTCAACTTTGGATGTTGTTCTTTGGGAGGCAGTCACCTTATTTTTTCAGACAAGGTCTCTCACTGGGACCTGGTGCTCCCTGGTTAGGCTAGGCTTGTGGGCCAGCAAGCTCCAGCGGTCTGCTTGTCCCTATTTCCCTGTGCTGCTATTATAAGCAGGAACCTCCGAATTGGGTTGTGGGGATTAAAATTGGGGCCTCACACTTGTGTGACAACACACATACTATCTCCCAGGCCCCCAACATGACTTTCTAACTTCTTTTGCTAGTAACTAAATACTAACCTCCAAGAAGCCTCAGGTAGGCCAGAGCCAAGTGCTACCTCTGATCGACCTGTCCCATGGAACACTTGCCCTCCCATATGTGGGACTTCTAGTGGCCTGGGTGTTGGGATATCTCTGGGGTTTGGGGTGTTTATTCCCCAAGATGTTTCTCCTCAGATCCTTTGACAAAATGGCAGCAAGAGTCATCTGATGTAAAAGGGGAAAAAGAGAGGAGATGTGTGGATTTCTTCTGCTCTCTGGCCATGTTACTAGGCTTACCTGGGCTTTTCTTGTGGTGTGGGGTGTGGTTCACAAACCTGAGACAGCTGGACCCTGTTGTTTTCTTCATGCCTGCCCCTTTGTCTTAGGCTGACTGCCATAGTCTCAGTAGAACTTGAGGCCCTTGGCAGAGTGTTCATCCCATCAGTAGTGGACTGGCAACCATTGAGACAGGCTTTCAAAGAGTAAAGAGTTGGGGGTGTACTTGAGAGCTTTGACTTCTAGTCAGGCCAGGACAGAGGAGGAGAGATTGTATTCTAATCAGAATACAATCGGACCAGGAGGAATAGCATTCTCCCTAGAGTAGGTTATTCTGTGGGCATCATAGGACCCAAGGCACAGCCACAGCTATTACCCTGAATATCCTTCCTTCACAACAGCACCTATCACGTGCTGACTGCTCACTGTCACAGTCAAGGGAGACAGAGCTTGGGGTAAAGCAGGCAGAGCCCCTTTCCTCCAGGGGCTCATGCCAGAAGAAACAGATACAGTTTGAAGATGCCTTTACACTGAGCCTTCCAGCTGGCTTATTCTGCAGGGCTGATTTTGGGGAAAGCAATTCTCTTGAGAAGGGACAATGGACATCCAGAATAGAGGCGATTTTTCCTCCCTTGATTGTGCATGAGGGTGGTCATACTTCCTCAATATTTGGTGTGTTTACTAGGCAACACCAGCCTGCCTCTAAAGGGCTCAGACTTCATACTTGGTCCCCTTTGCACCTGTGCTCAGCCAGGACAATTGCTCCCTCACTGGCTCTGTCAGTCCACCTCAGCATTCTGGTAACACTCAACACCTGAGACACGAGCCTGTGTGTAGCTATACTCATTGTTGACTGCTTCCCATGGTCTTTTACTGTGGCTTGGGTGATGGGCAGTGCAGAGTCCTTGAGATTCTCCCAGGTAGTTTTACTAGCAAAATGGCACACTCTGCCCGTCTGAATTTGTACTTCTAAGAAGCAAGACATACCTTCCTCCATGACCAAGAGCATCAGATATACCCAGCGAAGGTATCTATGTGAAGGTCTACAGACACACACATCTTAGCATGAACTCACCTGACCACACTCTTCACAGAGACATGCTGGTGACTAGGCACAGCAGCAAACAAATAAAACAAAGGAATAGGATTGGTCTTTTAAAGCCAGGAGAAGCTGTGCAGATGAGGAATCTTGGGGTCATAGAGGAGGCAAACCTGTTATCAATCATCCATCCACTTGGCAGCTGGGCTACTTAGTTTCTTTGTTTCTTTCTTTGCTTCTTTGTTTCTTCCTTTGCTTCTTTCTTTCTTTCTTTCTTTCTTTCTTTCTTTCTTTCTTTCTTTCTTTCTTTCTTTCTTTCTTTCTTTCTTTCCTTCCTTCCTTCCTTCCTTCCTTCCTTCCTTCCTTCCTTCCTTCCTTCTTTCTTTCTTTCTTTCTTTCTTTCTTTCTTTCTTTCTTTCCTTCCTTCTGCTATCCCTCATATGCTTAAGACTCCCTTAATCCTTTAGATGAGAGAGGGGCAGACTCTCTGTTGTCTGTGACACATAGTTAGTTACCTTTCTGGGGGAGGTGGTGGATGAGATGCCATCATCTCATGGTGGGTAGGGAGATCGAGACAAGTTGGATTTAAAATGTATCTTGGTCATTGGCCTCCAACCACCTCAGTGGTCTTTTTTTCTTCCCAGGATGGGTTGTCTCATCCACTAAGTCTCTCTGGCTCCTGTCAAGAGGCTGTGGGAAGGAAATAGTGAGGGAGGAGAGACACGAATGAGTTGCTGCTCTGGCTGGGGGCAGAGACCTGGAAGTCCTCCAAAAGACAAGGAATACATTATGTAGACTCATGGTGTGCTGAGCACTAGTGTGGAGACACAGTCTGTAGGCAAACAGTTTGGGTGGGCAGGACGATACTGTTGCACTATGGTACGCTGTTGACACAACTTCATTGGCTTGCAACTGGTGTGGAGGTGGCTGCTGAGCCTGGTGTGTGTGTCACAGCTGTGGAGGAAATCTCAAAGCAGTCATCTCATCCCAATTGCCTGGCAGGCTCTGCCTTAGTATTCTATTCATGAACTTTGAGGACCTGGAAACTGGGTTCTCCTTGCTTTTGCCACTCCTTCAATCCTAGTAACCTCGGAGAGATGCTTCAGATCCGAACCTTCCAACACGTTTCTGCTCATTTGCTCTTTTAAGAGATAACGGAGACCTGTGGAGTACTGTTTTCTGCCACACTGTAAACTCATTTTACATTTCTTTCATTTGGTTAGGAACTGCTAATGCCATTTTTAGACTCATTATTCACATAATCCTTTATTCCTCCTCTTCTCTTCTTCTGTTATATTTACAATTTCTTTCATAGCTATCATATCTTTGTTAGGTATAGGGTAAATTATAACTAAGTGGTTTTTTTTAATGTGTAATTGTTAATTGTTATTTTGTGGGGTGTGATTATGACAGGAAAGAAAGACTCAAACTTTTTTTTTTAAACAACTTGTCTGTTTTCTTTTTGAAGACACTCAGGCCTTGGAATCCCCATGCTTTATGAGTGAAAAGAGTGAGTCCCAGTGTCCTGGAGGAAGTTGAAAGTAAAATTGGACCCAGGACTACTGTCTTCCATCCCGAGCACAGTGGCCACAATGGGAGGTGACTTTTTTTCTGTGGTTCCCACCCTCTTATAGCTTTCTGGGCTATGAGGTAAGACTAAAAGGATGTATAGAAAACAGTAGTCATATGCAAGGCTGTTTGAGATAATTAAAAAATGTAGTATTTAGATAGCGAGTGTTTTGGCTAGTTTCAGAATTGGCCTTGAGGACTTCAGATGAGTCTTGCTCTACCGGGTGACTCCATATGTCATTTTTTGGGCACACACAAGAGAAAGACATGACTTAGTGTCTGAACATAGGAGAAGAACTTGGTGGTAGCTAGGTTAGCTTGTATTAAATAAAGCCAGAACTGCAGAGTTAACTCACCCAAGACCCTGAGGATGGGTCTGTGTTTACTTGCTGAATGCTTACCGACCTTCCCTTTCTGTGTCACAGATCTGTGACCCGAGTGGCCCCTGGGTGCGTGACTGTGCTTTTAACATTGTCCAGGAAGGCTGGTTTCACAAAACACTCAGGACTGTGCTAGGAATCACCACCCTTTGCGTGGCATGACACCCAGGTGAGCTGGAGGCACCATCGGGAATTCTGATCATGAAGACAATGATGACACTAATGTCGGAAACTGGGAATGATTGACTGACAGTGCCTGGAGAAGGGGAACCACGTTCTGCTTTCAGAGGGTACAAACCCTAAAGCCGAGGGATATATTAGGCTTGTGACTCATCAGCACAGCGGAATTAATGTCTTTGAAGAGGAACTTGGTTGAGGGCCTTTTAAGTTAGTCAGCTCTCTTGATGTGCAATTGGTGTGTAGTTGATTGACATGCAGCTCCAGGGTGTGAAACAGACATGCCACTGGACTCAAAGGGGAAGAAACACGTGAACAGACCAGGCTACATCTGGGCTATTTGGATACTGGTCGCCTTCAAGGAAAACAGTAAAATGGCAGGTGGCCTATGGGCAAGACTCCAGTGCTCTCTGCATGGTCCCTGCCTCAGCATGCTCTGCTTGTGCTCCCAGCAGACAACAAGAGACAAATTCCTCTTAAAGGAAACAGTTGAGAGTGCCCCATATTCACCTGAGCACCACCTTATTAAGCAAGAGTTGGGCAACCTTGAGTGAGTTCATAGACTCATGAAAAATGACGAATGGATTGGGAAATAACAGGCATGAGGAACGGGGGAGGTAGTTGTGACAGAACCCACTGTGTTTCTTTGTTGTTGCTATGGCAACCAACCAGGTACTACCTTAAGAAATAATTCATTGAAGTATCAAAGGGTTTCTATGTTCTGTCACTACCTGGGGAAAGACTATCTAGAGATGTGGTAGAGATTTTTGGAGTGGCCAAGGAACTAATTTTGGCCAGTTTGTTTGTTGCTTATTTGTTTCACTTCTTGTTTCTACAAGATAAACACCGACTCTCTCTGTCCTGATGATGCTAGGGAAGCATCATGGTATTTTTCTAAATGTCCTCTTGAAGATGCAAGTGACCACTTGGCTTTCCTGAAGTTGAGCCTACCATGTTCACACATCACACACTTTTCACCCCCTTGTCTCTTGGTTTGTGTGGTATAGTAGTAATGGCATGTATGTGTTTATGCCCATAATTCTGGAACTTACAGGGAAGGTTTTAAAAAAAAAAATAACAGAAGCCAGTTAAGTTCAACACACATTCAGGAATGTGCTGACCTTATTTTAAGTTGTTCTTCAATATCCAGAGCCCTGTTGAGCCACAGGCAGCCTTAAACTGTGTTTATGAGCAACTGCTGGACTGCTAAGTTCCTAAAGATACAGAAAAGGGAGTAATGAGGTTTCAAAGTTAGTTTCAAAGACAAAGTAACAGGGCAACAAGAGTCGATGACAGACATGTTTTACTCCTTATCACCAAAGAACAAAGAAGGGTCAGAGCAGGGGAGTGTGGTTTCAGGGGCACAAAAGAACTCTTGGAAGACAACAGAAAAATAAATCTTGGCTAGAAGCCAGCGCTGAGGGAAGAGAGAGTGGTAATTTATCACCCTCCCACTGCTGGCTGGAGTCACCAAGCTGTAGAGTAAGCATTGCTTGGCCTTCACCCATGATGTGTAGGTGTATCTGTCACCAGCTGATGTCATCACCCAGCATGGCCTTGTCAGGTGATGAGCCTGCTCCCTAACTCCTGTCTTAGTCTCCTAGGCCAGCTGTATCTCCAGCAGGGGGCAAGCAAGGCATGGAAGGCTGGAGGAGAAAGACACTGGCCAGGTCCCTTATCCATGGTCTGAGAGGGAGGTGACAGAGAACCCAGTGCATAGTAAGACCAAAATTCCCCAATAGAGGGAAACTCCAGCATAGGTTAAGTTCCTCAGTACTCAGCCCTGGGACCCAGCCCTGCCTATTAACATGGCAAGGTGCTTTTCTGAGGCTTGGTTTCCCCACCTCTCATCTTTAAGATGGGATTGAATATAAGATCAAGGTACACCATACGTCAACAAGGACTTGAGGTCCTACTGTGTACACAAAGCTCTGGTGATGACAACGGCAAGGTCAAAGGGATTGACAGAACCAATAAGAAGCAGAAGAGATGGCAGCAGATCACAGAAGTGAGCGGTGTTTCCTGAGAAGGGGAGTAGTATCCTTCCTGTGTAGCTGCAAAGTACACAGAGGAGCAGCCATCGCCTCAGCTCCCACCACTGAGAGTTATCAGTCATTCATATTTTTACCTGTTTGCTTTTGTCCCGCTTTTCCTTTCTAAGGCCTTTTAACAGCCTACAAGCAGAGTAAACACAATGTATGTTAACACAGTCCACAGCTTAGTTCTTACGAACATGAGCCACCAGCTGGAGATGCTCTCTCCTTCCTGCAAGGTCAGGAGAGATGGAAAGGTCTCTCTCTCCCTCCCTCCCTCCCTCCCTCCCTTCCTCTCTCTCTCTCTCTCTCTCTCTCTCTCTCTCTCTGTGTGTGTGTGTGTGTGTGTGTGTGCGTGCATGCGTTCTTGTTACCAGTTAGGGGAAGGTTTTCAGGCATGATGCTTGGCCTTGGTTGCCAGCTTGACTGGATTGGTAAAACACACCTATCCTGTGCTTGTGAGTGTGTTTCTAGAGAAGAGTGTCATGGGAGAGTGACTGGGGGAGAAACACTCCTGCTGAATTGGGGCAGCACCAACAGCCTGGTGACCCAAGTGGAAGGATGTTGCAGAAAGACTTGCTTGCAAGCCTCTTTACTTTCTGAATGAATATCTCGTGGCCATCAGTTACTGGTGTGTTCAGCCTTTCAGTGAGACCCAATACCCAATAGCTCTCTAGGCAGTCAGTGCCAGATTGGAAGTGCTAAAGGTTTAGCCTCTTGTATTGGGAAGCTACCATGTTTTCCTGCCCCCGTGGTGTACAGAAAGTTGGTACTGTTCCATAGGGAGAGACTCTGGGCTGAATAGAAAGGGGAAATTGAGATGGGCAAGAATACCAACTACTTTGATTCCAACTATGAACGCAAAGTGAACAGCTGCTCTCTCCTCATGCCTCCATTTCTGAAGTGATGGATGCCGTTTGTCTCTGCCATGATGGAATTACAAGTCAGAACAAACCTTTCCTTGAAAATTCTTTCTCGATATCTATTTGTTGAAATCATCAAGACAACTAAGACATGTCCTGCAAATTTAATGTTCTTCATCTGAACCAAGTGTCTTTGGGCTATGTGAGATCCATACAGAAGTCAGTGCTACGTGGCCGCAGACTTGTACACTGAGGATGAGTGCTTTCTAACTGCACCCATTGGTTCGATAGAAATATCTCAAAGCTGCTCCCTCAAGACAAAGGACTTGGCAACTATAGAGCCAAGATGCGCTGGCCATCTTCCTAACAACTTCTGTTCTAGAGGACCAGTGCTGGATTCCGAGGTCCCTGAGGTAGGGAGTCAGAGTGGAGTGTTCTGCAAGGAGCCTCAGATACTTCGGGGACCAATTCACTAAAAGACGGGGCTGAAAAGAAAAAGTAAACTGTGCTGGTCCAGTTTTTAGTGCATGGTTTTCCTTTCTATCCTCATGCTGCATTGAAAAGAAAAACGTTGAGTACAGAGGCTGAGTTCACGGTGACCATGTCCCTAGAGAGTTTCTACTGCATCAAATGAAGATGTCTTGTAAGTTTAGGAAGAGACCATGGGGGCAAAGGACAGGCTTGGGTGCCCAAAGACATGGACAGTACGTGTGATGAGGAAGTTTCTGAGCCAGTAGGTGTAAAATTGAACATTTTAATCCTGCTCACTGGGGCAGAACACGTGAGTCAGAGACCTGAGCACAGAGCAGAGACAGCTTCTGTCTGTTGTGGGGCAGGGGTACAGTGCCACGGCACTCAGGGTCATTAAAGGAAAGGGCAAGAGAGCTGCCTGTCAGATGGGAACTGCTCAATGTAACCTCCGTAGACAGGACAGCTAGGATTCTCAGGGAGGACTTTGCATGGCAGAGACAGGTTTTCATTCTTTGAGGGTATATGATGGACCATTCTCAGATAGACAGCAGACTCATAGTTGGGAGCCACGTTGCCTGACAAGAGCTGGTGATGGAGAGAAGGATAAACAGAGAAATAGTGAAGGCACATGATCTCCCCAACCCCAAGCAGAGAGTAGAGGTTGGTGTCCAGCAAGGAGAAGTACCTGAGCACAGAGCTCTGAGCATAGGGCTCTGCAGCCATGGTGTCTGGGATCAGGGACAAGCTCTTGGTGACGGAATTCATTGACTGTAGCTCTTCCTGCTGGAAGAGGTAGTGGTGTATTTGATGGTAGAAGGACTGCCACCAGAAGTTCTGAGGCCACCTCTGATGACTCTGCCACTGCCAGCACTGAAGCCACCTTCAAGGCCATGGCTACTGCCATAGGAGTAGCTGCTGCCTCCACCCAGGCTTAAGCTGCTGCTGACACCACCTGCACTGCCATAGCCGCTGGACACAGTGGACTGCACCACAGCTGTGAAGGAGGAAAAAGAAGACACCAGAGACATGGTGAGCACACTGTAATCAGCTGAGCCAGTCACAAGGGCAGAAGAAAGGGAGGCTGGCAAGCAGATTGCTTTCAGATGTTGACTGGTCCAACACCTTCACCATGTAACCTAAGAGAGGAAAGCAGCAGGTGAGAACTAGGCAGCCATGTCTTCAGTCTCCAGGGGAACCCTCAATCTGGTGAAGGTTCACAGAGAATCTTTGTCAAGGAGTTGCTTGAAGGGACCATTGTGTCCACAGCCAGTGCTCCCTCACCTTTCCTAAGTACCCGACACTGTGGGGGATGTGAAGGTCAACCTTGTGAAGGAAAAAGTGAGAGGGAGAGCGGGGCGCCACAGGCGGTGGTGATTCCTCGAAGAACCTTGAGCTGCCGTACACACACACACAGAGACACACGCACACACACGGCATTAGATCTAAGATGGCTCTTGGAATACTGGTAAGACTTCAAAAAAGAACCGAGGCCAGGGAGGTAGCTGCTTTCTCCAGTCTTCACAGAAATCCTCACAGGTGGTGATGTTGCCCCCACCCCCTTCTGAGTTACCCCATCAGGCAGGGCTTCCATTGGAGCATGGTGACAGTGTGGCGAGATACGATTGGCCGAGGATTTTGGAGTTTGCGATTGGCTTGAACACTAAACATATGCACTGCTCAATAAAATCAGATCTGCATCCTGACGCTGGTCTCCCAAGTCTGATGGCCTCGGGTTTGTCACGTGACCGTGTCGCCTCTCATTCCCCCATCCTCTGTCCTGTTCCCACAAGGCACCATGGAGGTGTCCTCAGGGGTTGGAGGATGTAGTTATCCACCCGTGCACCTCACCTTTCAGCAGCTTCCTGTAGGTGGCGCTTTCCACATCACGGGCCAGCTTGACATTCATGAGCTCCTGATACTGTTTCAGCAGCCTGGTCATGTCCTGTTTGCCCTTCCGTAGGGCATCCTCCAGCCCATCCAGCTTGTTCTTCCCCAGAAGTCGTGTGAAGCTGGGCATAGTAGAATTGAGATTATACATTTGTACCCAGCTTCACATGAATTCTGGGGATTCAAATTTAAGTCCTTACACTTAGGTGACAAATTCCTTGCCGACTGTACTGTCTTTCTAGCCCCTAAGGACCACTTTTTTATGATTTCCAGTGGATTCTGTACTTTCTTATGCAGTAGCACACCCATAGTGAGAGAGTGATGGGCATTCACAGAAGACTGCCGAGTCGTGCCTTCCTCCCCTCTCAGAGATGGGACTTTGTATTTCTTTGTTCTCTGTTCTTACTTTGGTATAATTTTTCCAGGATCTCCATCGGTTAGTGACACACTTTCTCATGCATTCCGGCTCAATCTCTTCTGTTCCAGTCAGTTGCCTTGGGTCCTTGGATCTCCTGCTACAGTGCTCAGCCTGTGAGCCACAGCTGTAATCGACTCTAGAATTGGTTCTGATTGGATGATGGAACCATTGATTAGATTGGCTGTATCTTGTTAATCAGCTTGTTTCCTAGGTGTGGGAATTACATGGCCTCTCACTGGTGTTCCTCTTCCCTCAGCAGTTATTCCTGAGTCAGTTGTTGGCTCATGCTCAGGCCAGGCTATTATATCCTTCTTCAACATCCCCTTCTTCCCCCCTCCCAGCACAGCTGCTTCTTAATCTCAGCTGCTGGGTCATGTAAGCTCAGAAATATCTTTCCTGATGGTGTACAGGTCATCCCTTGGCAGAGTTTAATTGTCAACTTCCTGTGTCCGTTTGTCTTATTTGAACAGAATTCTGTCTATAGATGAAATTGGGGCATTTCTTGCCCAGTGGCTAGTTTGTCACACTGTAGTCCCTCTGCCTGGAGGTATTGATGTTCAAAATCATCTTTGAAGTGGAATGGGCATACTGTCAAGAGCAGGCATGTCTCATAGACAAAAGATCTTTTAATAATGAAATAGCATTAAATACCATATTCTGTGGGTCCCTGATACTTTGAAGACACACACACACACACACACACACACACACACACACACACGGCATAACTGAATTATTAGACATTGATTATATTTAGTTACTTTTACTATTTGAATAAGCTTGAAAACACTTTATTGTACTTAACTAAATTACAACCTAATATGACCATGAGTGTCACTATCTGATTATTAATTTGCATTACTTAATCATCCTAGACAGTTTATAAGAGCAGCTATGAGAGGGACTGTGTCTAAGCCTTGTATTTTTTTTTTTTTTTTTTTTGATGTAAAAGCATGAGGTGGTTTAATGACAGAGCTCCGGGCCGATACATATCTCCCGCAGGAGACAGAGGTGTTGACCACATGGTGGAGCCATAATGGCGGAGCTCCGGTTCGAAACGTATCTCACACAGGAGACAGTGGTTTCGACCCTGAGGCTTGGAAGCTAGGCACTTTTATAGAAAAGGGGTGGGGCTGGGGGAGGAATTGGCGCGGTTTCACATGATTGGTCCATTTAAACATCAACAGACTGTCAGAAGGGCGGGAGATAGGGAGGCACTAGGTCAGTCAGGACATGTAACGACGGGCCTGCCCGGGCATGTCCTGGCCTGTTCTGCTAATGTTCTCAGCCCCAGGTTTTAAAACTCACAAACAACTCTTTGGGCTATTTGACATAAATTACATGAATCACATGTCTCAAGTTTTATTTCCTTTCATTCCCCTCTTCTTCTACTAAGTAATTCTAATCTTAGAATTTTAGAAATCTGTATCTCTATGTGGAGAACAGAAGTCAACAGAATAAGAAGGGATGGTAAACAGAACTAGGCAGGAACCCTTCTAGTGAGGCTTGAGGGTCTGGGCATGATGTAGGTGTACGTGGATCAGATCTCTGGCTGCAACTGGTGAGATGTCTTTTGTGGTACCCGGCTCGTTTGCTGTAGCCAATTGTGACCAGCCTTCTTTTTGCACCACCTGTAAGCCTTTTAACTTAGCATACAGATTATTATTACAACAACATGTAGGTTTAAACACATTATTTAAGACAGTGATGAACATGGGAGCCCCATAAAGGATTTTAAAAAGAGTAAGGCTGAATCAAAAGGGAGTATTTCTAGTTTTAAATTGGGCATGGGGAAGGAGCACCAAGTCTGCACCAGTCTCTTTTAGAATTTTATTAATCTTTTTTACCTGTCCTGAGCTTTGGAGCCTGTATACACAATGTAACTTTTAACCAATCTCTAATATCTTGGCCAGTCCCTGATTTACCTGGGCAACAAAGGCAGGTCCATTACCTCATAGTACAGGCTTTGAAGCTTTTAACTATTTTTTCTGCCAAGTCAGAGAGTCCTGTAACAGTAGTCAAAAAACCTAACCACACCTTTTAATTTCTTGGCCCCCAGGCCAAGTCAAATACTGTCCATAGCTTGATAGTGCTCAGCGGTGTATCTAAAGCTGGTCCCCCTGATGTCATAATAATCTTTAGGTTTCCTGACTGCCAGGATCATTGCTCCTTGGGCCACCTGTTTGGTGGTTAGATCTGCCATCTGATTTTTTTTTTTTTTTTTTTTTTTTTTAGCCACAGCATCTTAGGTCTTTTTCTGCAGATGTCAACAGCCCTCTTTGTCTGTATATTGTTCTGTACAGTGGCAAAAGCATACCTGCTGTCAGTGTAGACTTTTCTTTTGCCATTGATAGAGCTTGTCTCAAAGTCATAAGTTCAGCTTTCTGCACCGACGTCCCTTCAGGGAGGCTGCTGGCCTAGATTACTTGTTTTCTGTTCACCGTACTGCTGTCCCCGCCTTCTGCTTACCTTTAACCACGAGGCTACTGCCATCAGTGTACCAGCTCTTCTGCCAGAATGTCAGCTCAGTGATGAGTAGGTGAAGTCTCAGGCAGTAGGGTAGTGAGATTGAGGACAGCAGGTGGAGCGAACGTCACTCGTTCAGTCAACAAAAAGCTCTGATAATGTGTCGCAGGAGCGTTGGTCGTTATCCATCAGTCAGGGGGCTTTCAGATAATGCTTTTAAGAGTGTGGGGTGTCACTATAGTTTGCTGTCCCAGAGTGAGCTTATTAGCATCCTTGATAAGCAGAGCTATTGCAGCAGTAGCTTACAGGCAAGAAAACCACCCGCTGGCAACAGGGTCTAACTTCTTGGATAGGTAAGCCACTGGCCTTTTTCAAAGTCCCAAAGTTTGAGTAAGGACTCCTCTGGCGACCCGTGATCTCTCTTCTACATAAAGAATGAAAGGCTTGGTTAGGTCGGGCAAAGACTGGCCATCAGTAGGGCCTTTTTTATTTCTTTAAAGGCTTTCTGGTGATCTGGGATTTACACAAACACTTCCCCTTCCTTGGTTAGGGGCTACAACGGGCAGCTAAGGTCGCCAACCCAGGTATTTAGAGTCTGTAGAAACCAGCGGTGCCCAAGAATTTTTTTACTTGCCTTGGTGTAGTTGGGGTGGGGATCTGAGTTACAGTCTTTTTTCTGGCTTTCTTTAGCCACTACTTCCCGTCTCGAAGGATGTATCTCAAATAAGTAACTTTAATCTGACACAGCTGAGCCTTTTTAGCTGAGGCTCGGTCTTCTGTTGCCCAGATTTTCTGTCTAGATCTTGTCTTTTTCTTTCTCTCCTATCACTGCGGCCAAGATTCTAGTCAAATTTCTCTCTTGTCTATGATCCCTCTTGTCTTCTTCTTTTTTTTTTTTTTTGCCTCTTGCCTCTCACCTCTCTCTCTTTTTTCTCTCTCTCTCCTTGTAATACACCTTCTCTGCCTAAGCCTTGTATTCTTAAGTGAGTTGCATAATAAGCACAATGCCTAAGAGCAACAAAATTAGTTTTAAATTTTGTATCAATATACAAAGATTTATACCAATGAAAACCTTAAACCTGTATCAATATCCAAAATTCTGTACCAATGTAAGAGTATATAACTTCAAATCTGAATCAAAATATAAAGATTTCTACAAATGTAAGATTATGGCTATAAAATGCTTTACTTAAGAGTAAATTTAACAATCCATCCCCATATATATAATTTCTTATAATATTATTCTATACCCCCTTTTTCCTTTCAATGTTCTTCCCTTTACCTAAGAAAGAAGGATAGAAACAAGGAAAGGAAAGATAGAAATCCCTGAGTCTAAGCTCTCTATTTAGTTTTCTTCCTGTCCAAAATTGCAACCATTTCCAAATTATTACTTAAATGACAACATATCGATAATTCATAAAATAACCAAAACCCAGACATCCCCAACTTAAGGGGTTGGGACAATGATTTTCTATGACTGCTTCCTGTTGGATTGGGGTGAAAAATTCCCTTTTTGGGGGTGGGGGGAAGAAAATTAGAAAAAAATGGTTAGTCTTAAGAAAGCTAGCTGTAGCATTAGTTGTCCAGGGTCTGTATGCTGAGAAAGTTCAGGGCTTAGCTAAAGTCCTGACTGGAACTGTCTGAAAGACTGGATGACCCAAGGTCACTGTGGATCAGCAGCCATTCCTGAAGCTGTTCTGGAAGCAAGTCTCTGGAAACAGTGTCAGGTGAGGCAGGATCAAGCAGGGAGCTGGAGCAGCAACAAGTTACCTCAGCATCCCTGAGGGTGAATCTTGTCAGGGCTGCATTATTGGTGTTCCAGTCTGTAATATATGAACCTTAGAAGCAATACTTAGTTCTATAAAGATATGTATATGGAGTGTGCAAGGTGCACAGATCAGTTAAAGATGAAGTTTTGCTCATTGTTTGAGCAGGTGAAAGATGACTATCTTTTTTATGAGTTAGTTTGCTCAAGAACCAAATTGTAATAAATCTTCATGAAAGGATGGCATGATGAATTTTGAGGAGTCTGTAACCAACAAAACCTATTAGCTATATATAGCTGATGTTTTGGCTAGAGACATTTTTATGTCTCAGCCAGTTTCAGGACTGTTCCCATGTAGAGAGATCAGCAAATCATATTACTTTTCCTGTTTGGCATCCTTGAATTTTTTCTTCCCTATCTTCAGTCAAGATCTTCAGGGGGTCTTCCTCTATCATGTCTGATCCATATTATTTTGGAGGGACTCCAAAGCCTTTTCTCCTTTCCTGTTGACACAAACACAGAGTCTCTCTCCCAAAATACCATGTCCTTGGTCTGGCAACCAGAAATTGATTGATTCAAATCAGCAGCCTCATTTTTCTTTAGGCCTGTTTTACTTTGACAAATCTCTCAGAGAGGATTTGTTATACCATTAATACCACCAAACTTATAACCTCCTTCATTTTGATAATTAAAGCAATTTCAAACAATTATTACTTAAAAACATTTAAAGAAAATTAAAGTGAGTTTCATTTATTCCTTCTGTCTATGAAGACTAATATCTCTTCAGACTATAATTACATCCCCTTACTCTTCATATAAATTGACTTAATTTTTTACTATATATTTAACTTTAATTAACTTCCCTTCTATTTACAGTATATACCTATTTTTAGGCCATCAATGTATCAAATGGCAGCTAAGTGATCTCAGAATTCCCATGGAGCTCACGTTCAAAGAACCCAGTTGTTTACAATAGTATTGAATTCTTAAATTTCCATTTTTTTTTCTATTCTTTTCTTGATTAGGCCTGCTCTCTATGTAACCTGACTTATTTCCCAGCAGGGGCTCCTAGCATCCCTGGCTTAAGTTCTCTGCTGCAGATTTGAAATATTTGAGAAAGCCTCAGGTGGATCCCTAGCCTGCTACCCAGAGTGCCTGGGTTGGTATTGGGGGTGCAGCTGTGTCCTCCAGTTATACAGGCCAAATTAGCATGAATTTTGTCCTAGTCCCAAACCTACATGACTTGGGGAAAAACCACTCAACTCTGCTAAGAAACCAAATTTCCTGCCATCCAATCTTAAAGGGATGGCATGTGTTTTCCATTTGGGAATCTCCAACTAATTTTTAAAAGTGAGTTTTTGTCCCATATTGGGCGCCATTTGTAGTAAACAAACAAACAAACAAACAAACAAACAAACAAACAAACTGGTGTAGAGGTTTTTTTCTAGCATGAGACTGCTTATGTTCCTGGATGAAAGACACACACACAGCCTTTATAATCTAATATGCCTTAAGCAGAACAATAGCTAGGCAACTGCCTACCCTCGATGCTTTTAGAATCTATCTCCTGTCCATAACCCAAGTTATTACTTACTATGTTTCATCTGGGCTGCTCTTAGCTCCAGCCAGACAGCACTCTAGACCCTGTTCTCTTGGCCCCTAGCCCATGGTGGCTCTCCCTCTCCTGCACATTCTTCCTCTATCACATGGTGACTCTCTGTTCTCCTCTTCCCTGCTCCTTCAAAGCCCACAAAAACTCAACCCATCTCTTTCTCTTCTCCCTAACTATTGGCTGTTGGCAACTTTATTCACCAATCACAACCAACTGGGGCAGAGTCAATGTCTTACATGCAGACTCTCTCATCTTTGTGGCAAACAGCCATGGGGGTCACAAATTTGAATTAAAATATAAGACTGTTTGTTTTCAAATAAGACAGAAAGGGAGGGGAGCTGAGAAGGGTACTGGGAAGGCTAGAGGGAGGAGAAACTGTAATCAGGAAATCAGGATATAGTACATGAGGGAAAAAAATCTGTTTTCAATAAAAATGTGCTGGAGACACATAGAGAGTGAAGAGAGAGAGAGAGAGAGAGAGAGAGAGAGAGAGAGAGAGAGAGATTTGTCAACAGCAGAAGGGTTCTGTATGTACACTCACTGAATATTAACTCAAAACTCAAATGCATAATGAATCCCAGGTGTTCCTAGCAGTGCTCAATGTTGTATCAGGTAGCTTCAGTGCAGCCTTGGCTCTGGACACACACACAAACACATACACATACACACACAAACACATACATACATACATACATACATATACCCATATACATACACATACCTAAAAATATACACATTACACACACATACACATATACATGTATACACACACATACACATACATACACATACATACATAAGCACACACACATACACACTCATACATGAACACACTCACATACATGAAAACACACACAAATGCACAGTTTGTACACTCTCATTGGTAATGCTACCTGCCATACAACACCAACATGCCTGAAGCAACCTGATTGAGACTGCTGTATGTTAGGGATTATGGTGTCTTGTTGACCTACAGAGTTTTCTGTTCTTACACAAATGGTTTAATTATAGAAAACAGAGACTATCAGTATTTTCCTACCACCATTCCTGGGCATGGAACTTTAGATTATATTGTTAGAATATCTGATTTTAAAAACTGGTGTTTGGCTGAAATTCTTTTAAGAAAAATTCATGATATTTGGCTTGATTTAAGACAGAATTTATAACAATTTCTCAAAGTTCCTAAACATTCTTCTATGAATTTATATATAAATAAACATCCAACCATGAATTCGTTCAAGCTAAAATAAACAAGTATGTTCGTCCCAGTACGCAAATTTGATTTATCTTTAAAATATGGTAAAACAATGTGTGTGCCACAGAATCCTGTAATAAATGGTAAAACAATGTGTGACACAGAGTCATTTAAAATATATTTTCTTTACAATTAAGTATCACTAAAAGTTTGACTTGTGTATCTGTTTTATTTGTATATAAGCTAGGGGTCATGTAAAAATTTCTTGAGCAAAACATGGTCACCAGTGGGCAAAGTTTAAGTCCTAGTAAAGAAGAGTCTTTTCTGCCTTAGCCTTGCTTTCTGATACAAATGGAGCTTTAGCCAGCTTTGGGGTCTTGACCTCTCAACAGCTTTCCCTGACATCGGCTGCAACCTTCATCAGCTTCCTGGTGAGTTTGACATGAGGCACCTGCAGCATGCACAGAGACTGGTAGAGACCTTACTTCTTGGCCAGGAACAAGCTGGGTGCTCCCCCGTGGAGAGACTCAGGCACAAATTGCTCAAGAAGCATAAGCAGGCTTTGATGTGAGGTGAACTAAGACTGAGCTGGAAACTGTTGCCAAACAGGGCTGCAGATGTGGAGGTGAATGCTGAGGGGGATGAGGGACAGTAAGGGATGGCCCTGCGGATAAGTGACCAACTGCTCCTGCAGACCTGGGGACAAGTGACTGTCTCTGCAGCTGCCAGGACTGGAGAGAGACACTGCAGTCCTTTCTCCCACTTCCTTTGAACTAATATGAACTTTTTTTTTTTTTTTTTTTTTTGGTTTTTCAAGACAGGGTTTCTCTGTATAGCACTGGCTGTCCTGGAACTCACTCTGTAGACCAGGCTGGCCTCAGACTCAGAAATCCACCTGCCTCTGCCTCCCAAGTGCTGGGATTAAAGGCCTGTGCCACCACGCCCAGCTGGACTCTTCTTTTTAAGAACAGGATTTCCCCTGCCACCATCACCCCTCTCCCTCTCCCTCTCCCTCTCCCTCTCCCTCTCCCTCTCCCTCTCCCTCTCCCTCTCCCTCTCCCTCTCCCTCTCCCTCTCCCTCTCCCTCTCCCTCTCCCTCTCCCTCTCCCTCTCCCTCTCCCTCTCCCTCTCCCTCTCCCTCTCCCTCTGTCTCTGTCTCTGTCTCTGTCTTCCCATGTATGTGTCTGTATCTGAGTGTGTTTGTTCCTTGGAGGTCAGAGATATCAGATTTCCTGACGCTGGAGTTATAGACAACTGTGAACTGCCCTGTGTTAGGATTCAAACTTGGGTCCTCTGAAGGAGCAGTAAAGGCTCTTAGGTGCTGTGATACTATCTCACCAGCCTCTTGCCAGCTGTCCACAGGGCAGCTACATTGTTGAGCAGGAATCCTCAGGATTGTGTCCTGGGGCTAGAAGCAGTTGCTCTCAGCAACCATTCCCCTCCCCGACCCTGCTCTGCCTCTGGACTGGGCTCCTGTGTACTGGGGCCCTTGGATTTAGCCATTGTGGCTAGAGTCCACAACCTCTGTGCTGCATCTCAGATGATTCAGGTAGAGTGTGTTCTTGAACTAGCTCAAAAATGTCCTTAGATGCCAAGGTGCCACTAAGACCCCTTTATTGTCTTCTGACCTAAATGCTAGCTACCTTTGGAGTCCAGTGAAGTGACAATCAGCCTTGCCACGGCACATCCTTCTGCGTCTCACCTGTGTTTGTGCCATTGAGAAAGGACTCTGTTGTTTCTTCTACAGTCCTCCTTGGGTGGAGGGATGTGGTACAATACTTCCTTTCTCTCAATGGGCCTTAAATTCAGAGTCTAGATCCCAGAGACCTTTCTCTTGTATGGCAGAAAGAGTAACCAGGTTTCATCTCAGATGTTCTATAATTAAAGCATGATTAAGAAACCATTTTTAATAGTTTTGTCTCTTTAAAAACATTTTTTAAAAGGCAGATTCCCACTATGTAGCACAAACTAGCCTTGATTTTGTGGAAATTACCCGGCCTTAGCCTCCCTCTCCCCCCTCCCTCCCTCCCTCCCTCCCTCCTTCCTCTCCTCTTCCCCTTCCTCTCTTTACTTCTTCCTTTCCCTCTTCTCCTTTCTCCCTTCCTCCCCTCACTTCCTCCTTCTATTCTTACCCTCCCTTACTTCCCCCATTTCCTCCTTCTCTCCTCCCCTCCTTCCCCTCCCTTCCTCCTCTTACTTCCTTCTTTCCTTCTTCCCCTTCCTCCCCTTATTTCCTCTTTCCCTTTTTTCCCTCCCTCCCTCCTCCCCTCACTTCCTCCCTGTCTTCTGCACACCTCATTTTCTTGCATGGCAGATTTGTAAGTCTGCTTACAAAATTAGTGTTAGTTAAAAATACAGATGCCACTTCCTTCCTTCCTTTCTTTCTTTCTTTCTTCCTTCCTTCCTTCCTTCCTTCCTTCCTTTCTTTCTTTCTTTCTTTCTTTCTTTCTTTCTTTCTTTCTTTTTCTTAAACCTTAGTTTGGAATCATTTTAGATACAACCAGATGTGAGAGGCACGGTGTGGTCTAACCTGGGTCCTATTAATATACTTCACAGTACTATGTTCACTCACTGTAGCTAAAGAACAAACATAAACAGTATCGGAGAGTCCACACTCCGTCCCCTTAGTTTTGGGCTTGCCTTTGTTGGATGCAAGGCACACTAGCACAGTTTTATCACGTTTCCTTATTCTCCACCTGAAGGAGTCAGCTTGCCAGGTTTCTGTGCTTTCATGGCCTTGAAAGTTTGGGAAAACAGTGGCCCCATGTTCTGTAGAATCTATTAATTGTTCTTTGACATTTTTTCCCTGATGATTCCAATAGAAGTTCTGGGATTCTTGAAGGAGAGTCTGAGGTAAGGCTCCTTCTGATGATAGGATGGTATCAATAGGTCCCATCACTGTGGCTGGGGCCCTGGATCACCTGGGTAAAGTGACTTCACAACTTCTCTGTTGTAAGGTGCCCCTTCACCGCCTTCCCACACCACTCCTTTGGCAAGAAGTTGTTCCTCACAGCCCACACCTGGGGAGGAGGTTGCACTCTGCCTCACTGAGGAAGGAATCCTTATACAAATGGTTTGAAATCCCTCTATGTAAACGTGGCCTCTCCCGTGTCCTTGATTTATTTCTCTAGTTGTTTGCTTGTAATTATGTAGGCCCATGAGCATTTCCTTTGTACTTTGGGCCATAATCTAATATAATTCCTTATTCAACAAGTAGTTTAAACTATTCTAATTCAGCCACGGGGGCTCTGTCCACTGTGGGTTTGCTTTAAGGACTGGTTGATGCTGTTATACTAGATGTTTATACTAAACGACTAAAGAAATAAATTTCTGAACACTTCCTTTTTTATCGTGGTAAGAGGCACTAGGGCCCTCCCTAAAATGAGTCATTTCTCTGAGGGGCCTCCCTTTCTGGTTGTATCAGTTAGCATTCTTCAGAATGACAGACCCAGTAGGACATTCATGCGTGAAGACTTTCATTGTATGGGACTGACTTGCCTAATTACCGAGCAGGGAAATATCTCAAATCTACAGAACTGAAATGTCACTTCGAGTCACTCACTTCTGCTTAGTCAGAAGGACCTGGAATCCCAGTTTAAAGGCTATAGATAGGAGTATTCTCCTCTCTCTCTCTCTCTCTCTCTCTCTCTCTCTCTCTCTCTCTGTCTCTGTCTGTCAGAGGTAGATCAGCTTCCATTCTACCCTAGCCTCCCATTGATTGAATGAAGGGCACTCACAGTGTGGGAGCAATTGCCTTTACTCTCCAAATGTAGACATCATCCTAAAACACCCTCAGAGAAATGCCTAGAGTAATAGTTGATCAAGAATCGGGACACTCTGAAGTTCATTTGTATTGGCATATGAAACTCAGTGTAATTGTGACATCAGGTCATAGCATTAGGAACAAAGACCTAGATAGTAGATGTGTTTGATGATACTAGAATGTCACAGTCTCTAGACCATCAGGAAACAGAAGGGAAAGAATATATGAATGAATATCATATATATACATATATATATATACACACACATATGTACACACATATACATACATATACACAGATATAAACATGTATACACACACATATATATACATACATATATACATATATGTGTATATATGTATGTATATATACAGTATTCATTTATATATAGTATTCATTTGTTTCTGCAGTGCTGGATATCGAAGCTAGAGGCTCCCATGTGCTAAGCAAGCACTGTACCACTGAGCTACGTCCACAGCTCCATAGAGTTTCATAAGCAACCATCTATGTTAGACTCTAGATCCTTAGCATAGTGATCATTCCAGTCTCTTTCCTTGATTATCCAGAAAGTGGTGAGAAATGTCGCTTGGAACATCTGCCACCCATTTGCTTAATTGTTCTGTTTCACAATCTACATTATATTTATTAATTTTGTGTGTCAACTTGAGTGGAACATAGGAGCCCAGATATTTGGGTGTGTGTTTGTGTTTCTTTGAGATTAACTCTGCAATGACAGAGTCAAGTGAACTGCCCTCAATGGTGAGAATAGGTCTTGTTAAATTAGTTGAAGGAAGTAACAGAAAAAAGAGGCTAAGTCAGAGGGCATTCTCATCGCCTGACTGTCATTGGCCCGGTGTTGTTTTATCCAGTCAAAGTAAATATTGTCTGCCCTGGTCTCCAGCTTGGCAGGTGTAGATGTTGTAACTTGTCAGCCTCTGAAACTACACCAACAGAGTATGTAGTAACAAATCCACCCCTCTCTTCCTCTCCCCTTCCTTCTGACGGATCAGTCTGTTTCTCTGTTGGATACTGACCAATACACATGGGCAGTGTGTTCAGAAGCCATGTCCCCACGGGATCAATAGTATCAAGCAGAAGATAGCACTTGCACAAAGACCCTTCTCCGGTAAAGCCCCTCAGGTTACCCTTCGCTTTCCTTCCCCTCTGTCCTTTTCTGTTTTTCTTTCCTACCTAGTGTTAGATAGAAGAAGAGGGGTGGAGAAGGATGGAAGAAAGAGGAACCCACAAATTACTCAAAAATCTGGTTACAATATCCTGTGTTTGGACAATTGGCATAGCCTGGGGTTGTTTTTGATGACCTATATCAATACCTTCCACAGGAGCACCTAAAAGTTCACCCATAATTTCATTATGGGCTGTATATAGGATTGCAGGAATATTAATCTGAGTACTCCTCTGTTGTATATGACCACTTCCCTGTAGACTGATGGGTGTGTCAGCCACATCAGGTCTTAACTTTCCTATTAGACCTTCTGGTCCCACACATTTCACCCATTGAACACTTTATTTTATCTGAGATAACTTTCCAATTCCTAGAAACTGGGTACAGACCTTTTGAAGTGGCCATTCTGGATTCCAAGATTTTTTTTTTTTTGTGAAATGTTTGTTATATCAGCTCCTGTAGCCACCATGTAGTCTACTTCGATACCATTTATTTGCGATTTTAATTTTGGTTTCTGATCATTAACCAGAACACATGCTTTCCAGTCCTTCCAAACCTTCCTACTGCATCTACTGGAGTGGTGTTGTCTTCGCTGTAGAGAAACAGTAGCAGCCGAACAGTAGTATCACCTGGATTAAATTGCATCTCTATTTTCACATAGGCTATTGATTGATGCCGGACGTAGGTGCTACCGTAGAGAAATAAACTTACTAAGATGCTAAGCCTTCATTTCCCAAATGTACAGAGGGGTTTAGCATTCTTGTAAAAGACTGACACCCAGCTAGCTCACTCCAGTTGCTTTATTCAAACATTATACAGTGTTAATTGGGTCTGGGAAAGATTCCGGCTACAAGTAATCTTGCCCTTGCTGCCCATGAGATCAGACAACCCACACAAATATCAGTTCCCTTTGATCATGGCTAGCCATAAGCCAAAAGTAAGGACGACGTTGCCAGAAGTACTTTAGGACCAAGGTTGGTGCAGCTGCAAGATTTCACATAGTGCCAAATATAGATGCTCTGGAGAGACAGCATTTCTTCAAGGTTCAAGCAGTCTCAAAACAATTTATCAGTCTCTACTGATTGACCCAAACATAGTTATTTTATAACATTGAATTTTTGGGGGAATAGAATATGATGTTTATCTATGTCCAAACCTAGATCAGCACTGCTTTCAGTAGCATGCATTAGCTATGCAATACTTAGTTGAGGTCTGCATGTTACTCCTTGGCCGAAAACAGGCAAAATTGGCTTGTACTTTTTTGTGGGGCCTCAAAATAGGCCTCCAAGGCTATTTCTGGATGGTATGAAATTTTCTTGGATGTGTCTCTTGAACCTATACTCATTGTTCCAGTGACAAACATTGGCACATCGACCGCGCACCCCTGGAAGCCTAGGTCTTCTTTTTGGTTTATATTTAGAAAAACCATTGCCTTTAATTGTCCTTAGAGACTATGTATTCAACAATGTGTTGCAAATGACAATATTTCTCACAATTAATACACTGAGCATTTGAGATCTGAGACTTTTAGCAGCTTAGTCACAGTCTCTTTGCAAATGACTGCATTTCATGCAATTGAAGTACTCTGCATTTTGATATTGGAGGCCTCTAGATATATAACTTATCTATGATATTAGCAGGGTACACATTACAACTAGTATTGGTTATATCCCTTATCCAATCATCCATAGGCCAGGCCTGTGCCTTTAATGGTCTAATAACTTTTTCACATTTAGTATTTGCATTTTCAAATGCCAAGGTCTCTGTCAACACCTGCTTTGCATCAGGATCTGATATGGCTTTGTTCACAGCTGAGATGAATCTTTGAAAAAAAAAATCAGTGAAGTCTTCTCCAGAGCCTTGTATAATCTTTGTAAATGATGTGGACTTTTCCAGGGCTCCTCGACTTTGAGCCAAGTTTTTTTTTTTTCATTTTTTTTTGTTACATATTTTCCTCAATTACATTTCCAATGCTATCCCAAAAGTCCCCCACCCCCCCCCCACTCTCCTACCTACCCACTCCCATTTTTTGGCCCTGGCGTTCCCCTGTACTGGGGCATATAAAGTTTGCCTGTCCAATGGGCCTCTCTTTCCAGTGATGGTCGACTAGGCCATCTTTTGATACATATGCAGCTAGAGTCAAGAGCTCCGGGGTACTGGTTATAATGTTCATAATGTTGCACCTACAGGGTTGCAGATCTCTTTAGCTCCTTGGATACTTTCTCTAGCTCCTTGATTGGGGACCCTGTGATCCATTCAATAGTTGACTGTGAGCCTGTGTTTGCTAGGCCCCGGCCTAGTCTCACAAGAGACAGCTACATCAGGGTTCTTTCAGCAAATGCTTGCTAGTATATGCAATGGTGTCATCGTTTGGAGGCTAATTATGGGATGGATCCCTGGATATGGCAGTCTCAAGATGGTCCATCCTTTT
Organism: Mus musculus; assembly: GCF_000001635.26. Lineage (NCBI taxonomy): Eukaryota > Metazoa > Chordata > Mammalia > Rodentia > Muridae > Mus > Mus musculus. Next base: position 101,603,277 of record NC_000081.6, read on the forward strand.
GTCTCAGCTCCAAACTTTGTCTCTGTAACTCCTTCCATAGGTGATTGTTTCCAATTCTAAGAAGAGGCAAAGTATCCACACTTTGGTCTTCGTTCTTTTCATGTGTTTTGCAAATTGTAATTTATATCTCGCTATAATAAGTTTCTGGGCTAATATCCACTTATCAGTGAGTACATAACATTTGAGTTCTTTTGTGATTGTGTTACCTCACTCAGGATGATGCCCTCCAGGTCCAACCATTGGCCTAGGAATTTCATAAATTCATTCTTTTTAATAGCTGAGTAGTACTCCATTGTGTAAATGTACCACATTTTTTGTATCCATTCCTCTGTTGAGGGGCATCTGGGTTCTTTCCAGCTTCTGGCTATTATGAATAAGGCTGCTATGAACATAGTGGAGCATGTGTCCTTCTTACCGGTTGGGACATTTTCTGGATATATGCCCAGGAGAGGTATTGCAGGATCCTCCAGTAGTACTATGTCAAATTTTCTGAGGAACTGCCAGACTGATTTCCAGAGTGGTTGTACAAGCTTGCAATCCCACCAACAATGGAGGAGTGTTCCTCTTTCTCCACATCCTTGCCAGCATCTGCTGTCACCTGAATTTTTGATCTTAGCCATTCTGACAGGTGTGAGATGGAATCTCAGGGTTGTTTTGATTAGCATTTCTCTGATGATTAAGGATGTTGAACATTTTTTCAGGTGCTTCTCAGCTATTCGGTATTCCTCGGGTGAGAATTCTTTGTTCAGCTCTGAGCTCCATTTTTTAAGGGGGTTATTTGATTTTCTGGAGTCCACCCTCTTGAGTTCTTTATATATATTGGATATTAGTCCCCTATCTGATTTAAGATAGGTAAAGATCCTTTCCCAATCTGTTGGTGGTCTTATTTGTCTTTTGCCTTGCAGAAGCTTTGCAGTTTCATGAGGTCCCATTTGTTAATCCTTGATCTTACAGCACATGCCATTGCTGTTCTATTCAGGAATTTTTCCCCTGTGCCCATATCTTCAAGGCTTTTCCCCACTTTCTCCTCTATAAGTTTCAGTGTCTCTGGTTTTATGTGAAGTTCCTTGATCCACTTAGATTTGACCTTAGTACAAGGAGATAGGAATGGATCGATTCGCATTCTTCTACATGATAACAACCAGTTGTGCCAGCACCATTTGTTGAAAATGCTGTCTTTCTTCCACTGGATGGTTTTAGCTCCCTTGTCCAAGATCAAGTGACCATAGGTATGTGGGTTTATTTCTGGGTCTTCAATTCTATTCCATTGGTCTACTTGTCTGTTGCTATACCAGTACCATGCAGTTTTTTATCACAATTGCTCTGTAGTACAGCTTTAGGTCAGGCATGGTGATTCTACCAGAGGTTCTTTTATCCTTGAGAAGAGTTTTTGATATCCTAGGTTTTTTTGTCATTCCAGATGAATTTGCAAATTTCCCTTTCTAACTCTGTGAAGAATTGAGTTGGAATTTTGATTGCATTGAATCTGTAGATTGCTTTTGGCAAGATAGCCATTTTTATAATGTTGATCCTGCCAATCCATGAGCATGGGAGATCTTTCCATCTTCTGAGATCTTTAATTTCTTTCTTCAGAGACTTGAAGTTTTTATCATACAGATCTTTCACTTCCTTAGTTAGAGTCACGCCAAGATATTTTATATTATTTGTGACTATTGAGAAGGGTGTTGTTTCCCTAATTTCTTTCTCAGCCTGTTTATTTTTTGTGTAGAGAAAGGCCATTGACTTGTTTGAGTTAATTTTATATCCAGCTACTTCACTGAAGCTGTTTATCAGGTTTAGGAGTTCTCTGGTAGAATTTTTAGGGTCACTTATATATACTATCATATCATCTGCAAAAAGTGATATTTTGACTTCATCTTTTCCAATTTGTATCCCCTTGATCTCCTTTTGTTGTCGAATTGCTCTGGCTAGGACATCAAGTACTATGTTGAATAGGTAGGGAGAAAGTGGGCAGTCTTGTCTAGTCCCTGATTTTAGTGGGATTGCTTCAAGCTTCTCACCATTTACTTTGATGTTGGCTACTGGTTTGCTGTAGATTGCTTTTATCATGTTTAGGTATGGGTCTTGAATTCCTGATCTTTCCAAGACTTTTATCATGAATGGGTGTTGAATCTTGTCGAATGCTTTTTCCGTATCTAACGAGATGATCATGTGGTTTTTGTCTTTGAGTTTGTTTATATAATGGATTACATTGATGGATTTTCGTATATTAAACCATCCCTGCATCCCTGGAATAAAACCTACTTGGTCAGGATGGATGATTGCTTTAATGTGTTCTTGGATTCGGTTAGCGAGAATTTTATTGAGTATTTTTGCATCGATATTCATAAGGGAAATTGGTCTGAAGTTCCCTATCTTTGTTGGATCTTTCTGTGGTTTATGTATCAGAGTAATTGTGGCTTCTTAGAATGAGTTGGGTAGAGTTCCCTCTACTTCTATTTTGTGGAATAGTTTGTGCAGAACTGGAATTAGATATTCTTTGAAGGTCTGGTAGAACTCTGCACTAAACCCATCTGGTCCTGGGCTTTATTTTGGCTTGGAGACTATTAATGACTGCTTCTATTTCTTTAGGGGATATGGGACTGTTTAGATCGTTAACTTGATCCTGATTTAACTTTGGTACCTGGTATCTGTCTAGAAATTTGTCCATTTCGTCCAGGTTTTCCAGTTTTGTTGAGTATAGCCTTTTTTAGAAGGATCTGATGGTGTTTTGGATTTCTTCAGGATCTGTTGTTATGTCTCCCTTTTCATTTCTGATTTTGCTAATTAGGATGTTGTCCCTGTGCCCTCTAGTGAGTCTAGCTAAGGGTTTATCTATCTTGTTGATTTTCTCAAAGAACCAACTCCTCGTTTGGTTAATTCTTTGAATAGTTCTTCTTGTTTCCACTTGGTTGATTTCACCCCTGAGTTTGATTATTTCCTGCCTTCTACTCCTCTTGGGTGAATTTGCTTCCTTTTTTTCTAGAGCTTTTAGATGTGTTGTCAAGCTGCTAGTGTGTGCTCTTCTTGGAGGCACTCAGAGCTATTAGTTTCCCTCTTAGAAATGCTTTCATTGTGTCCCATAGGTTTGGGTATGTTGTGGCTTCATTTTCATTAAATTCTAAAAAGTCTTTAATTTCTTTCTTTATTCCTTCCTTGACCAAGGTATCATTGAGAAGAGTGTTGTTCAATTTCCACATGAATGTTGGCTTTCCTTTATTTATGTTTTATTGAAGATCAGCCTTAGTCCATGGTGGTCTGATAGGATGCATGGGACAATTTCAATATTTTTGTACTGTTGAGGCCTGTTTTGTGACCAATTATATGGTCAATTTTGGAGAAGGTCCCATGAGGTGCTGAGAGGAAGGTATATCCTTTTGTTTTAGGATAAAATGTTCTGTAGATATCTGTCAGATCCATTTGTTTCATAACTTCTCTTAGTTTCACTGTGTCCCTGTTTAGTTTCTGTTTCCACGATCTGTCCTTTGAAGAAAGTGGTGTGTTGAAGTCTCCCACTATTATTATGTGAGGTGCAATGTATGCTTTGAGCTTTACTAAAGTGTCTCTAATGAATGTGGCTGCCCTTGCATTTGGTGCGTAGATATTCAGAATTGAGAGTTCCTCTTGGAGGATTTTACCTTTGATGAGTATGAAGTGTCCCTCCTTGTCTTTTTTGATAACTTTGGGTTGGAAGTCGATTTTATCCGATATTAAAATGGCTACTCCAGCTTGTTTCTTCAGTCCATTTGCTTGGAAAATTGTTTTCCAGCCTTTCACTCTGAGGTAGTGTCTGTCTTTTTCCCTGAGATGGGTTTCCTGTAAGCAGCAGAATGTTGGGTCCTGTTTGTGTAGCCAGTCTGTTAGTCTATGTCTTTTTATTGGGGAATTGAGTCCATTGATATTAAGAGATATTAAGGAAAAGTAGTTGTTGCTTCCTTTTATTTTTGTTGTTAGAGTTGGCATTTTGTTCCTGTGGCTGTCTTCTTTTTGGTTTGTTGAGGGATTACTTTCTTGCTTTTTCTAGGGTGTGATTTCTGTCCTTGTATTGGTTTTTTTTTTTCTGTTATTATTCTTTGAAGGGCTGGATTCGTGGAAAGATAATGTGTGAATTTGGTTTTGTCATGGAATACTTTAGTTTCTCCATCTACGGTAATTGAGAGTTTGGCCGGGTATAGTAGCCTGGGCTAGCATTTGTGTTCTCTTAGTGTCTGTATAACATTTGTCCAGGCTCTTCTGGCTTTCATAGTCTCTGGTGAAAAGTCTGGTGTAATTCTGATAGGCCTGCCTTTATATGTTACTTGACCTTTCTTCCTTACTGCTTTTAATATTCTCTCTTTATTTAGTGCATTTGTTGTTCTGATTATTATGTGTCAGGAGGAATTTCTTTTCTGGTGCAATCCATTTGGAGTTCTGTAGGCTTCTTGTATGTTCATGAGCATGTCATTCTTTAGGTTTGGGAAGTTTTCTTCTATAATTTTGTTGAAGATATTTGCCGGCCCTTTAAGTTGAAAATCTTCATTCTCATCAACTCCTATTATCCGTAGGTTTGGTCTTCTCATTGTGTCCTGGATTTCCTGGATGTTTTGAGTTAGGATCTTTTTGCGTTTTGTATTATCTTTGATTGTTGTGCCAATGTTCTCTATGGAATCTTCTGCACCTGAGATTCTCTCTTCCACCTCTTGTATTCTGTTGCTGATTCTCACGTCTATGGTTCCAGATTTCTTTCCTAGGGCTTCTATCTCCAGCGTTGCCTCACTTTGGGTTTTCTTTATTGTGTCTACTTCCCTTTTTAGGTCTTGGATGGTTTTATTCAATTCCATCACATGTTTGGTCGTGTTTTCCTGTTTTTCTATAAGGACTTCTACCTGGTTGTGTTTTCCTGTTTTTCTTTAAGGACTTGTAACTCTTTAGCAGTGTTCTCCTGTATTTCTTTAAGTGAGTTATTAAAGTCCTTCTTGATGTCCTCTACCATCATCATGAGATATGCTTTTAAATCAGGGACTATCTTTTCGGATGTGTTGGGGTGCCCAGGACTGGGTGGGGTGGGAGTGCTGTGTTCTGATGATGGTGAGTGGTCTTGGTTTCTGTTAGTAAGATTCTTACGTTTGCCTTTCGCCATCTGGTAATCTCTGGAGTTAGTTGTTGTAGTTGTCTCTAGTTAGAGCTTGTTCCTCAGGTGATTATGTTAGCCTCTATTAGCAGACCTGGGAGACTAGTTCTCTCCTAAGTTTCAGTGTTCAGAGTACTCTCTGCAGGCAAGCTCTCCACTTGCAGCGAATGTGCCCAGGTATCTGGTGTTTGAACCTGCCTCCTGGCAGAAGTTGTGATCCACTCATCAGAGGTCTTAAGATCCTGTGGATGGTCCTGTGGGTACCTTGCCGGTGTCCTCAGACTCCCCGCCCAAGTTACCCCGGTGCTGGCGTGGACCGGAAGGGGGATACTAACTTCTTGAGAGCTGTCTATGAGGCTGTAAGCACTTTTTGTCTCCATTTCTTCCTTTCTACCTTACCTCTTCCCATTATTTAATTTTGTGCAAAGTGTTGGGAACCTCTATGACCCACACAGACAGAGATAATTATGTCTTTTCTGTTCTGCAGCAACTGTCTCAGATGCCAACACAAATCTCAGTCACATCTGTGGTCTTCTCTGTGGACAACAACTGCAGCCTGGACCTGGACAGCATCATCGCTGAGGTCAAGACAAAGTATGAGGACATTGCTCAGAGAAGTTGAGCTAAGGCTGAGTCTTGGTACCAGACTAAGGTGAGTATAGAAGTTAAAGATAATGAGAATGCCTGGGACCTATCCTGAACTCCATAACGCTCAGAGTCTATAACTAACAATGTTCTTAAAGCAAACCTACTGTGCACTTGTGCTATAAGGTGATATTTTACTCTAAGGGAAAAATATCCCAGAGGTAGATGCAAAGTTGCCATAAATGGGGTCCATGGCTCTCTTTGCTTGAGCTGTACTCTGAACACTGGTCCTCATGAGACACTAGAGAACATTTTCACTTCCTGGGGGAACTATGGAGTCTGTGGTGTCCTCAAGCTTCTCGTGAGGAAAAGCCATCATATCCATGATAGTGCATGCCACTTAGAGGTGGATTTGCTTCTGCATGTAAAAACACATAAATACTCTCTTTTTTATTGATCTTCAGTTTGAAGAGCTGCAGCTCACAGCTGGCAGACATAGGGATGACCTATGCAACACTAAACTGGAGATTGCTGAGATCAACTGCATGATCCAGAGGCTGAGATCTGAGATTGACCACATTAAGAAGCAGGAGAGGTAGACAGAGGAATGCTTGGGTTGTGTGCTGTGTTTCCTGCCCTCTACTCTTTTGCTCACTGGAAAGCTACATCTGAAGCTAACCTTCTCCAGAGATCTATGGTACATGTTCATTTTTGTTGCTCTCTATGCACAGCCTGCCAACCTGAAGAATGTCATTGCTGATGATAAGCAGTGTGGGGAGATGGCCCTGAAGGATGCCAGGGATAAGCTAGAAGGGCTAAAGGATGCCCTGCAGAAGGCCAAACAGTACATGGCCAGGCTGCTGAAGGAGTACCAGGAGCTCATGAATGTCAAGCTGACCCTTGATGTAGAAATTGCCACCTACAGGAAGATTATGGAAGACAAGGAGTGCAGTTAGATAACTATATCCTCCAACCCCTGAGGAGAGCTCCATGATGCCAACACTGAGCACAAGAAGAGAGAGCACTGGCTGTGGCCACAATGGTCCCTTCAAGAAACTCTTTGACAAGATTCTCTGTGAACCTTCACCAGATTGAGGTTTCCATGGAGACTGAAGCCATGGCTGTCAAGTTCTCACTTGCTGCTTTCCTCTAGCAGGTTGCATGGTGAAGGCGTTGGTGCGGTCAACATCTGTAAGTACTCTGCTTGCCAGACTCCCTTTATCCTGCCCTTGTGACTGGCTCAGCTAATCACAGTGGACTCACCATGTCTCTGGTGTCTTCTCTCCTTCACAGCTGTTGTGACGTCACCCATGTCCAGTGGCTATGGCAGTGCAGGTGGTGTCAGCAACAGTTTAGGCCTGGGTGGAGGCAGCAGCCATGTCCTTGGAGATGGCTTCAGTGCTGGCAGTGGCAGAGTCATTGGAGGTGGCCTCAGCTCTTCTGGTGGCAGTTCTTCCATCATCAAGTTCACTACTACCTCCTCAAGAAGAAAGAGCTCCAATCACTGAAATCCCTGTCACCAGAGCTTGTCTGAGACCTTGGCTGCTCTGTCTGTAGAGTCCTGTGTTAAGGGGCTTCTATTTGCTGTCCTCCCCACCATGATCTCTTCTTGGGGCTGAGAAGGTTAGGTCCTGTTGCTCTTCTTTCTGTCCCCATGGGTCCCCAATGTACATCTTCTCCTTGTCATCCTCTGAGCTCACATCACACTTGACTCACATTTGCTGCTTCATGTTGTATTTGGTTTCGAGGCTCCTGCCTTCTTAGCTCTACCTCTGAGGTGCCTGTGACAGGGTGTGTCTGTCCCCTTCATTGTGCATATCATTGGCTGGGTCCTATTCAAGAAATGAACCACTCCCTTTTAGTTTCCAGTGGCTTGAGAAACCCCTCCTTTCAACATCATAACCCTCCCTGTCAGTAACTGTGACCGCTCAGTCACTGGTCCTGTGATGTAGAGTCTGTGCTCATGTGATGTCTTCTCTGCCCTTTGCTTTCTTGAAATTGCTAAATAAAGCAGGTTTTAAAAATAATAACTTTTTCCATGTGCATTTTTTGGTTGCTAATTGTTTTATATAAAAATTCAGTAGCCTTTCTTGATTTTAGCGAAATTGTCCTGTGGTTCAATACATTTAAGTTGATATTGGCTAAGGGCTTAATGTAAACTGACATTTATTATGTTGAGGTATGCTCCTTGCATTCATAACATATCCAGAACTTTTATTTTGAAGGGTGTCATATTTTGGCAAAGTACTTTTCTGCCTCTGATGAGATGATTATATGGTTTTTATGTTTCAGTTTGTCTATATGGCAAATTCCCCTAACTGATTTGTACCATTCCTGCATGTCAGTGATGGAGCCTACTTGACAATGATGGATGATCTTTTTGGTGTGATTTTGGTTCATTTTTTAAGTATTTTATTGAGACCTTTTGCATCTAAGTTCATAAGGGAAATTGATCTCTAGTTTTTGTTTATTTATTGGATATTTTCTTTATTTACATTTCAAATGTTATTCCCTTTTTCAGTCCCCCCCCCAGAAACCTCCTGCTTCTATGAGTGTGTTCCCTTGCCCACCCACTCCTCTTTCCATTCTCTGACATTCCACTACACTGGGACATTGAGCCTTCACCTAGGGCCTCTCCTCCCATTGATGCCTGATAAGGCCAACCTCTGCTACATATGTGGCTGGAGCCATAAGTCCCACCATGTGTACTCTTTGGTTGGCGGTTTAGTCCCTGAGAGCCTGCCAGTTTGTTGCTCATTGGCTCTGCCTTTTGGCATTGGATTGATGCATGGGGCATAGCTGTATTTTAGCTCATGCTTGAACTGCTGGAACCACCCCCATGGGATCATTTGTGCCAAACCAGCATAATTTCCAACTCTTGCTACATCCTTGCTAGGCTTGGGAGGGGAAAAAACCCCAAAGACATTGTTAAGTGACCATTTCTCCACACCTCCCTAGCCTCAAGTGGGCTATATGGATATTTTTTATCCAGGAATCTAAAATCAACTTTGTTACAATTAAGTTTTTGCCACATGTTGGTTCGCCAATATGTCATTGTAAGTGCTTAATCTCAGTCATGAGTTTATGTTCACTCTTTGATCATGCAGTTCCCAGATAAAAGACACACAATATTCATATTCATAATAGGCCTTTAATGTACTATAGCTGGTCAGATATCTACCCTCTAAGCTATTAAAATCTACTTCCCCTCAAATAACTCTAAGTTATTGGTTAACTTGCCATGTTTCACCTGGGAAGATCTTAATGCTGATTGGCCAATGTTGTGGTCATGATATCAGGACTAACCTACCCCTGTAGCATCATCTCCTCTCTTCACCTTCTCTTTCTCTCCTGTAGTCCTCCTCAGACCCCAAGCCCAGGAACAAAAATCTCCCTTACCTCTCTTTTGCCCAGCTATAGGCTGTTAGCATCTTTATTCAATCAATACTTTCAATTTAAGGAGCAGGGTCCTATAGCTTGTGAATGGTGTTTTCTAGTGGATCACACTACTACTGATGATTCATGTGAACTGAACTGCTGATATCCCGACAACATAGATTAGATTTGCTCCAAAGAACTATTTCTAAACAGGTTCACAGCCTTCATTGCCCTCTTAACCTTTCCTTTCCACTACCTTTGGTGGGTGGTGGGGCAAAAAGGACATTAAAGCACTTAAGTGCCCTTATTAAACTAAGCTTTGAAAAATATAAGCCAACAGGTGGCACACAATATTCTCCATTTGTTAAAGAAGTGCTAAATAACTGGGCTACACAGTATAGGGTGATTCCGTAAGATTGGAAGAGATGGGTATCAGCTTTACTAGAAGTTGGACAGCCATTACAATGGTTGTTCTGGTGGAGGCACGAAGCCACAAAAATATAACATAATTTAGTGAGGGGGATAAATGTTACTAAAGATCAGCTGCTTGATAAAGGGAATTATGCTGACTTACAAGAACAAGTCTAATCTGATGATTGCATAATTGAATAATGTCTTGTTGCAGCTTTAAGAGCTAGGAACATGATTGAGGAGCCTGGGGAAAAATCCACCTTGTTCACTAAGATAATACAGGGTTCTCGAGAAGCCTTTACAGAATAATTATAGAGGCTGGGTTCAGACCCTGAAACAAGACAGTCATTGAGAGAAATGTTGGCATTTGAAAATGCAAATACCAAGTGTATGAGAAAAATCAGATCACTGAAATCACAAGGAGTCAATATTTTGGGCAATAACCATTAGAAATAATTCATAAGCAATTTCCTCAAGTTATCATTTTTCACTACATGGTTGGCAATTTATTGGGTGATTCTAACAAAAATGTTTTAGAGAATATGTTTAAGGCAACACAAAGAATTCTGCCATGCTGGGAGTTATAGATTGATCTAGAAAAAATACAGAGGAGATTCACTTGGTTCTTTGGTTTACAAAATTAATCAATAGAAAATTCAACCACAAAAAGCTAAGAGTTTTTCAAAAATTTGTGGGCGATGTTAACTGGATGAGGCCTATAATTGGGTTAAGTACATGAGTTGAATAATTTTTGTCAAACATTATAAGGAGATTCAAATTTAAACAGTCCAATATATCTAAATGCTTGAAGCAATAGAGTTGATTCTTGTAGAACAAAGACTGCAAGAAGCATATGCGGATCAAGTTGATGCTAAACTTGATTGTATTCTGGTCATTTTACCTCCAACTCATTCTCCTCCTGGGCTCACTATGCAAAGGGAAGATAGCATTATAGAATGGATTTTCTTAGCTCATAAACAAAGTCAAAAATTGAAGACATATATAGAAAAGATTTCTGAATTAATTATAAAAGGTAGAATAAGATTATGTCAACTGCCAGGAACAGATCTGACTGATCTGTAGTACCACTTACAAGGGTTGAGATTATGGGATTATAGTTGATCAATGAAGACTGGCAAAGAGCTTGTAGTAATTTTGTGGGGAAAGTTAATTTAAAAAATCCAAAAAGCAAACATATACAGTTTATAAAAAGAACTAAATGAAGGTAGTTTGATTACCCCATCCCTCCATTGGGGGCCCTGTGTATATTCTGGAAGTGGTTTCTTCAGATTCTATCTCCCCACTGTTGGGCATTTCAACTAAGGTCATCTCCATTGGGTCCTTGGAGCCTCTCCTTGAAGGTAAAGGATCATAAACTTCAGTAGTTATTTTATAACATTGAGTTTTGGTGCATAGAATATAATCTTATCTATGCCAAATCTAAGCAGCACTGCTTGCATAGCAAGCATTAGATATGCAACATTTAGTTGAGGGTTTTAGGTATACATGTTACTCCTTGGCTGGCAAGGCAAATTTTTGTGAGGCCTCAAGCCAGGCCCCCAAGGCTGTTTTCTGATGGTAAGAAATTGTCTGGGATATGTCTCTTGAACCTACACTCATTGGTCCAATGGTAACCATTGCCACATCACTTGCACATGCATGGAAGCCTAGGCCTTCTTTCTGGGTTATATTTAGAAAAACCATTGCCATTTCAACCATATTTTGTTTCTCAGGCCCCTTCATTTTCACCCACAAATTTTCCAACTACTCAGCCATTCTCCCAAGCATTTTTGAAACAGAATATAGGATGAAGAAAAAAATTAAACATCCCCTCTGGAAGCAAAGTGTGCAATATCCCAGGGGTAGCAGCCACAATAATTTTTTTTGCTGGCATCTTGAAAAAAAATTCACCTATTCATCCTCTGCCATTTTCTCTATGGCATTTGAAATAAGATTAAATTGTAGCCAGTGTTTGCTACTTTGCGGGTCTTTCTTCTTTCCATTCTTCTCTTTTTTTCCCACTCTTTCAGCTCTATAAAATTTGGTAGGAGAGAAAAAAAGGATAGAAAGGAAAGGGGGAAAACCAAACACTGAAAAGGGAAATGCTATCCTGCTGGTTAGGGGGTGACAAATTCCTTGGGGGCAAGTTTGATCTTTGCCACCAGGATATTTAATCTCTTCTTGTTGTTG